>NC_068932.1:40000000-40310000 GCF_023091745.1 Budorcas taxicolor | reverse complement strand
TGTTTTTTCAGCCAAGCACTTGGATGGGATGGGTTTATTTTGGAAAGATGTCTTGTCCTTGTTGTCATCGGCTAGCATAAGATAGTGAGATTGGGCTGGAGGTGAGTAAGCCAGGAGAAAGAAGAGAAGACATCAAAGCAAGGGGCCCAGCTGGAGCTAAAAGAGAAAGTGAGGACCTTCTTCCCGTAAGAGGACAGCAGATAAAAGTTTAGGATTTAACATATCTAGGAACTTCCCTGGTAGTCCAGGAGTTAGGATTCTGTGCTTCCACCGCAAGAGGTGTGGGCTCAATCCCTGGCTGGGGGAACTAAGATCGCATATACCCCCACGGTATGGCCAAAAAAGAAAAATAAATAAATAAATATCTTTAAAAGAGTAGATAGCAGTATTTAAAGTCATTCTGTGTGATCCATTACAATGCAGCCCATTTGTGCAGCCTCCAAACCTTTGATGATGGTGGTGGTGGTGCTAAGGGTGATAACGATGAGAGCCCATATTTATTGAGCCCTTACTTTTCGAGCGCCCTAAGCACTGTAACTGCATATATCATTTAATTGTTGTGGAAATCCTGTTTGCCGTTACAGATAGAGAATTTCGGGCAGAGTAATTGGACCAAGTGCACAGCTTGCAAGTGGAGTCTAGCGGGTGACCCAGACATTCTGACTCCAGGGCTCCACTCTGAAGTCACCTATTTCACATGTTCATGGCGTGGAGTTAAAGCCAGTGAAAAGGTCAGACAATCTCCAGTGGGGTGTTGTCACTGCAGAAAGGACAGATGTGCCAGAATCAGAGCCAGAGTAGAGACCAAGAATCCTGTGGAACCAGGAAAATGGAACTGGCTCCAGGGAAAATATAAACACCAGCCCCCTCCACTGCCATGAAACCCCAGAGACTGAGAAGCATGCTGGGCTTCTATCAGGTGTGAGATGGAGTGTTGAGACAATTTTATTACATCTTAGAGTAAACGATTACTTCAGCTGGCTGGATAACATGGTTTTCTGCAAGAGGCTGAAATATGGCTTATAATTATTAAAATGCCCATGCTCCCTGAACAAAATCTATTAAAATAAATTCAAGCACTCCCAAATTCTACTGGGACTTTTTAATTTGCCCAAATTATTCAAAATGTATCTAATAGAATGAACTTATACAAATTGCCAAGAAAGAGCTGAAAGAGAATTATTATCAAGGAAAACTTGACTCATGAGATAATAAAACACACTTTGAAAACACATGAATTAATAGAGCATATATTTCAAGTCAGAAAAGTTGGTAACATTTGAACAAATAGCTAAACATTTTTAAAGGAATCTAGATCTCTACATCGTACATCAAATAAAATTTCCAATGAGCCAAAGACTTGAATATAAAAAATTAAATGAAAGTACTAGAAGAAAATGGGGCTTCCCAGGTGGCACAATGCTAAAGAATCCACCTGCCAATGCAGGTGATGTGGGTTTGACCCCTAAGTAGGGAAGATCTGGAGAGGGAAACAGCAACCCACTCCAGTATTCTTGCTTGGGAAATCTCACTGACAGAGGAGCCTGGAGGGCTATAGTCCCTGGGGTCCCAAAGAGCCAGGCACAGCTGAATGGCTGAGCACTCAGCATGCACTAGAGGAAAATATAGGTGAATAGACTTGGTGCGGCAAAAAGCTTTCCAAGGCTGACAAACCTCCAGCTCAATTCCTAACCACCAAGAAAGGGGAAAGAGTATGGCCTCACTATTTAAACTGGATAAGATGTCTAATTGAGCACTTGCAAGTATTTCAAATTCTGCACCAAATCTCATGAAATGTAGAAAAATGTATATACTTTAATAATAAAATCAAAGCTAGTTTGAACCGTAAAAGTACCATTGGCACATAGGAAATTTTGAAAAACTTCTTAAAAAACCCAAATTGATCAGATCAACGCGTGTGTGTGTGTGCGCATGTGTGTGTGTGTGCGCGTGTGTGCGTGCGTATGTGCTCAGTCGTGTCTGACTCTTGCTACCCCGTGGACTATAGTCTGCCAGGCTCCTCTGTCCATGGGATTCTCCAGGCAAAAATACTGGAGTGGGTTACCATTTCCTCCTCCAGGGAATCTTCTCAACCCAGAAATCGAACCTGCATCTCCTGTGTCTCTCGCATTGGCAGGCGGATTCTTTACTGCTGAGCCACCAGGAAAGTTCCTCTACTCAACATAAGGAGGAGGGGAAAAAAAGCCTGCAGGAGACCCATACTTCAGACATTTGTAAGAAAACCTTCCATGGATGAGGGAAAGGTTGGAGGATGTTGGGATCCCAGAGGGAATGGTTGTGAAAAGGTGAGCCTGAAGCTACTGCATGTCTGTGGTGCACTGAGGACCTGCTTTCAAGTCCTAGCATCCAGACAAGGCAGTGAGTAGACCTGGGGTCCAGAGAACACAGCAGCATCCAGGTAACTACCAACCCCAAAGAGCGGAGGGAGCAACTCTCAGGAAATAAAGATGGTGGATCACACACCAGCATTTTCTTATTCTCCCTCCCAAAACAATTGTAAAGAGATATTGTGTTTACTTTTTTATTCTGTTTAATTTTCACTGGAGTATAATTGCTTTACAATGCTGCGCTAGCCTCCGCTGCACAAAAAAACTGAATCAGCCACACAGACACGTTCATCCCCTCCCTCTTGAGCACCCCTCCCACCCCACCCTGCCCCCATCCCACCCTTATAAGTATCAAGAAAATTAGAGATACCAAGGGAACATTTCATGCAAAGATGAGCTCGATAAAGGACAGAAATGGTAGGGACCTAACAGAAACAGAAGATATTAAGAAGAGGTGGTAAGAATACGTAGAAGAACTGTACAAAAAAGAGCTTCATGACCCAGATAATCACGATGGTGTGAACACTCACCTAGAGCCAGATATCCTGGAATGTGAAGTCAAATGGGCCTTAGGAAGCATCACTATGAACAAAGCTATTGGAGGTGATAGAATTCCAGTTGAGCTATTCTAAATCCTCAAAGATGATGCTGTGAAAGTGCCACACGCAATATGCCAGCAAATTTGGAAAACTCAGCAGTGGCCACAGGACTGGAAAAGGTCAGTTTTCATTCCAATCCCAAAGAAAGGCAATGCCAAAGAATGTTCAAACTACCACACAATTGCACTCATCTCACACGCTAGCAAAGTAATGCTCAAACTTCTCCAAGCCAGGTTTCAACAATACGTGAACCATGAACTTCCAGATATTCAAGCTAGATTTACAAAAGGCAGAGGAACCATAGATCAAATTGCCAACATCCGCTGGATCATCGAAAAAGCAACAGAGTTCCAGAAAACATCTATTTCTGTTTTATTGACTATGCCAAAGCCTTTGACTGTGTGGATCACAATACACTGTGGAAAACTCTGAAAGAGATGAGAATACCAGAAGACCTGCCTCTTGAGAAACCTATATGCAGGTCAGGAAGTAACAGTTAGAACTGGACATGGAACAACAGACTGGTTCCAAATAGGAAAAGGAGTATGTCAAGGCTGTATATTATCACCCTGCTTATTTAACTTATATGCAGAGTACATCATGGGAAATGCTGGACTGGATGAAGCTGTAATCAAGATTGCCAGGAGAAATATCAATCACCTCAGATGTGCAGATGGCACCACACTTATGGCAGAAAGTGAAGAGGCACTAAAGAGCCTCTTGATGAAAGTGAAAGAGGAGAGTGAAAAAGTTGGCCTAAAGCTCAACATTCAGAAAATTAAGATCATGGGATCCGGTCCCAACACTTCATGGCAAATAGATGGGAAACAGTGGAAACAGTGTCAGACTTTATTTTGGGGGGCTCCAAAATCACTGCAGATGATGACTGCAGCCATGAAATTAAAAGACACTTACTCCTTGGAAGGAAAGTTATGACCAACTTAGACAGCATATTAAAAAGCAGAGACATTACTTGCCAAAAAAGTTCTTCAAGGCTATGGTTTTTCCAGTGGTCATGTATGGATGTGAGAGTTGGACTATAAAGAAAGCTGAGAGCTGAAGAATTGATGCTTTTGAACTGTGGTGTTGGAGAAGACTCTTGAGAGTCCCTTGGACTGCAAGGAGATCCAACCAGTCCATCCTAAAGGAAATCAGTCCTGAATATTCATTGGAAGGACTGATGTTGAAGCTGAAATTCCAATACTTTGGCCACCTCATGACAAGAGCTGACTCATTAGAAAAGACTCTGATGCTGGGAGGGATTGGGATCAGGGGGAGAAGGGGACGACAGAGGATGAGATGGTTGGATGGCATCACCGACTCGATGGACAAGAGTTTGGGTAAACTCCAGGAGTTGGTGATGGACAGGGAGGCCCGGCATGCTGCGGTCCATCCGGTTGCAAAGAGTTGGCACATGACTGAGCGACTGAACTGAACTGAACTGCACTGAGCTGAGTTCCCCGTGCTACACCAGCTTCCCACCGGCCACCCATCTTACACGTGGTGGTGTATGTATATGTCGACCCTACTCTCCCAGTTTGGGTCCTACCCTCCCCTTCCCCCTGGTGTCTGCGTATCCACTCTCTATATCTGTATCTCTATTCCCGCTCTGCAAATACGTTATCTGTACCATGTTTCTAGATTCCATATATTTGGGCTAATAGACGGTATTTGTTTTTCTCTTTCTGACTTACTTCACTCTGTATGACAGACTCCAGGTCCATCCATATCACTACGAATGACCCAATTGCGTTCCTTTTATGGCTGAGTTAAAAAAAAAAAGTGATACATTGTATACACGTACCACATCTTCTTTATCCATTCATCTGACAATGGACATCTAGGTTGCTTCTGTGTCTGGGCTATTGTAAATAGTGCTGCAGTGAACATGGGGGGGGGTGTGTCTTTTTGAATTATGGAACAGATAAGCCCTCAAGGACAAACAGACTGGAAAGAAGAACTAACAAAATTTGAGATGCTGGAATGCAGATGGGCCAGGGCTGACTGGTTCCTCCAGGGAATGGGGGAAGCCAGGTAGTAATCTGATTTATGAGACAAAACTCCCCAAAGGCACCTCTGGAGTAGGCAGTGGAAGGAAACAAACACATGGCTGTTTAAGAAGTTGGTTTCCTCGACCCATTACCACTGCTACCACCCAGGCAGAAACGCAGAGCTCCAGCCCTAGGGATGGAAAGTCAGGGAGTGCCAGGGACAGTTGAGAGCGGGAGTGCCATTCAGGGGTGAACTTTCACCTAACTGAATGACAAATTGCAATCAGTCCCCAGAACCGTGGCAGGCAGGACTATGCCCTCCAGGTCGGTGATGCACGATCTTCTCTAGGGAATGTGATCAGCCCAAGAGAAGGACCTGATCATCTTGCAAGAAGCCCATGGTTTACAAATGTCCCCCTCGAGTTCAGAGCTTCCAGTCACCATCATTTTCCTCCTCCCAGAACAGCGATCTGTGTCACAGCTGCCCTTTCTGGAGCGCTGAGCACAGCTCCTGGACTTTGCCCCTCACAGACAGGGCATGAGCCCAGTCCTGCAGCTGGCTGGCACGGCATTGTGAGGAGTTCTTGGCTACCACCCACTTAGCTGCTTGAGCATCTTTGTGAAACAAACATAGCTGAGAATCGTATGCCAAGTCCTCCAGGAGAGGCTGCAGTAGGTAGTACCCAGAGAGGCACTGCAGTGTGATGATTAGACACATGCTCTTAGAATGAAGGAAGCCTGGGTCCACATCCCAGCAGCTAGCTCCCTTCCAAATCATGAGCCTCCAGCAGGCCACTCAGCCTCTCGGAGCCTTCAACTGCCATCTGTAAAGTTGGGAAAAGAATAGCTCTTGCCTCCCACTCCCCTTACTTCCCTGGCTGGTGGTCATGAGAATTACATAGTGTTTACCCTCAGCCCAGAGTCTGGCCTGTAAAAGCACAGTCCATAGACCAGAGCCTCCATTGGAATGCCAGGAGCAAAGAATACGCAAGCTGGACCATCTCCTGAATCGGAACACATGCTCCATCCTAGCTGGTCCTCGTTGTTGTTTTGATTTTTTTTTTCCCAAGAGACATTTTAGAACTTCATAAAAATAGAAGCATTGTTTTAAGAGCAGGGATATTGAATTATCAATTTCTTTGTTTTACGGTTTATGCTTTTGGTGTCCTGTGTAAGAAATCTTTGCCTACCTCAAGGTCACAAAGATTTTCTTCTATGATTTTAGAAGTGATTTAGATAGAGTTAGCTTTTTTGTTTACATTTATGATCCATTGAATGTTAATTTTTGCATATGAGATCACACAAGGGCTGAGGTCATCACATCCTCTTTGCTTGAATTACCTTGGCATATATGTCAGCAGATAAGTGTATGTGTGGGCTGATTTCAGGACTCAACATTCTGTTCCATGAGTCTATGCGAAGAATACGGCACTGTCTTGATTACTGTGACTCTGTAGAAAGTTTGGAAATCAGGCAGTGTAGTTCTTCAGGTTATAGCTCTTTTTCAAAATTGCTTGTCCAAATCATCTTTATAATGCCCCACTTCAATTTTGAGAGGAAAATCAAGTTTTACCAGACATAGAAAAAACTCATAAGAAAATTAAAAATCAAAATAAAGAAACTGAAGCTGAAGCTCCAATACTTTGGCCACCTAATGTGAAAAATCAACTCACTGGAAAAGACTCTGATGTCAGGAAAGGTTGAGAGTAGCAGGAGAAGCGGGTGAGAGAGGATGAGACGGTGGGAGGGCATCACTGACTCAATGGACTTGAGTTTGAGCAAACTCTGGGAGATGGTGAAGGACAGGGAAGTCTGGTGCTCTGCACTCCATAAGGATGCAAAGAGTCAGACCAAACTTAGCAATCGAACAACAACAAGAGAAACCACAGGAGCAAGTGAAAGTAAAAAGAGACATTGGAGCAAGAAGGAGGAAACTTCAAAAGAAGTATCATTAATATCCTCAGACGTGAGACAGTATTGACTCTAAGAATTAAAAAGGTAAAACTTAAAGGAATATTCAGAAAATAGAAGTGGGAGAAAGCACTTCAAATGACATTATCTTTGTCAAATGTGTAGGAAACCTCCCCAGAGTTATTATCCACTCTATTCATTAGGCACTTGCTGTATGTCAAGCACAACATAGGTCAAAGATCATGGGTAAGACTATAGGATACTTGAACAGGAAGACCTCAGAGATCACCTTTGTTAGTTTCCAGATGGATAAATAAAAGCTCAGTGACGTCAAAAACCTTGCCTAAGATCACACACCAGTTGGTGGCAAAGCTAAAATGAAAATTCAGGGGTCTTAACGCACCCATTGTTGTGTGTCATTTATTTCATTGCACCGATTGTAATCTTGTCTTTTAAAAGCTCTGTGGAATAAAAGGTAATCTGATATTAAAAAGAAAGCAATTCAGTTAATAAAAAGGTAGAGGGAATCTTGTCAATAAACAGTACTTTGTATGACCCCAGTTCCTTATAAAATGGCTTGTAGGGATTACTGCCCTGTTGCTGAAAGGAATACTTTATCTACCTAGAGACTTGAGTGTTTATTTTCTTCAAATCTTAACTTTTTTGATGGAGAGGTTAAACTTTACAAACATCAAGGAATTCAATATCAGGGAGGGATCTGAACTGTTTACGGCTCCTCTCATCACTTCGAAATGGAATCCTCCTTATGATCTGAGGACTCCTTGCTCGGAGGCGCTGTTGCGTGGAATCCTCTGGAGCACTCCTGGTCATTACCTTCCTTTATTTTCATGCTGACTCTTGGTGGGGGTGCTGGGAGGTGTGAGGTTGAGGGTGGCCCATTATTCACAGATGAAAGCCTTTCTGCTCTGACTTGTTGATGGTCCTCTTAGTCTGAATTGAATCCAGCACCACCTTGGAAGGATCTAGAAGAGAAAGCCTTTGTTAAGATAGGCACACTTTTGTTCTTAACCGCACAATAGGAAAGAAACACAAGAGACTCTTGAGTCAGATTCCAAGAGATTGTAGATGGTACAAATCTCTTGATCAGTTGATCTATCTATCCATCCATGCATCTATCGACATGAAGAGGGTAGATTTCCTCCCCATGGATCACAGGCTTGTCACGGCAAAGAGGTTTGTGTAAATCAATGAAGCTATGGGCTATGCCTTGTAGTGCCACCCAAGATGGATGGGTCATAGCAGAGAGTTCTGACAAAACGTGACCCACTGGAGGAGGGAAAATGGCAAACTACGCCAGTGTGCTTGCTTCGAGAATCCCATGAACATATTTTTAAAAGAGAGAGACAGTAGATTTCTCGTGAGCTTCTCTCCATAGTCATTCCTCTTGTGGTCGGAGCTGCATGCGTAGTTTTACGCCACTTCTATCCGATCACGCCGTTATGACAGTTCCACGCTCTCTTCTTCAAAGCTTCTCACTGTTTAATTAGGAGGTGTTGGTTCTGGTTTCCTAGAAACCTAGGGCATCTGCTGAGGGTCAAGTCCTTGATATCTGAGCTCTCTCATAAATGACAGAGGAGGGAGGGGTTTGTGGAGTTGGAAGCCCTTCTTCAGATCTAGGAGATAAAGGTTTGTGTGGTCCTGATTGAGCCCAACTTGACACCTGCCCGTCTGCTTCACAGGATAAACCATCAGTGTTAGCGTTTCTTGTTCTCTTAACTTTAACCTTTCCTTTGACCCAGATTATTCTGCTCCTGTCTTCCAGAGACACCTGGTAAATCCTCACTTCCACCCATAGGCTTGTTTCTCTGCTTTCCACGTTCCAGCCTCACTGAGGTACTGTTTCCTGACTCACCCTGCACACTCACACCTTTGAGCCTGGTGCCCACTGTTCCCCATTCTGGAACACCCTCCCTTCACGGTCCTCTTTGCTCCGTGTGGCATTCCCAGACCCTCACTACCCACAGGCAGACTTGCTCCCACGCTCTGTGTGTCACCGTGCTAGCTTCTAAACTAGGAACCTTCCAGACCGCTTCCAACACTGCATCTGGCCAGCACCTTTCTGCATTGAGGCTGTCAACCCCTCCAGAGTGGGAGCTTCTTGGTGTCAAGGGCTATTTCACCCATTCTTGTGGCTCTCCAGTGCTGTCACATATGAAATCTCATTTTAGAGTAAAGAGCATGATTGTCAAGAATTAACAGTGTGCTCTGGGAGCTGTTCCTAGAAGCCTCCTCTTCAGTTATTTTCTGAAAACTTTTCTGAGTTTTAGGAGTCCGTCTGTAACAAATTCTGGAGCTATTTCTTACTCCAGTCATTGTTAATTTCCCACAATTTTGCTAATTTCTCACCATCAGAGCCAAGGGAGGGACTTCTAATTTTACTATTAAGCATCTGCCTTTCACTGAATTTTCAGAGTAATAAATTTCTCTACTTTATTTGACTGTAATTATAATACATGAACCATGTGTTCATGGTTTCAAAGTACACATATAGTCTTCTGTTTATGCTATGAGAAAGACCATAACAATTCTGTTATTAATACAGGGGTCAGATTTTCTTTGCCTGGTGGGACACTAGAAACTTGTAAAATAACAGAACTAAATATTATTCTGGCTCAGGTACCATAGTACTTTACGTGGAGTAATCGCTTTTGCTTTTGTTCAGTGGCCAAGTCATGTCTGACTCTGTGACCCCATGGCCTGCCGCACGCCAGACTTCCCTGTCCTCCACTATCTCCCAGAGTTTGTTCAAATTCACGTCGATTGAGTCGCTGATACTATCTAGCCAGTGGCAGCCCCTTCTCCTTTTGCCTTCAATCTTTCCCAGCATCGGGGTCTTTTCCAATGGGCCAGCTCTTCACATCAAGTGGCAAAGCTTCAGCTTCAGCATTAGTCCTTCCAAGGAATATTCAGGGTTGATTTCCTTTAGGACTGATTGGTTTGATCTCTTTGTAGTCCTGTTTGTACTATGCACAAAATCTGACCGTAACAAGGAACTCAGAACACAGCAAACCTCCATCCTAAGTTATTAAGTGGGAGAGGAAATATCCAGATTTTCCCTACCCACTATCTCTCCCCTGCTCATCCCGCTGCAGGGGTCATGTGGAGAAAGGCTTAGGGGACCAGTGGAGAGGGAGGTGCTCCAGAAACCCTATACGATGGATGGGTGGGTGCTGGGGAGAAACATGCCAGGACAAGAAATCACTGTTAACTCTAAATTTGGATACCCTTCGCAGTTTTGAAAAGCCCAGGTAAGGTTTGGGATTCCTTTTTTAATTACTTTTTTGGCTGCAAGACTATGGCTTTTTGAATGTAGTGCTGCCCACGTGGGGCCCAGGATTTAGGACAGTTACAGAAAAAAAGGCTGTTCCCAGCTGGGTTGGTTTTCCATGCTTATCTGCCTAAACATGCCTACTGTACGCCGTGCAGACATTGTCTTAAAGGAAGATAATTACTATGAGAAAGAAAAGGAAAGTAGGAAATGACATGTAATCTATAAAATAGTTTCAGAGAAGAAATATATTCCTGCTTGGCACAAATAAAAGGACCTTTTTTGTTGCCAGAAGAAAGTCAAGGGCTAGTTTTCAGGGCTGTGAAAACCTCAAAGTTTTGCCTGGAGGAATTTCATCCTATAAGAGAATTCTGAAAATCTTGACTTTGATCTGCTTTGTTTGATCCATGTAAAGCAATAGGTGCAATATCTCAGGGTTCAGTGGAATACCCCATTAACCCCCCATCACCATGAAATGATTGCTTCTTCTTAAACAGAGGCACATTTAAAATAACACAGAAGCCTTCTACCAAAGGTCTCTCATGTGTCCCCAACAGTC
Organism: Budorcas taxicolor; assembly: GCF_023091745.1. Classification (NCBI taxonomy): domain Eukaryota; kingdom Metazoa; phylum Chordata; class Mammalia; order Artiodactyla; family Bovidae; genus Budorcas; species Budorcas taxicolor. Next base: position 40,299,303 of record NC_068932.1, on the reverse strand, counting down.
CCATGTGGAGGACACAAAACTATTCTCAATCAACCCAATAATCTAGCTGGTCTTCAGAAATCCATACTGACAATAGTATAAGCCAGGGGTTTATACTGCATTTGGCAGAACTTGATATGGGGGCTGGCTCTAGGCCGCCTCCATAGCCTACATCTCAGCTGTGCTTGTTGATTGTAGAACCTGTTTTATACTGTGGCCTGGCAAGCAATATGTTATTTGAAGAAAAATTGCTATAGCTTAAAAAAAAATGGTTAAAAACCATGAGTAGCCCACCCATAGCTACAAATAGGCTCTGTTTTCAAACAGTGTGTAAGTCACTTACTTGGAATTCAGAGCATATATCCTCTCCCCATAAAGTAATAGCTAAAGATGGTAGGCAAGATCCTAAACTCCTTCTTAGATGCCAGGGTATTATGGAATTGCAACTGCAGATGGATATTCTAGAAGCAGGAGACTTACTGCAGCTCTAAAAAAAGGACAGAAAGTGTTAGTCATGGTAAGTAATATTATATTGAACATATGGTATATGTATATGTCAGGGTTTCCTATACATGTATATGTATATGTCTATACATGTGTGTATGTGCATAACACACACATACATGTATATACGTATATGATGACACACACATATGCACGTAAATATGTATATGACATATACATAAACATGTATAGGAAACCCTGACATATACATATACCATATGTTCAATAAAATCGTATCTATTTCATATATATGTACATGTCATATACATATATATGTATACATGTATATGTATACATCCATGCTTTGGGGGCTTCCATCATAGCTCAGTCAGTAAGGAATCTGCCTGCAGTGCAGGAGACCCTGGTTCAATTCCTGAGTCAGGAAGATCCCCTAGAGAAGGAAATGGCAGCTCACTCCAGTATTCTTGCCTGGAGAATCCCATGGACAGAGGAGCCTGGCAGGCTATAGTCCATGGGGTTGCAAGAGTCAGACATGACTTAGTGACTAAAACCAGGGCTTCCCAGGTGGCACAGTGGTAAAGAATCTGCCTGCCAACGCAGGAGATGAAAGAGATGTGGGTTTGATCCCTGGGATGATCTCCTGGAGGAAGAAATGGCAACCCACTCCAGTATTCTTGCCTGGAAAACTCCATGGACAGAGGAGCCTGGTGGGCTACAGTTCATGGGGTCAGGAAGAGTCAGGCATGACCGCGCACACACGCGCACGCACGTGCACACACACACACGTATGTCAGGCTCTCTGCTGGGTGATTTACATGTATCATCTCGTGTGTGATTAGAGTTGACCCTCCTGCCCTCTGTGTGCCAGGCACCTTTCACAGACTGCTCATGTAGGTTTCTTAATAGCTTATTTCATAAACAGAAAAGCAAAGTTGGAGTTGATTTACTCGCTTCCATTTGTTCGTGTTTCGGTCATGTTTTCCAGTACTGGGCAGGGTGATGATTCCTTTGAAGCCGTCGGCCATCAGCCCCATACCTACAGAAGCACACTCTGGGCCACCCTGGGAGGGGTGACAGGCCAGCTGGAAGGTGTGGCCATCTGGGCAGAAGTCAGCCCAGAGAGAGAGCGAGCACAGTCTGTCTGCTGAGGCCCCACTCACCAGCTGCAGGAGCCCAGCAAGCTTTGTGACCTCTCCGAGTCCCATTGTCCTCCTCTGTGTATGGAGGATAATAGCAGCCTTCACCATGTGGGGTTTCAGTGAAGATTAAGTGGGGACACATTAAATGTCTTAGCTGGGTGCCGCGTGCTTAGCTGCTATTGTAACAGAGAGTCCCCTGCTTCCCTGAGTCACTGAATTCATAGCTAAAAAGCCACACCTCGGCCACTGTGGACTCCTGACCCACATAAGAATTAGGGCACTGCCGGTGATTTCTAATAGAGACCTAATTATAGACTCTAACACCATAATGGGAAAAGCCTGTAAAGAATGGCAGCCTCTGACTTTCCTAATAAAAAAAAAGAAATCTGTAATAAGATGGGGAGTGTGGCGGTCCAGGCCTCGGGTCAGGGTTCCAGTCCCAGCACTCCAGACTTCCTGCCAGTATCTCTCAGGGTTGGTGACAAGGAATGGCCATGGGAAGCCTGTGTCCAGGCTTCCTCAGGTTTTCTCAGAAGCCTCATGAGATGGGGCTTCTCCAGAAGGTCTTGTTTACTTTTTTTTTCTTTTTCTTTTTAAATGTTTATGTCTAGAAGGGGAGGAAAGCTTACCTTTAAATTGAAACTTGTAGAAAAATGACACGGATGAACTCCTATTTGCAAAGCAGAAATAGAGATCCAGGCGTAGAGAACAAGTGGATGGACACCACAGGGGGAGACAGGGGACAGGATGAACTGGAAGACTGGGACGGATGTATACACACTGCTGTGTATAAAATAGACAGCTAACGAAAATCTGCAGTGTAGCACAGAGACCTCTACTCAGTGTTCTGTGCTGACCTAAATGGGAAGGAAATCCAAAAATATACGTACAATTGATTCCCTTGGCTCTATAGTAGAAACCAACACCACACTGTAAAGCAGCTACATATGCCAATAGAATGTTTTAATAAAAACACTTTAAAAGTAAATAAATAAATAGGGCCTCTCTGGTGGCTCAGTGGTAAAGAATCTGCGTGCTAATGCAGGAGACAGGGGTTCAATCCCTGGTCCGGGAGGATCCCACATGGTGCAGGGTGATTAAACCCTTGTGCTGAAACTACTGAAGCCCGTGCACCCTAGACTAGGCCACGATCTGCAGCAAGAGAAGCCACAGCAATGAGAGGCCCACTCAGTGCAACCAGAGAGCAGCCCCCACTGGCCGCAAGTAGAGAAAGCCTGCCCAGCAGTGAAGACCTAGCATCAGCTCAGTCAGTTCAGTTCAGTCAGTTCAGTCGCTCAGTCGTGTCCGACTCTTTGCGACCCCATGAACCCCAGCACGTCAGGCCTCCCGGTCCATCACCAACTCCTGGAGTTCACTCAGACTCACGTCCATCGAGTCCATGATGCCATCCAGCCATCTCATCCTCTGTCATCCCCTTCTCCTCCTGCCCCCAATCCCTCCCAGCATCAGAGCCTTTTCCGATGAGTCAACTCTTCTCATGAGGTGGCCAAAGTACTGGAGTTTCAGCTTCAGCATCAGTCCTTCCAAAGAAATCCCAGCACTGATCTCCTTTAGAATGGACTGGTTGGATCTCCTTGCAGTCCAAGGGACTCTCAAGAGTCTTCTCCAACACCACAGCTCAAAAGCATCAATTCTTCAGTGCTCAGCTTTCTTCACAGTCCAACTATCACATCCATACATGACCACTGGAAAAACCATAGCCTTGACTAGATGGACCTTTGACCTAGCATAGACAAAAATAAAATAAATAAATAATATGAAACTCTTTTGTGATTCCATGAAGGCAAGTGTTGTGGAGGAATTGAGAACTGTCTAACTGAGTGAGATAAATGGGTAGAATTGTCCAAATGCTGCAGGATACAGAAGAAAAAACAAGGCTAACCACAACCCAGATCTCCAAAAATGGATGCATATCTATGTACATCAGGTTAATTACAGCACACTATGTACAAATAATAAAATAGCTAAATAATTTTAACTGTAAATTCCATATATCTATAACTTCCATGTGACTTCCTATTTCTTACAAACTCCACTATTTCTAATTTGCAATTCAATAGGGTCACAAAATCAAAATACAAATAAATGCTTGAACACAATTTGAATTAGCAATATCAGTCACATCTCTGATGGATGGGTACACTTCTAATGAGTATATGACTAACACATGTTAGTTGGTGTTTTTATAATAAAAAAAAAATGAAACAATGAAGTTATGTGTTGGAAATTCACCCATTTGTCAATGATGTGAGTGACTTCTTTGCTGAATCAGATAACAGTGATATACGATGAGGCCAGTTTCTCAGTTTGGGGGGAACTATTTACAATGTAATGGCTATATGTGATCCATACTCATGTTTAACTGTATTATTAACATGTTCTCCATAACTTTCTTATTATTTATTTATGAAACTGTTAGTTGTTCAGTCATGTCCAACTCTTTATGACCCCATGGACTGTTGCTTGCCCGGCTCCTCAGTCCGTGGAATTCTCCAAGCACGAATACTGGAGTGGGTAGCCATTCCCTTCTCCAGGGGATCTTCCCAACTCAAGGACTGAACCCAGTTCTTCCACATTGCAGGCCGATTCTTTACCAACACTTTCTTAAATTGAGACCAAAAAAAAAAAAAACCCCACAATAATTCACACATTTCTGTGGTGTAAATATACCTATCCTGGCCATTTGAGGTGACCAAGATGACATCACTAAATATGAAGGTGGTGGGAGGTACCCAGTACTGTTGATAAGGTGTAATTCTATCATGCTAATAGGATTGCTGTAAATACCTCCAAGAGCATGAATATCAGCAAAATGTAAAATGACTAGGAAGTAAGGAGATTTGGGGCTTCCCAGGTGGTGCAGTGGTAACAAAGCACCTGCCAGTGCAAGAGACACAGGAGACCGGGGTTCAGTCCCTGGGCAGGGAAGATTCCATGGACTAGGAAGTGGCAGCCACTCCAGTATTCTTGCCTGGAAAATTCCACGGACAGAGGAGCCCAGCAGGCTACAGTCCATGGGGTCGTCAAGAGTCATACTTGACTGAATGACTGAACACACACAATGAGCTCTTCGTGTCCACTACTTTTGACTATAATATATTAAATTGTACATATAACTTAAATTTTAATGACTTTTTTTTACCCAAATTGCAAAAATCCCCCAAATTTAAGTCTCATTAGCTGGCTAGTACAAAGAGGCTTCAACACACCCTAGCTGACCAGGGAGGGGAAGGCGGGGCTGGCCATGTCTCCTGCAGACAGAGCCCAGAAAGAGGTGGGGAGCAGGCACAGAGAGCAATGGATAGTGGCCTGTGGAAAGGCAGCTTGACCAGGAACAGGAAAACCCAGAACAAGAACCTTTTTGCCCTAAGGTGGTTGCACCATGAAGGGATCCCATCACTGACTCCTGGCTCCTTTCTTCTCACCTCTGAGGTCCCAGCTTAAAGGCAAGTCTCCAGGAGGGTGGCTGTAACCACCTGGCTTCATTCTTCTCCCTTTCTATATGTTCATCACATTTATAATGACCTCCTTAAGACAGGATTCCCAGTAGATTTCAAGCCATACAAGGGCAGGGACTGTCTGTTTTCCTGCTCCATTCTCAGGATGTGCACAGAGCTTGGCATTTGGGAGGTGCTCAGTAGATATTTGGGACATGAAACTAAATGGCTCATTCCAGGCTTATGAGGATTCCAGGCATTGCCTTCCCCTGCCTTTATCTAAGCCCCCACTTCCTGTTTGTATTTGGGTTGCAGATAAAAGGTGCAGGTGAGTTGCACGGCCTTATCAACCGGGCAAACTTAGCTGGGTCACCTTTCAGATTACAGAAACTATGGGAGGAGAAGCTTGGGTGTTGAGGTCATAAAGGGAACCTCTTGGGCTCCCTTCCATAATCCTGAAGCCATTTTATTCTCTTACTTGCTCATTCATTCTTTGCTCATTTACCAGGTGTGCTTTGAACATCGACTCAGTGCCTTGCCCTGGATGAAGTTATCTGGTAGCAGCTCAGTCTTTGGCAGGACGATATCTGCAAAGAAGTCTTTAAGAGTCAGCTGGACATGGCTTCAAAGTCTGGGTCTTTACTGACAGCCCGTGAAGCCTGGGGTATGTATCTAAGCCTCCGAGAACCTCAACTTCCCTCCTTCGTGAAAAGTGCTAATCACGTTTATCTTTCAGGGCTGTGAGGGGGTCCAAAGGAGATGAATAGCTAAAATGACCCATGGGAGCTCTACATGGGTTAATTCCAAGCATACCCCACCCACCTCCACCATGTCTCTAAGTGATTTGTTCCCCCTCCTTTTTCAAAGCATCTTCTCTTCTCCAGTGTTGAGCCATTTGGAAAGCTTGCATCGGTGTTTTTCAGAGCTTCTCCGAGGGAGTGCAGAGACCACCAGCATCAGTCAGCCAGGGAGCCTGTTAAGACGCACATTCCTTGGCTCTGAGGTAGTTTGATAGCATCAGACCTCTGGTGGCCCGGCAGACACTTTCCTGAGGCAGGAACACCTGCACTTCATACTCGCCACCTCCGAGGGGGCCTGAGGCAGCCGCCATTGGTGCCAAAGGTCTAGATTCGGCTTGCAGAAAAACCAGACTCGAAAAAGGGTCCAGAAACACCTGTGTGCTCAGCAAGGCGCCTGGAGGAGAGGGAGCACGAGATGAAACATATTGGCAGGAGTTAAGTGCGAGTACGGTAGGGGAAACAGGGATGGTAGAGTTGCCAGATAGAGATATCTGGGCCAGGCAGAAGCAAGGGGACCACACCTGAGCCCAGGGGTGGATATCTACCTTAGCCCAGGGATGGCAGCATGCTCCAGATGCCAGGAGTTACATGGGTGGGTCAAGACCTGACCAAGCCCTGCAGGTGGTGTCCTGATAGTGACCTTCTCCGGATTAGTCCTGGCTAAGAAGGTTCTGTCCCCTTATTAGATGATGTGCCCCACTGACATTAATGAGAACTTTCTAGATCCAAGGTTGAAATTCATATTTAGATCCTGGCACTGGCCCCTTTACAAAGGGCAGCATCAGAAAACTCAAACACTTCTGTTTGCTCATCGGTCAGTGAGGGTAGCAGAGCCCACACCTCAGGACTGCGGGGAGGAACCAGTGGAATAGACGGCATGCTCAAAGCCCACCCAGAAGACAGACTCAAAGGGTAGGTGCTCAGCGAATGTTCCAGAACAGAGCGCGGCAGCAGCTTGCCCCTCTCCCTGGGCTCTGGCAGCCACACAGCCCTGAAGCCACCCACAGAGATGGTTTTCTGTCTGCCTGTTACACTCAGTGACGGGCCTGCACCAAACACAGAAGGTTTGTATTTTCAGTGGAAGGGGCGGGAGAGACGAGGAGGGTGAGGCCATGGGGGAACTGTGATTCAGAGCTGGCAGCTGCAGGCTAGCCCGGGAGGTTCAAGCAGAGGTGGATGTGCCAGTGGCCAGTGAAGGACAAGGGGGACTGGGTTAAGACCTGGGCTCCTTGGCATTCTACCTGGAACATGCCAAGGTTTGGACCATTTCAAGCTACAAAACCGGCTGTGACCCACTGCAGCTGAGAAGGGCCGCTAGGTGAAACAGTGGCGTGTGCATCCAGAGATTCCAGACAGAGGAGGGGCCGCTGCCCCCAGGGGAAGTCGCATTATAAATCTGGAAGGGGGAGAGCTTGAGGGGATTCAGCATGCCATTTTCTCTCCCCCTTCTTCTCCTTTCCCTGGTGTATCATCACTCTTGGGACGTTAGGAGGGGTGGGCCCAGGACCCACTTTGACATCACACAGGGAGGACGGGGAACAAGGGTGGGAGGGCTTCTCTACTCTGGCGGGCTTTCTTGAAGGAGATGGTGGTTCACTTAAAATGAACAGCTTTCAGCTTTCAGAGCATCTTCAGGGACTTGCTGTGGCAGCTTCATAGCAGCAGGGGGAGGGGAGGGGGGCTGCTCTGCTGGTAGCAAATGCAAAACCACCGCGGGGACATTAAGAGCCCCCTTCCAAAGGCAAGACGGCATCTGGTGAGTCACCCCTCTCTTCTCACCCTTCTGCATCGGGAGAAGCCCACCAGCTTGGAAGCACGTTGCAAAGCCAGAAGAGTCTCAGGGTGAAGTTCAGCAGTGGAGATTTGTCTCTCTCATTCTCCTTAGAATTTCCAGTCCTGGAAAGTGACCTCCATGTGTCTGTGCACCCAACCTCCCCCACAATCTTGTGTGCTGGGTGATGGCACCACCCCACGAATGAATGAGAACCAGCAGGTCCCTCCCATCAATGGACCCCTCTCTCTCACCACCCACCCACCCACACACACACACACACACACGGACACACAGGCACCAAACACGTGCTTCCACGTTGGAAGCTATGAGGTAGAAGTGTCTCTGGTCCTGTCCACTGAGTGGCTGTGCCTCAGTTCACAGGGGCGCCTCACCTAAGAGCGTGTCTCCGCTGCTCTGCTGCCAGGCTCAGCTTCACAGAACCCGACTCAGTCCATGCAGCCCTTCTGCAGGGAAAACGTTGCTTCCTCCTCGCCCTGGTGTCAAATTTGTTGCCTGCAGCAGATCTGGGCTTTGCTTCAAAGTCCATCATCTTCTGCTCCTTGGAAGAAAAGCTATGACCAACCTAGACAGCATATTAAAAAGCAAAGATGTTACTTTGCCAACAAAGGTCTGTCTAGTCAAAGCTATGGTTTTTCCAGGAGTCATGTATGGATGTGAGAGTTGGACTGTGAAGAAAGCTGAGCACTGAAGAATTTATGCTTTTGAGCTGTGGTGTTGGAGAAGACTCTTGAGAGTCCCTTGGACTGCAAGGAGAGCCAGTCCATCCTAAAGGAGATCAGTCCTGAGTGTTCATTGGAAGGACTGAAACTGAAGCTGAAACTCCAGTACTTTGGCCACCTGATGCAAAGAGCTGACTCATTGGAAAAGACCCTGATGCTGGGAAAGATTGAGGGCAGGAGGAGAAGGGGATGACAGAGGATGAGATGGTTGGATGGCATCACCGACTCAATAGACATGAGTTTGAGTAAGCCCCAGGAGTTGGTGACGAACAGAGAAACCTGGCTTTCTGCAGTCCATGGGGTCACAAAGAATCGGACACAATTGAACAACAGCATCTCTATGCTCTATGGTGGTGCATCTGGGGATACAGCCAAGAATGAGTCTGGCCTGGCCCTTTCACAGAGCTTCTGTTCTAGACAACAAATGACTCAACGAATGTGTAATTCCAAATGGCGATCTGTGTCTTGGAAGAAGCCGACAGCAGTCGGCAGTAGAGAAGACTGGGCCTTCAGCTCGGCTTTCCTGAGGAGGTGGCATTTCAGCAGTGACCCAAAACAAGAGCAGGCAGACGCTGTCTCGTCCTCAAAGCTCCCCGGCTTCCAGAAAGAACCTCATCTCTGCCTCCTCTGTCACCAAGAGGCTCTATTTCGCTCTGAAGTGTGTCTGTGGTGGAAGCGGGTTGGCAACACTTGATGTGAGACCCCTGAGCCCGGTCAGCTCAAGCCCCATGATCCTGGGCCCCCAGGGGCTTGTGTAGGTGCCCCTCAACCCCAGGACTTTAGCCCAAGACCCGGAGGACTGAAGCTTCCTTGTCTCCCTCACCCTCAAGCACCCCTGTTCTTCCTTGGCCATCTGGTCAAGGCTAGACAGCAGGGTCCCTCCGAAATCCCAGCAGAGAGGAAAGAATAGCGCAGTCCACCCTCAAGGCTGGGGCCCCCAGGCAGGGAGGGGACACACAGGGCAAGCAGATCTATTCACACCTGTGTCTGTACCATCTGATTCCCAGCTCGATAGCCCAGGGCTCCCCGTGCCCCTTCAGACTCGCTTCCTGGGCTGGAGTAGGAGAGCTCACTCTCTCCCCCAGAGCCCAGAGAGGGTGGCCAGCACTGCCCTCGGGCTCCCATATCGTCCTGCGTTAAGGCCCTTGTGCCCTCAGCTCCCCGCCTAGATGACAAACACAGGGCTTCCCTACCCCTGCTCCATCTCGACTCCCCGCCCCGCCCCCGGGGACCCCAAATGCAGGAACACAGGCTCCCCGCACTTGCGGTATGAATTTGGCTCTGGAAGTGGTTCCTTACCTTTTCCCTGCTTTGCCCCTGACCTTGGCATTCAGGTAAGACGTCTTCTTGGGAGTCAGGTAAGACGTCCTCCCACCTCTGCTCTGCACTGTTGCTGGGCTGAATGCCAGGGATGCCCCATGCCGGACAGAGACCCCCAGCCCAGCCCTTCCTCCACGCTGAGTGTGCTCCGAGGTGTCTACCGGCTCTGGCGTGGGAGTCCTCCCCTTCCTCTCCCTGGAAGTCTTGGGGGCCTGCACCCCACATTTGCACCCCTCCTCCCTCCCATGGCTCCACTCACGTTTCCTCTGGCCCATTGCTTCCACCTTCCCGAGTCCCCGAGCCAAGCCGTAAGGACAGCCACGTGTCCTGACCCAGGAGATGGCTTGTCCTGAGTGCTCTTTGCTCCTGGCACTTGAATGGTGACTTTGAATTAGACTTCGGTCTAATCTCATGGTCCTTTAAAGGACATATTTATTGCTCCCTGACATAGGTGAGACTGAGCTCAGGGCAAACACCGTGCAGTTCTTATAATTCGGGGTGGGGGGCAGGGGGATGGGGTAAGCACCATTATTTTCCCAGTTTTACAGATGAGAAACTGAGGCTCTGTGAAGCTGACAGGCCCAAAGGCTCATGATTTGGAAGGGCAATGCTGGGACATGAACCCAGGGCTGCCTGATTCCAAGAGCGTGCGTCTAACCACCACACCACACTGCCTCCCTGGGCACCACCAGCTGCAGACTCTCCTGCAAGATCAGCAGCTCCTCAGCTGGCAGCCTGCCAGGCTTTGTCTGTGGGATTCTCTAGGCAAAAATACTGGAGTGGGTAGCCATTCCCTTCTCCAAGGGATCTTTCTGATCCAGGGGTCGAACCTGGGTCTCCTGCATTGCAGACAGATTCTTTACCATCTGAGCCACCAGGGAAGCCTCTTTATGAAGATGCTCAGTAGCGAAGTGGGAGGTAGCCGAGAACTTCCCACAAAGTAGCTTTGACCACAGCATGGCCGGGCTCATTCCCCATCCTGGAGGGGAGAGGCCAGATGGGAAATAGCCTGTAAACTCTGCAGCTGCCACTGAAACGCTGGAGGATGGCACCTGGAAGGAGACAGAAAGGCTCCTGGCCAGTGAAGAAGTGGCTTTGGGGCCCACAGCCAGCCTCACCAGGCCCAGAGTCTGTGACTCCAAAGCAGGGTACTAAGCAAGGATTCAGGAACTGCTCTGGTCCAGGGGGAGGAGGGCAACTGGGACACAGATCATGATCCTGTGAAAGCGAGCTGTCACGGAAGCCCTGAGTCCTCCCAGGCACCAGCCTGCGGTGGCATAGCTAAGGTGAGACACCCCTGGGACCTGGTTCTCAAATGTGAGCTTCTCTAGCTGTGTCCTGGGGCTTCCCGAGGGCCAGCCGGTGCCTTGGCAACCAGGAACTCCAGAACACAACCAAGAATAGTCGTGGTTGTCCCAAGACCGCTGGAGGCATATGCTCTGAATACAGTTGAAACAGCCGGGTGGGGCAGAGCCTCAAGGATCCCAGGCCAGAGACAAAGTTCGAGGCTTTGCCAGCTGTGCTGCAAACACAGCCATTTATATTCACTCAAGGAGCTTTAATGGAGAAGCACAGAGGATGACTCTGGGGTGACACAGAGGGTAAAGGGGACGGGAGATCTCTCTCTCTCTCTCTCTCATCAGACAGACACACACACACAGCCTGGATGATCACAGATACTGTGGAGAGCAATGGATACTAAGAAAGGCTTGAGTGGGCTGAGGGTAAGAAGATCTGGGGAAGAATGGTCTCTTCAAAGTCCATCCGTTCCAGCCATTCCTTCTGCCTATAGTATCCTCAACTCCCTCTGCTTGGCCAAACTCCCATTCTGCACAAAACTTTCCTCCTTCAGGAAGCCTCCCCTGATTGCCTCCCTCTCCAGGCTGGGCTGGGCATGGCTCTCACACAGCCCCTGTGCCCTTGCCATCTTGCCCCTTAGTGCACTGAGTCACATAAGACCCTGCCTCCTCCCTTGGGTTGTGCCATAGGGGATGCTGTTGCCCCATCTTCCTCCTCTGGGTCCCCTTTGCCCAACCTGGTCAAGAAGGCCACAAGGGTTTGGGGCAGGTTTGTTGAGCTGCATGCAGGGGCGGGGCGGGGGGAGGTAAACAGAACTGGGGAGGAGGGGGATGGCCAGGCTTGTGGGTGGTGGCAGGCCCTGGTTTGCTTGGGGCTGCAGGCTCCTAGGGCAGCAAGGTGGCAGATGGCCCTGGAGAGGCAGCTTTCTCCCCCTCCCCGGTCCTCTCGGTCACCAATGCTGCGGTTGTAGGAATCCCAGGGAAAGGGCCATGGATTCTCCCACATCCATTCAAATAAAATCTGAGCCCAATGCCCCAGGCATCCCTTCTTTGCAGAATCACTGTGTCCTTTGTTTTGCCCCCTCAGGCTGAGCTGACTGCAAGAGCATCAGGTGCATCCCTGGCAGGCCCTCGTGTGAGAGGTAAGGGAATGCTGGGTACAGTTGGTCTGATGACGTGATCAGGGCTGAGCTTCTGGCTTTAATTCTGCATTTCTTGCTCCTGAAGCATTGAGAAATAAAACATCCTCACAGGTGGCGTACTCGGACAGAAGCTCCTCTCTCCTTAGTTATCAGTTCCTCACCAGCATGAGAGTTTTGGGGCTGAGGCTGAGTCATCCAAGCCTGGGGGAGGCGGCAGCAACCACATAGGGATTGGGAGGGCGGGGGGCTCCCTTCCACAATGGCCAGACCCTGAGTGCAAACTGCCGACCTGCCCTGCAGGAAGAGGGGATGTTGACCCAGAAGTTCTCTCCCCTCCCCAGCTGGGAAGCAGGGAGATGGTCCCCTCACAGTTGTCCCCAGAACTCCTTGAAGAAAGCCCATGCTTCATTCTGGACAACTGAGGGATAATCACGGAGGGAGGGGGGCTTGTGGCCAGCTGCCAACTGGGAAGCAGGAGATGGGGTCAAAGACAGAGAGGTCTGGAAGAGAGCAAGAGGCCAGGAGAGGGGGCTGGCAGATGTCAGTTTCTTAGGTAAGTTTCTTAAGAGGAGGAGGAGCTGGAGAAACAGGTGCAGACAGCTCCGAAAATTCAGTCTGATACTCAGAAAAGAGGCAAGGAGGCATCCACAGCAGGAGAGGAGGAGAGAGGAGGTCCTGTAGTTCCATGAGTGTGGCGGGCAGAATAACAACCCCCAAAAGGCTTCCCAGGCAGCTCAAGTGGTAAAGAATTGGCCTACCAATGCAGGAGACCCGGGTTCAATCCCTGGGTCAGGAAGATGCCCTGGAGAATGAAATGGCAACCCACTCCAGTATTATTGCCTGGAGAATCCCATGGACAGAGGAGCCTGGTGGGCTACAGTCCACGGGGTCGCAAAGAGTCGGACACGACTGAGCGACTGAGCACACGTTTACGTCCTAATCTCTGGAAACTGTGACTACATCACCTTACAGGGCGGGCCAAAGGGACTTTGCAGATGTGCTTAAATTAAGGACTTGAGATAAGGAGATTAGCCTAGATTATCCAGGGGAGTCTGGTCTAGTCATACGAATCCTTGAGCTGAATGTGACTAAAGAAGGGTTGCTGCTGCTGCTGCTGCTGCTGTTAAGTCACTTCAGTCATGTCCGACTCTGTGCGACCCCATAGACAGCAGCCCACCAGGCTCCCCCATCCCTGGGATTCTCCAGGCAAGAACACTGGAGTGGGTTGCCATTTCCTTCTCCAATACACGAAAGTGAAAAGTCAAAGTGAAGTCGCTCAGTCGTGTCCAACTCTTCCCGACCCCATGGACTGCAGCCCACCAGGCTCCTCCGTCCATGGGATTTACCAGGCAAGAGTACTGGAGTGGGGTGCCATTGTCTTCTCCAAAAGAAGGGTTAGAGAGATGCAAACTTTGAAGATGGATGAAAGAGCCATAAGCCATTGTGGGTAACCTCTATAAGTTGGAAAAAACAAGGAATAAATTCTTCCCTAGAGCAGATTTCTGTAACACCTTGATTGTAGCCCAGGAAGACTGTTGGACTTCTAACCTACAGAACTGTAAGACAAATTTGTGCTGTTTTAAACCACCATGTTCATGGTCACTGGGCTTCCCTGGTAGCTCAGAAAGTAAAGAATTGCCTGCAATGCAGGAGACCTGGGTTCGATCCCTGGATCAGGAAGATCCCCTGGAGAAGGGAATGGCTACCCACTCCAGTATTCTTGCCTGGAGAATTCCATGGACAGAGGAGCCTGATGGGCTACAGTCCATGGGGCCACAAAGAGATGGACACAACTGAGCGACTAACATGTTGATGGTCATCAGCGACAACAGCAATAGAAATCTAACGTCACGCCAACAGACCTTCCTAAACTCCACCCTTTTCTCTCCACCCACGCTCCCACCAGGCCAGCCTGCCCCACCTCCCGCTTCCCCGGGTCCCTTCTCTCCTGCTCCATCCCTGCCTTCCCCACCAAACCACCTTCCTCCTTGCCCCTTCTTAGGTCTCTTGGCATCCACGCCACCTAGGCCACCTGCCTAAAGCTATTTCCGTTTCAGTCCTCCCATCTAGATGCTGGAGTTATCATCCAGAAACTAGATAAGGAGATTTCCCATTTAAAAATTGTTTTGAGTGTCCTGTTGCTTAAGGACGTGGATCCAGATGCCTGCATCTGGCATCCAAGGTCACCAGCAGCTTCCTCCCTGGCCTTCCTCTCCACCACTTCTCTGCCTGCCGCGTCCCAGCCATAGGCTCCCTGTCGGTGCCCTGCCCTCCCCATCTCGCCAGCTCTGCCTGTGTTGCCTCCATTGCCTTGAATACTCTCCCAGTCCAAAGAGGCTCAAGTACCCTCTTCTTTCAAGTCCCTGCTGCTTTGGAAATAATACCCCAAATCGCTCTCCTCTAAGATTGCTCACTGCCTGACTTGGCTTTCTCAGGGGAGAGAAGACCCTCTTCTGTCTCGTCATTTGCTTACTGCCTTGTCCGTCTTGTCTTCCCTGGTCCATGCTAACTCCCGCACAGCAGGGATGGGTCTCGCTCCTCTTTACTGAATGTACACACTTTTCCTTGAGAAATGCAGGTGGAGAGGGAGCATTTGGGAGCCGGTGGAGAAAGGCAGGGAGGCAGAGACATCTGAGACCTTTGGCAAATAATCCCAGCGGCTAACTTTCTCCAGCACTTGACAGTTTTCTAATCACATACAAATCTACAAGCACATTCGAGTCTCCGGTAGAATATTTTACCGAGAATCTTTAAATCCAGCTGCTGACATTTACTAAGGACTTGGACCTTAACACAAACCCCAGGAGGTAGGGGAAAATGCCAAAAGTTTCCCTACAGTGCAGCTAAAGGGAAGCAAAAATGAATGAGAAAGAAGTCATAAAGGAAGTTGTAGTTCTCACACGGTGCAGCTGGTGGAACTGCTACACATGAATTATCCTCTCGGCTCCTCGCCACCAGGTGGGGAGATGATCGCAATTTCCCTTCTGTTACAGATGATGAAAGTGTGGCTTAGACAGGGGGCGACCCCCTCAAGGTCACGTGGCCAGGAAACAGCAGGGCTGGGACTGGAACTGGGGGTTGATTCTACGACCTGTGTTTTTCCCACACGTCAGAGGAAAGGATGCGGCCAGTATTTTGTCGCAGCGTGATTGGTCCCACCCTGAGCCATCCGGACTTAAAGGGTTTTCTCCACCTTCCCCACATCAAACCTACTTGCGTCCCCATTCTGTGTGCTGGGCTGAGATCTATCCAGACCACCCGTCACAGGCTGAATTGTGCCCCATGTATTGAATTCTTAATCCCAGTACTCTAGAATGTAATCATATTTCAAGATAAGATCTTAAAGGAAGCAATTACATTAAGATGAGGTGTTTGAGAGGGGCCCATTTCCCAGGTAACTCAGTTGCAAAGAATTTGCAAAGCAGGAGATCCCGGTTTGATCCCTGGATCAGGAAGATCCTCTGGAGAAGGGAATGGCAACCCAATCCAGTATTCTTACCTGGAAAATCTCATGGGCAGAGGAGCCTGGAGGGCTACAGTCCATGGAGTCGTAAAGAGTCAGACACTACTGAGCACGCGCACACACACACACACACACACACACACACACACACACACACACACACTGAACCAGTGAATGAGGTCCTTGTAAGAAGAGGAAATAAGGATACATGGAGAGACACTAGAAGTGTGCACAGACAGAGCAGCAAGCCAAGAGAAGCCTCAGAAGAAACCAAACTTCTTGATTTCAGACTTCCAGCCTCCAGACCCATGAGATAATAAATCTCTATTATTTAAGCCACTTATACTGTTGTGAGTGTGGGTCATGAATGTGATCAAATTGCCAACATCTGTTTTATCATTGAAAAAGCAAGAGAGTTCCAGAAAAAATCTACTTCTACTTCACTGACTACATCAAAGTCTTTGACTATGTGGACCACAACAACTTGTGAAAAATTCTTCAAGAGATGGGAATGCCAGACCACCTTACCTTCCTCCTGAGAAATCTGTATGCAGGTCAGGAAGCAACAGTTAGAACTGGACATGGAACAACAGACTGGTTCCAAGTTGGGAAAGAAGTACATCAAGGCTATATATTATCACCCTGCTTATTTAATTTATATGCAGAGTACATCATGCAAAATGCTGGGCTGGATGAAGCACAGGCTGGAATCAAGATTGCCGGAAGAAATACCAATAACTTCAGATATGTAGATGACACCACCCTTATGGCAGAAAGCGAAGAACTAAAGAGTCTCTTGATGAAAGTGAAAGAGGAAAGTGAAGAAGTTGGCTTAAAACTCAACATTGAGAAATCTAAGATCATGGCATCTGGTCCCATCACTTCATGGCAAATAGATGGGGAAACAATGAAAACAGTGAGAGACTTTATTTTTTGGGGCTCCAAAATCACTGCAGATGGTGACTGCAGCCATGAAATTAAAAGATGCTTACTCCTTGGAAGAAAAGTTATGACCAACCTAGACAACATACTAAAAAGCAGAGACGTTGCTTTGCCAACAAAGGTCTGTCTAGTCAAAGCCATGGTTTTTCCAGTAGTCATGTATGGATGTGAGAGTTGGACCATAACAAAAGCTGAGCGCCAAAGAATTGATGCTTTTGAATTGTGGTGTTGGAGAAGACTCTTGAGAGTCCCTTGGACTGCAAGCAGATCCAACCAGTCGATCCTAAAGCAAATCAGTCCTGAATATTCATTGGAAGGACTGATGCTGAAGCTGAAGCTCCAGTACTTTGGCCACCTGATGCAAAGAACTAACTCATTGGAAAAGACCCTGATGCTAAGAAAGATTGAAGGCAGGAGGAGAAGGGGATGACAGAGGATGAGAGGGTTGGATGGCATCACCGACTCAATGGACATGAGTTTGAGTAAGCTCCAGGAGTTGGTGATGGACAGGGAAGCCTGGTGTGCTGCAGTCCATGGGGTTGCAAAGAGTCGGACACGACTGAGCGACTGAACTGAACTGAACGCGGTTGTCTTTTGTTACGGCAGCCCTGTGAAACTGATTGTTGTCATTCAGTTGTTCAGTTGTGTCTGACTCTGTGACTCCATGGACTTTAGCCCGCCAGGCTCCTCTGTCTGTGGATTTTCCAGGCAAAAATACTGGAGTGAGTTGCCATTTCCTCCTCTAGGGAATCTCCTCCACCCAAGGATCAAACCTGTGTCTCCTGCATTGGCAGGTGGATACACTACCTAAAGAGTAAGCTGTAAGGCCACGCACACCTTTCAGAATGACAAAAAAGAAGGAAAATGAGCAGACAATTCCAAGTGTTGGGAAGGAAGCAGGGCAACTGGAATTCTCACGCAGTCCTGGGGGGAAACCACAATGGTGCAGCCACTCGGTAAAACAGTTTGGCCATTTCTTATAAAGTTAAATATACCCACATGACCCATCCATTCTACTCTTAGGCATTTACCCAAGTTAAGCAAACCTTACATCCACATAAAACCTTGAACATAAATGTTTATAGCAGCTTGATTCACCATTACCCCCAAATGGAAATAACCCAAATGTCTTCCACCTGGTTAAAATTCTGTACCAGTCTCTGGTACATCCATACTATCGAAGGCTATGCAATAATAAAAAGGAGGGGGTGATTGGTTCATGATGTCTTCAATGGATCTTAAATGCATGATGCTAAGTAGAAGGGGACAGCAGAGGATGAAATAGTTGGATGGCATCAGCGACTCAATGGACATGAACTTGAGAAAACTCCAAGAGATAATGAAGGACAGGGAAGCCTGATGTGCTGCAGTCCATGGGGTCAAAAAGAGTCGCACACATCTGAGCAACTGAACAACAAGAGGAAGGAGCCAGGCTTTAAAGGCTATACATAATACGAGATTCCATTCACATAAACATCCATTTATGTAACATATAATCATACTATATGATTCCATGCATTAACATTGAAGAAAAGGCAAAGTTAAAGAAATAGGACAGACCAGTGGCTGCAAGAAGTTGGGAATGGGGAGAGGGGTTGGTTACAAAATAGAAACCCGATAAAATATTTTAAGATG
This sequence comes from Budorcas taxicolor, assembly GCF_023091745.1. NCBI lineage: Eukaryota > Metazoa > Chordata > Mammalia > Artiodactyla > Bovidae > Budorcas > Budorcas taxicolor. Next base: position 40,281,148 of record NC_068932.1, on the reverse strand, counting down.
CTACACCCATTCTGTATCTTGATTATGAAAGTAGCTACATGACTCCACCATAAAGCTGCATTTAATTGTTTGTCAATTTTTTAAGTGAATGAAAAGAATGTAAGAATGTAAGGTTGACATCAGCTCCCTTCATCTGTGTGGTGCTTAACAGTTTGCTAAGCCTTTCCTATGCACTCTCTTTTTGATCTTCTAGAACGCTGTCAGTCAGGGCACTGACTAGAACTGCTTCACTTTATAGATGTGGTTCAATGACCAATCTCAGGATTGGTAGCATGGCAATCCTAACCCAGCCCCTCTCACTCAGCCCCATTCTCTTCATCAAGGCAGACATGGCACCCCCATCTCAGGCCCTGGGAGAGACACGGAAGACAGAGGGGGTGGGACTGTGCCTGGGATACCCTACTCCTCTCAGGCAGGGGCATATATGAGGCTGCTGGACCCTCAGCTATGCTCAGTGGTCATAGGCTGGGTATAAAACTGCATAATCATGGTTCATCTGGGTCTTTATGGACTCGGGTAAGTATTTCCTGGAGCCAGGAGTTAAATTGTTTTGCACGGTAACAGGTCTCTGTTAGTATGCATTGTCTCTGTATTGTTTAGGATAGGAACAATAAAGTGTGTTGGTTTCAATAACAGCAATACTTACCTCATGGGATCATTGGGGAAGTTATGTAGCAAATGTGTTTAGCACAGCCTCTACTCAGTTATTAGTTTGAAGAAGGTGGGAAATAACCAGAGCCACAGATGAGAAAGCAATTTGAATAAGGTGAGCAGTTGCTCCCGTTGGTCAAAGATTGAGGATGTTTCAGAGATGTGGAATTTTTAGTTTTATCACTCAAACAACCTCCACTCCCACCCTCCCCCCAGCCCCTGGTAATTAATTGCCATTCTACCTTCTGTTTCTATGAATTTCACTATTCATGGTTCCTCATGTAAGTGGAATTATTTAGCTTTGTGGTTTTGAGACTTAGCATCATGTCTTCAAGCTTCTGGGTTCCCTGGTGTCTGAGTGGTTAAGAATTTGCCTGCCAGTGCAGGAGACGTGGGTTCCATCCCTGGGTCAGGAAGATCCCTGGAGAAGGAAATAGCAACCCACTCCAGTATTCTTGGCTAGGAAATCTCAAGGACAGAGGAGCCTGGCTGGCTATCGTCCATGGGGTTGCAAAAGAGTCAGACATGACTTAACAGCTAAACAACAACACCCCTCAAACTTCATCCACATACCATCTGCCTATGTCAGAATTCTACTCCTTTTCAGGACTTAGTAATATTCCATTGTATGAATATACCACTTTTGTTTATCCCTTCATCCCTTGCTGAACACTTGGGTTGCTTCCACCTCTTGGCTGTTATGAATAATACTGTCATCAACATGGACATCCTTAAGCACCTGAAGTGTTGAACAATGTTGCAGAGTAGAATGGGGGGCCCTTAGTGGGTAGGGAGTAAAGCTTCCAGAGTGGCAAGGCTCTATCCTTCAGAACCTTTGCCAGCATCCCGCTTTGCAGCCTCTGCTGAGGATGCTAAGATGGCCCTTTGGACGCAGCCCAGCTCCTCTCAGAGACCCCTGAACTGGAAAGAAAGAAGCCCCCAGAGGATCAAGCTGCCAGGGAGCCCGAGATCCTACACCAATCAGAGGTACCCTTGGAGTAACTAGCAAAGCTCCATCTCTTGCTCTCACACCTCTCTCCTGTTCAAAGGGAAAAAAACTGAGCCTGAATGGAAAAATGCCCAGAAAGGGGGTTAAAAATCAAGCAACTGGGTTCAAAGTTAGGACTCCCCTTTGCCCCCCACCCCACCACTTACTGATCTTTGATGCTAAATGCTGAGCTGACTCCTCCCATGCCTTCCCATCACTGCCCTCCGAGGGATGTATTACTACCTCCACCGTGCACACCCGGAAATTAAGTTTGGGAGGGGTTAAGGGAGGTCGTTCAGGCAGGAAAGGACAGGGGGCTGGGATTCCAGCTTGGGTTTGTCAAGAGAGCCCAGAGGCCTTTCTTCTCAGCCTCCAAAGTATGAGCCATCAACTGCTGGGTGATCAGATCTCCAAGATTAACAAGTCAACAGGCTCTCAAGCTGCTATCTGAAGGTAAACAAGTCAGTATCACCTCCTGAGGAGGGTTCACAAGTGACATTTTCCCTCTTCAGAGACAAAGGTGGAAATCTACACCTAATCCAGCCCAGGGCAGGGGCTCAGGTTTCTCTCGAGCAGGGAGCCTTTGCTGCCAGTCCCTTGGAGATCCTGGCTGGGCGCTGTTTCCAGGAGGGTCTCCCCTTCAGCAGAGAAACTAGAGCAGAAGTCACAGAAACTCCAGATAGAGAGCCTTGGCGGGGGGTGGGGGAGGGCACTCAGCTTAAGCCGTGTCTGAACTATTTCCCTCTATCTTGCTCCCCAGGCATGTGGGCCCCCTGCAAGGCCCTAACTATACTGATCTTATCTCTTCCTTTGGAATTTTCCCACAGGGAGGCGAGAAAGGTCAGCAGTGTGTCCTGGGAGTCCTGGAGCAGGCTCAGTCCCTTCTGCTGTAGAGGGGCCACGGCAGAGGCCGAAGAACCCACACACACAGGCGCTCCACAGGTGCCAGCGTCCTTCTAAGACACAGTAGGAAGCTCTGAGTAGGGACCATGATGCCTGGCCTTCAAGACAGCTGAAAGTCAAATGCATTGGCAGGTTATAATAAGCTCCCATATGACAGGGTTTAAAACTGACCCAATCTGGGCATGGGGCAAAGGGTCAGAAACTCCATCAGTGAATCTCACAAACAGAACGCTGAGTAAAAGAAGGTGGGCCTGGGGAATTTCATTTATTTGACAGATGGAAAAAACAGGCAAATCTAACATGCGTGATCAAAAGTCAGGAGAGTAGCCACACTTTGGGAAGGGGGGCAGTGATTAGAAAGGGACAGGCAGAGGGGGCTTCTGTTGTTGTTCAGTTGCTAAGTTGTGTCCAACTCTTTGTGACCCAACGGACTGCAGCACTCCAGGCATCCCTATCCTTCACGGAGTTTGCTCAAAGTCATGTCCATAGAGTCAGTGATGCCATCCAACCATCTCATCCTCTGTCGTCCCCTTTTCCTCCTGCCTTAAATCTTTCTTAGCATCAGGGTCTTTTCCAATGAGTCAGTTCTTCACATCACGTGGCCAAAGTACTGGAGCTTCAGCTTCAGCATCAGTCCTTCTAATGAATATTCAGGACTGATTTGCTTTAGGATCGACTGGTTGGATCTGCTTGCAGTCCAAGGGACTCTCAAGAGTCTTCTCCAACACCACAGTTCAAAAGCATCAATTCTTGGGCACTCAGCTTTCTTTATGGTCCAACTTTCACATCCATACATGACTACTGGAAGAACCATAAGATACTGTCTATTAAATCCTGGGGAGAAGCCAGGGTCTGCTAGGGCTACTGCTGGGGTAGTCAAGAAGGTGTCACAGGTGCCCAAGAGGGGTCAAAGTCCTGTTCCTCTTCATCAGAAGTTTTGGGGGAGAATTACTTTCTCATTGTGTGATTTCAGGGTTGTCCAAGCACCTGGGAAAACTTAAAGGAGGTGACTTGTTCCCAGCCCCAGGTAAATGATTAAAATGAGCTAAGTGTAGAGAGTTGGGGGTTGGGGCGGGGCAGAGACAGTTGTGGGCTGGGACGGGTGGGCAGGCAAGAGGATGGGCAATGGGGGACCAGTAGAAGCCCCAGTCCAAGGCCTCGGTGCTGAGGATGAGCCAGGTGGGTGCTGGGAGGAGTCTGGGGATGCCCGAGCGCCAACTACTGGCAGAAGGAGGAGACACACAAAGGATACCAGACTGGCAGGGCCCTCGCCCCCAGTGTCAGGCTCTGGGCTATGTACCCATCCAGACCTCAGGTCTAGTCTAGAATGGAAGCCAATGCCTTTACCTTCCCGGCTCAAGGTGATCCTGGGGAAAAGATCCAGGTCCTTAAGTTGGGACCACCTAGGCGTCCCCCATTCTCCCTAGATTTTCAGGGGCCCTTGGGAACCTACAGGATGCATCTGCCTGCTCTTTCACCCAAAGCTTGGTCTTCAAAGGTGACCCCAGGACCCCAACCTCACCCACGGAAGCTGACCCACACAGTCGAGCCCAGGAAAACCTCCCAACCCGCCATCCCCCACCCTCAAAGGCTGAGCCAGAGCTTCCCGGGCGCCTCCACAGGCACCTACGCGGGCCTCCCTGGGCTGCTTTAGTATTAAGCGTTAATGATTAAATCCGGGTTCTCCATTAACCTCGCCGCCGGCCTTTGTCTCCAGCCGCCTCGGAGCCTCCTCCTTTGAAATGCCACATAAAAATGATAGATGCCCTTTCCTCCCTCGATGGGATCGAAGGGTCCTGTTTCCCTTTAAAGTCTGCGTGGGCCTCACAGGGCGTGCCCCGCTTAAAGTCGTGAGCCAGCGGCTGGCCTGGGTTGCAGTTGCCATCCCATGAGATCAGTGCACGGCTCTGGGGTGCGGGGATGGGGCGAGGGGCGCACGGGGGCCACCGACTCCCGCTGGCCAGCCCAGTGCACTGAGGGCAGGGGAGGATTTGGAAGGACTTTTGGCGAGGATCACGTGAATGGAGTTAGTGGCATCAACGGCAAGAAGGATGTTTTGACTTGTGCACAGGGCAAAGCTTGCAAATGAGACTTGAATGAGAAGGGATGTGGGCATGGTTTGCAAATTCCAAATTCTGTCGCCTCCACTACCCAGAGCCGGTGCCTGGACCAGAAGCATCCCCCTCACCTGGAAACTTGTTAGAAATGCGGAATCCCAGGCACACTGGGTCAGAATATGCACTTTGCTTAGACTTCCCAGGTGACTTATGTGCACATTAGAGTTTAAGAAGTCTTGTCTACATAACCAGTGGCTCTGGTAATAATAGTGACAATATTGGCTGATGTGTACTGAGTGCTTATCATGATCCAGCATGGTTTCAAGCACCTGATATGACTGTCCTGTTTAACTCTTACAACCTGCCAGGTGTACCATTTTGTAGATGAAAAGGTTGAGGTCCAGGGAGATACTGGTGCCTTGTCAGATGTCACACATGTAGGGATTAGAAGCCCAGGTGGGATCAGCTTCACATATAAGCACCTTCTAGGTTAGCTTTGGTGTGTAGGCATGCAACAGGCTGGGGACTGTCCTTTGGAATAACCAGGGGCCAACTTTCCCTGGAGGTTTGATGAGCACCCAGCTGAGATGGGCTAGTAGCAAACACGCTTGATGGGCCTCTCCTGTCGCCCACCTCCATCTGCTGGAGATAACCCGACACGTCTAGCCCCCAACCCTCCAGCTTTTAGGAAGAAATACTGGCGCTGAATATAAGCAACCGCGACTGAACACATAGCCCCAGGTCCTCTGTGGCACCATGAAAGGGTTAAGTTAGGGCTCAGCCACTACATAAATCTGTGTTTATCTGCTGCAAAGTAAGCTATTTAGGTTTCTGATTTACAGTCCTTGGTTTTCATAAAAGTCAGTCATTCCCAGTAAAAGAATGTGGGTTAGATTTATAGGATCTGCGTTAGTCTTTAAAGCCCAAAGCTGGTCTATGACTCACCCTTCGTAATGTTTTTGCTCTAGTCCGGAGATACTCGTGCGCAAAGAGAAAGATTCAGATCTCTGCCCTTAAAATAAGACTTTTGGGGGGAACTAATTATAATGGCGTCAATTGTACTATGCTTGTAAATTTGGCGTCCTTGGGGCCCCCTAGAGCCTGTTTTCCAGGGTTTTTATTCCTCAATAAAAGGCGTTCTGGTTTGCAGCTTGGCATATAAGACCTCCACTGGTATGAATGAATGTTTTTTCCTACCAAAGTATTAGAAATAAACAGCCCACCAGTGGGAAGGCAGAAAAAAATTATAAGTAACGAAAATAAATCTTGGAATGTTTGCACTTGGTGACTTCAATAAAATCGGTCACTTAGTCCAACGGCTCAACTGGCTACATGGAGCCAGCCTGGTATTTTTATTTTAATTTGCGTTTGTGTTCTGTCAGTGTGAAATGGGGTCAAGGCAAGACACCGTGGAAAAAGACTTTGATGTTTCCTTGAAAAATATTTTGCACTGTGACTTATGGTATTTAGTGTCCTTCCCCCTCCCAAACGCTGGCCCCCAACAAGCTGCATGTCTAACCCATGACCATCACACGTGATAAAATATAGCCATCATCAACAGTCCTCCTTTCAACTCTCCCCGCTTCCTCGATGAAGTCAGAATTCAAGGTAGAATGTCTTAACAATGCAAAGTAAATGTGCTGATCAAGATAATTGAGAATGATTAAAGGGGTCAGAGAAAACCAAACTTTTAAACTTTCTCCAAGACAAAGTCAAGGTGAGGGGCCAAAGTGCAAGGAGGGTGGGGGGAGAAGGTCCTATGGGCTGGGCTGGCGGTCAATTCAAATAGAACTGGGTTAGGAGGGAAAGGTTTGCCAGCTGGGCAAGAAGCAGAGAAGGATGGACTGAAAAGGATAGCAGAGAGCAATGAACCCAGAGTGAAACTGAGTTCTTCTTCACCAAATATGAGAAAGACTTGGTTATGTTTGCAAGAGCTTTAATTCCGTCTCAACACAGTCTGAGATTGTGCACGGGAGAGTGAAAGAGTCAGTCAGGAGAGGTTTGCTATGGACCTACCAGGTGCAAGCTGAGCCCCACCCCCAAGCCGGGACAGACAGATGAATAGGATTGGCTCTTGACCTTTTCCCAGACACGGGCATCTTTCTTAATTCATCATCACCTTCGCTTCAGTGCAGGGTATGATGATAAGAAGGTCTTTGGGGGCTGTCAAAAATGAACAGAATGCAGTCTCTGCCCCCAGAGTTCAATGGCACAGAGAAGAACTATACAGACGGCTCCAATGTGCCATATATACAGGGACTAGGGCAGTAAAGAAGTCAAGGAAGGCTTCGGGGAGGAGGTGGTGTTTCTGTGGCTCTTGAAGACTCAGTAGTAATTTGACATATAGAGATAAGGAACAGGGATAATCCAGGGAGAAAGAAAAATGAAAAAAAAAATGTTTAGGAGGGTGTTGGTCTGTGTGGAAGGAGCCTTGTGGATGCTTCATGGCACGTGAGACAAGAGGTATAGGCCCGGTATGGGCAACCTTGAACCCTTACTCAGGAATCTAGCTTGATCCTTCAAGTAATGGAGGCCTTCCCTGACCCACCAAGTCTGAGGTCTGTGGTCCTTTTGTGGCCCAAGGCACACGCAGCCCCCCTTCCTATTACAGCACTTTTTCACCCTTGCAATTTAGGTTCATGATTATCTCCTCCTTCAGGTCATGAGCCCCAAGAGTCTTGTTCACGGTTGCAATCCCAGCCCCTAACACAATGCCTAACACATAATAGATAGTTAAGAAACACTGGATGCAAAATAAACGAGATAACAGTTTTCACAAAAATAAATTAAAAGCAAATAAATTAACAGCTTGTAGCGAGGACAGACAGCTTGGAGGCAGGCTTCAGAGAATTTGGATTTGGGGTCTAGGGTAGACTGGAATCCGGAGAACGAGTAGGCAGAGATCCTGAGAATTGGCAGGCAGCTGGGGGTGCGGTCTGCTAGGGGTGGGAAATGGAACGGATAGGGGAGCCAGGATGCTGGGAAGTTTAGAAATGATAAGAGAAGCATGGCAAAGGAATGAATCAATGAATGAGTTCCATCAGAGATATACTGCACTTGAAGTATGCTGTTGACTCCAAATAGAGGGTTTGCAGCCATCAGGTAGAAACGTAGCACAGAAACATCTGCACAGCGAGTTCCAAAAGAGACAACGCAGAGAGAAAGCCAAAACTGCAGCCTGAGAGGTTGCCTATTTTTAGGAGCTGGTACATCAGACACTAAACCTGAAATTCCCTTTTCTACAATCTCTATCTTCTCTGCCTGTTTTAGTTGAAATCACTTTGGACTCACAGTATGTCTGCCAGTTTTCCCCCTGACCTTGTTTTGATCTTAAAGCCTCATAAATCGGAGGCCTCTCTAGGCATGCACCCCTCCTCCAGCAACTTGGGAAACAGCCTGGCTGGCAGCATCCTTGAACTTTGTATCGCATTGTGATGAACGGTCCTGGACAATGAACTGCCCTTCCCTTCCCTCGCCTTAGCTCTTCTGCTGTCCCTGGACACAAATTATCTGCTGAGAGAGCATATAGAAGCAGGTGTTTTCAGCTCACACATTGGAGCTGGCTGGGAGGATCCTTGTGTCATGAAATAAGGCATTGGCCTCATAGCCTGGGAGCAAGGAAACAGAAATGTAACTGACCAAGGTCAGAGATGACAGTGAGGGAGAAGAATGATGGCCGGGATGGAGAGATGGCCAGGAAGTGAACGTCCTAAACTGGGAGAGATTGGCCTGAATTTGAGTGTTCATGAAAGGAGAGTATTTGTGTGGATCACAAATGTGAGGATAAGGAAGGAGGGGTGACCGAGGGGGCAGTGCCTGGGGAACCATGTCAGCCTGCGGCTGGGACCTCCACCTGCACAACCAGCCAGGAAGGGCCTTTGGCGGGGTAGGGAGAGAGTGAGGGGAGTTCAGGGGTCCCACGTGACTAGAAGACAATACAGAGCTGGACTCTGGGCCAGTGGCAGCTTCCTAACCTCTGCCAAGCTACGTCTCCAGCAATATAATCATTTCTCTGGGCAGAGTGTTCGGGGTAGTTTGGGAACACTGGAACACTCACCGCCCCCCCACCTCCTGCCACCCCTGAAGGCCAACACAAAACAGAAGGTCCTCAGCTCCCCAGTGGAGCTGTCAGAAGTGCCTATGGTGGCCTTAGGTGGTCCCCAGCACTGTTCAAAAAGCTCCTGGAATCTGTGCCTCACACTCCCTGCTGTGGTCTCCATGCCATGCTCTGGTCAGCAGAGGCTGCTGAGAGGAGCTGACCTTCATTCGCAGAGAATTTATTTGCATTTCTAGAAGCAGGCCTGCTCTTACAGGAAGGATCCTCCCACGGGTAAAAACAGCAGTTGCTCTCGTAATGTGTAGGATCAGCCGAGACTTAGGGTCCAGTTGTAGAAATGGCGACACCTTGGTGGAATTGTCAGAGTCTGGGGGCTTAGTCCTGGCAGGAGTCTTACAGCACATTTAAGGTAATTTTAAAAGAAACTCTTGTGCATGTGGTGTGAAACAACATTTACGCCATTTTGATGTGTATGACTCGGTGGCATTCGGTCCATCCACAGTGCTGTGCAGCTATCATCACTATCAAATTCTAGAATATTTTTATCGCCCAAAAGGAAACCATGTGTCCATTAAGCAGTTCTCCCCAGTCTCACCTCCCCTGAGCCCCTTGCAACCACTGATCTGTTTTCTGTCTCTGTGGATTTGTCTATTCTGGATATTTTATATAAATGAAACCTTACAGTATGTGGCCATCTCATTGGACTTCTTTCACTTTGTATAATTTTTCAAGGTTCATGCATATTGTAGCTTGTAGCAGGACTTCATTCCTTTTTATTGCCAAATAATATCCACTGTATGCATATATATTATTTTCTTTATCCACCTATCCATTGATGTGCATTTGGAATCTTTCCACCTTTTGGTTATTGTGAATGATGCTGCCTATGAACATTCACGTGCAAGTTTTTATTTGAGCACCTGTTTTTTTTTTGTTTTTTTTTGGTCTATACCTAAGAATATAATTGTTAGATTGTATAGTAATTCTGCCTTTAACTTACTAAGGAACCGCCAAAATGTTTTATGCAATGGCTACACCGTTTCACATTTCCACCAGTAGTGGAGGAGGGTGCCACTTTCTCTACATCCTCACCAATACTTGTTATTTTCACTTTTGTTTTCTTTGTTGCCATCCTAGTTTGTGTGAGGGGGATCTTATTGTGTTTTCATTTCCATCTCCCTATTGACTAAGAAGGTTAAGCATCTTCAAGTGCTTGTTGGTTATTTGTATATCTTCTTTGGAGAAATGCCCGTTCAACCCCTTTGCCCATTTATAAGTTATTTATTAATTGGGTTGTTTGCCTTTATTATTGAGTTGTATGCATATATCACATGCATTCTTTATATATACATACATATATATATATATAGTGTGTGTGTATGAGAGAGAGGGAGACAGAGAAAGACTTGAAGATGCTACTGCCTTGAACATGGAGGAAGAGGCCACGAGCCAAACAGTGCAGGAGGCTTCTAGAAACTGGAAGTGGCCATGAAACAGTCTCCCGAGAGCCTGTAGAAGGAGCACAGCCCAGAGGACTTCCTCATTTTAACCTAATGAGCCCTGTTTTGGACTTATGCCCTCTAGAACTGTAAGATAATAAATCTGTGTTAGGATTTAAGCCGTGGAATTTGTGGTAATTTATTGCAGCATTGTGTGTGTGCTAAGCTGCTTCAGTCCTGTCCAGCTCTTTTTGACCCCATGGACTGTAGCCCACCAGGCTCCTCTGTCCATGGGATTCTCCAGGCAAGAATACTGGAAGGGGTTGCCATTTCCCTCTCCAGGGGATGTTCCCGACTCAGGGATAGAACCCGCAGCTCTTATGCCTCCTGCATCAGCAGATGGGCTCTTTACCACTAGCGCCCCCCGGGGAAGCCCAGTTACAGTCCCAGCAGGAACCTAACACAGGAGGAGCAGGTGGAAGACCCCCCTACCTCCCTCTGCATGGGGAAACCTGGGGTTAGATCTGAGAAGAACTTTGTGTGACCACATTTGCTCTCTCTAGGAAGACCACCTTTCAGAAATCCCAGGTTTCTCTAGATGGGGAGGTAGCATAATTGCCTTGTGATTTACTGTCCAGGATTCACTCAGAGAAGGAGAATCAGGGATTTAAGAACTGAGTGTTACCCAATACTGGAAACTGGTAGGACATTCTCTGAAAGGCTGTTGCCTCTGGCGTCGAGTCTGAGGTTGATTAGGTTTGCAGAGCAGCAGATTCAAAAAGGCGGCTGTTGTGAAGCAGAGGAGAGCAAGGGTCAGTTGGGATCTGCCTGGGAACTGGAACCGAAAGCTATCTCCTGTGCAACCTTGATGACGTAGGTGACCTGCTGGAGAAACCGTGTCCTGTGCCATAGAAGTCATAGGCACCTGGCCCAGGACTTGGAGAACTTGAAGCAGGAGACCCAGCTGAGCTGCTGAAGCTACTGGTACATGTGCTGCTGTGTCAACAAAGTGGGTCTGAAGCAGTGCCACAGACATGGGCTGCCACCGTTCCCTAGACCAACATTCAAAGCCTGAAATGGCTACTGCACCATCTGTGCTTTGCAGTAGCTGTTTCATGCTCTGAAGGTCAGTCTAGGGAACGGTGGCAGCTCACCCATACACTGGTATATCCATGCAATGAAATACTACTCAGGCATAAAAAAGAATAAAGCCCTGACATACGACAACGTGGATGAACCTTGAAAACATTGTAAATGTAAGAACCAGTTTCCTATTATATGATTCAACTGATACGAACACTTAAAATAGGCAAATGCATAGAGACAGGAAGCAGATGAGAGATTTATTAGAGCTGCTGCTGCTGCTCAGACACTTCAGTCATGTCCAACCCTTGTGAACCCATGAACAGTGACCCACCAGGCTCCTGTCCATGGGATTTCCCAGCCAAGAATACTGGAGTGGGTTGCTGTGCCCTCCTCCAGGGGATCTTCCCAACCCAGGGATCAAACCCAGGTCTCCTGTGTCTCCTTCATTGCCGCAGAATTCTTTACCACTGAGCCTCTGGGGAAGCCCTTCTTAGGGCTAAACGGTTAAGAATAAAAGGAGAGTGACTGCTAATGGACCTAGAGTTTCTCTTTTGGTGTAATAACAATGTTCTACAATTGACTGTAGTAATGATTGTGCAACTCTGTGAATGTACCAGCAACCACTGAACTGTAGGTACAAAGTATAGGATCACATTGCATGGTGTGTGTATGACACTTCAATAAAGCTGTTAAAAAATCATGCCACTAGTAAAGAGTAAAGCACATGGTCCTGCTAGGGTGTATTTTTTGACTCCAAAGCCATCTCCCTCCTTAGTATTAGCAGATCCCCAACCTCACAAGGTAGAAGAATCACATGATGAGTTTGTGAAACATACAGATTCCCTGGTCCCCTTCCCAAAGTCCAGTTCAGTAAAGGCAGTGAGGTTCAGGGAATCTTTGTGCTCCACAAGATCCATGTGAGTTGAGTGCAGGTGGTCTGAGAAACCGATATCCTCTGCTTGATATAGTGACAGTGTTGGCATCTTAGAGCCAAACATGACTCCCAACAGTCAATAAGATTAGAGAAAGTGGAACTTACAGAGGTCAGGTTTTTTAGTGGTTTTTTGTTGTTTTGTTTTCCAGAGGCTGGGTAGACGTAAAGGAGGGACGGAAAAAGGGAGGGACATGGATGCTCGTAGACCAGGAGATTGTACTGGAAGAAGATACTGAGTCAGAGGGCTTCCCAGGTGGTGCTACTGGTAAAGAACACACCTGCTAATGCAGTGGTACCCCACTCCAGTACTCTTCCCTGGAAAATCCCATGGACGGAGGAGCCTGGTAGGCTGCTGTCCGTGGGGTCGCCATGAGTCGGACACGACTGAGCGACTTCACTTTTGCTTTTCACTTCCATGCACTGGAGAGGGAAATGGTAACCCACTCCAGTGTTCTTGCCTGGAGAATCCCAGGGACAGGGGAGCCTGGTGGGCTGCCGTCTCTGGGGTCGCACAGAGTCGGACACGACTGAAGCGACTTAGCAGCGGCAGCATCAGCCAATGCAGGAGACGTAAGAGATGCAGGTTCGATCCCTGGGTAGGGAAGATCCCATGGAGGAGGGCATGGCAACCTGCTCCAGTATTCTTGCCTGGAGAATCCCATGGGCAGAGGAGCCTGGTGGGCTACAACCCATAGGGTCGCAAAGAGTCAGACACAACTGAAACGATTTAGACACACGCAAGCACTGAGTCAGAAACCCATCTGAGGGGAGGCATACCAGAGAAGAAAGGAATGTCAACAGCATGTGGAAATTACTCCAAAGAGGTGAGAGAAAGCAAATACTCACACACTAGCCGAGCTGACCACCTGCCTGAGGCTTTTAGGAGACTGGCTTCAAATTCAAGTATAATCCTTGAGAGAAAGAGAATTTCAGTGAACTTGAGGTAACGTCAGTTCTCTGGGGCTTCTTTCTGAAGAACTAATCTGAACAAGTTTGGAAAGCACCCAGCGGTGGAGGTTAAATTTCAATCTTTTTGTGCGCTTACGTCTCTGTTCTCTTTACCTCTGCCTTGAAGTGGAAATGATTGATGCCTAAGTAACTTCAACTAGTGAGTAATGTTTACTCAGACTGCAGGGGAACAAGATAGGGCTTAAAAATGAGGTGGACATTTTTCCTTTGAATGGCGCAAGTTGAGCCTTTGAAAGTCAAGTGTATTCCCCATTGCTCAGTAGAATAAAGAGCAAGGGGCCAGCAGGCGAAAGGTCTCCTGCAAATGATCAATGTACAGTAGTTAAGTGGAACTCAAACAGTCTCAGAAAGCCACCTGAGTTGAGGCCCCAGATGATAAATATTGACTCATTTGGGGGAATATCTTAGGTCTTGTGGTGAGCCCTTTTGACCCAGGAACTGGAGGGCTTTGTAAATAAGCTTCTAAATTTCTGAGGAAAGAGGCAAGTCATGTTCCCATATTCTAAACTCTCTCTAGATAACGCCCGCGCCCCCTCAGAGGCGAGGGAGCCTGGCAAGGAAAGGGAACCTCCCTCGACACCAGTGATGGGGTCATTGCCGCTAGGGAGTCCAGTCTGTCCTATGTGTGGGCCGCTTTCTCCCAGTTGGTGCGTGTTGACCTGTAGAAGTCAACAGAACTCAGACCAATCCAAAACACACCCAATGATTAGGCTGCGTACACTATGATTCAGTCTGAAAACACACAATCGACAACAGGAGGGACTTCCCTGGTGCCTCAGATGGTAAGGCATCTGCCTACAATGCAGGAGACCTGGGTTCAATCCCTGGGTCAGGAAGATCTCCTGGAGGAGATGGCAACCCACTCCAGTCTTCTTGCCTGGAAAACCCCATGGATGGAGGAACCTGGTAGGCTACAGTCAATGGGGTCGCAAAGAGTTGGACACGACTGAGCAACTTCACTTTCTTTCTTTCGTTTGCAAGGGTATTCTAACAATTGACTTGGTCATCTTTGAACCTATGGATTGAAGATTGGGCAAAGGACCTACACTCTCCTGGGAAGTAAAGTTATAATTTTTGGGGCTCTGAGTGATAGGTCCAGCAGGGTGAGGAAATAGCCCTCTCTTCTCTGTCTGTGTGGTGAGGTTGGAAGAAGAGCTGGGGGTCTCTGTTCACACTGTGTCCCACCTACCTTTCAATGGTCTCTGGATTCGGAGGGCAAGAGGGTGGCAATCTATACTGAGAGGACTGACAAGTTCATTGCCACCATTGCCATCACACCATGACCAGCTGGTGCTCGGTCCTAATGTGAAAGGGAAGGAGGGATGGAGGAGACTCCCAGAGCTTCTAAAGGGGGCTTCAGGGTTGGTTTTCTTAGATGGAGCTGAGTGGGTGGGAAGGACTCCAGATCCATGAGTTGGCTTGTACCTCTGGCTGTTATACAGCAAGGAATCTCAGCTCCAGAACACTTCCATCTTTAACCCCTTCATATTTTAAGCATTTATATTTTTATTCCCTACTCTACTCCTGTTAAAATTTTTAATAAAGTTATCTTTGAAAAATCTTAATCGTTCCCTTCGAGCTAAGCAACAGGACGATTTTCCCCTTGCTTGAGCATATGGTACCAGCAGAAAACAAGAGAGATAAAGTACCATATCTTTCTCTGGTATTATACTACCGTGTGCAAAGATGATTTATAATGGACGGGGTCAAGTTTCAAATGATGGGCTCATTCTTCATGATCACTGATCATAAAGTTGGGAAAAAAGCTTTATATGTTGCTGTAAAAATTTGATATTGTGTGAGTTTCTTAAGATCACACCACTTGTAGGTGGCAGAACCATGATCTCCATTTGGGAGAAAGGAAAGATGGATGTGTTCTGAGACATCTAGTAAAGATGTCTATATTTGTCAGAGTTTGTTAAACTCTGCAGTAACAAAGATCCTCAAATCTTATTGGCTTTCAGCAACAAGAGCTTCACTCTCACTCGTGTTGAGAGCTGCAAGGCAGCCGCTCTGGCTCCACTCCATGTGTCTTTTCATCCTGGGACATGTCCTGAGAGGGAACAACCGTACTTGGGATATTGTGTTCTTTTGGCAAAGGGGAAAGAACAAGAGACCAGGTCACGCCATGTAACTACCTTTAATGCTGCTTAGCTGTGGCTTCTGTCTTACCCATTCACATTCCATCGGCCACAGCAAGTCACACAGCCAAACCTGGAAGCAGGGCAGGGAAGAATCCCCTGCAGTCAGTCACATTTCAATGAATCGGGATGTGGGTTCTCCTACAGGGAAGGCAGTAGATGGGAACATTAATATCATCAACCATAGCTTCCAGAAGGCAAAGTAGTTACTTAGAATCTGTAAGCCTTGGACTACTGGCAACCACTTCTTCATTTAACAGGTTTCTACTAAACATCCCCTAAATGCCAAGGCACTAGGGAGCAAAAACAAGTATATTTTCTGTCCTCATGGAGTTTACAGTTGAGAGAGAAAGACAGAGACTAATTATAGAAGTACATAAATCATGATGGAATTCTAACAAATGTATGTGGTGTGTGTGTATACAGACCTAGTCAGGGGAGCCAAGAGCCCAGAACCATGTATGCCGACCCACAGAGAGAACCTGACTTCCTGGGCTCCGTCATGATGCCTGGTGGTAGCAATGCGTTCCCCTGTGACACCGCTTTCTATCAGTTACAGGGTGCCCATGAAGCTGCTACAAGGATGTGAGAATAACCAACCCCACAGGAGGACAGGAGGGACCTTGGGCTTTATGGAAAGAAAAAATGAGGCCCATGGCTAGAGGGTCAAGATGGGTGATTATCCCAAGAAGAGGCTGCTAAGATGTAGCAGTGACGAGACGGAGTTACAAGAATGCAGGTTCACCATTACCATCTAGGAGCCCATCCCTGGGTGTGCGTCCGTTTTCTCATCTATGGTGGTAATAATGCCCTTCAGATTCATGCGACTGTGATTAGAGATGGAATAAAGGTTCCCCCCAGTTCAGTTCAGTTCATTTCAGTTGCTCAGTCGGGTCCGGCTCTTTGTGACCCTGTGGACTGCAGCACACCAGGCTTCCCTGTCCATCACCAACTCCTGGAGCCTACTCAAACTCCTGTCCATCATGCCAGTGATGCCATCCAACCATCTCATCCTCTGTCATCCCCTTCTCCCGCCTTCAATCTTTCCCAGCATCAGGGTCTTTCAAATGAGTCAGTTCTTCAAATCAGGTGGCCAAAGTATTGGAGTTTCAGGTTCAGCATCAGTCCTTCCAATGAATATTCAGCACTGATTTCCTTCAGTATTGACTGGTTGGATCTCTTTGCAGTCCAAGGGACTCTCAAGAGTCTTTTCCAACACCACAGTTCAGAAGCATCAATTCTTCAGTGCTCAGCTTTCTTTATAGTCCCTAACCAAAGATTAAGTTAAGGATTTTCAACTGGGACATTCTCCTGGTGAGTCCAGTGTAATCACAGGGTTCTTAGAAGCGGGAGAGAGAACAGAAAGTCAGAGGAGGAGACACGAGACAAACAGATCTGAGAGGATTCGAGGACGGGACCACAAGCCAAGAAAAGTGGGCGCCTCAAGAATTCCAAAAAGGAAAGAATGGATTCCCAGCAAAGCCTGTCGAAGGGGCACAGCCCCAGGACCCCCTTGGTTTTAGCCCCACGAGCTGACTGACCTCCAGGACAGTAAGGTAAGAGGATTGTGTTGTTTCAGGCACATTCACTACATTTATGTTGATTGGTTACATCATCAATAGCAAACTAGTACACGCGTTAAAATAAAATCATAGATGTTCCAGTTTTTTGAAAAGGGCTTCCTATATGAAAATTGGAAATGTTTGGGCAGCCGGGAGACGTGGAGGGGCGGAGCTGGCCTCTGGATTGGTCAGACTCACCCTCCTTATTGATTCTGGCCCTCTCTAGGCGGATAAAACTCCCAAACAGCTGGATGCTAGCATCATCCTTCCTGCACCCACAGAGGCATGTACTACTGAAGCCACCCCACCGCCAACAGAAATTAGGAGCCCTCCCTTTCCCTTTCCACCAGCTCCGGAATCTTTGGCAGTTCTCAACCCTGGTGTCACACCAAAATCTCCTGGAGAGCTTTGAAAATATTGTTGAGAATGATGTCCACCTTCAGAGGAGCAGATGGGCTCAATCTGCAGCATGGCTCAGGCCTCAGCATTTTTGAAACACTCCCATAGAAGCATCCGGTGTGCAGCCGGAGCTCGGAGCGGCTAGCCAAGAGGGGCCACCGTGCGGGTCCTAGGGAGGGTGGCCCCCCCTCACTCACAGGGACGCTGGTGTCCAATTTCTCCCAGCCCCTGCAGCCTGCCTGGCGTCAGCCTTGCCCACTAAGTCAGCTCCTCCCAGACAGGGCAGGCTCAACCATAAATTTTAATTCAAAACTTTTCCTTTTTATTATTTTCAAAGGCTCAAGGCGCTACATGAGATGAAAAACTTTTCTCACGCTGAAACCTGCAGAAAAGAAAACTTCTCTGCAAGTTCCCCTTTGACAAGATGCATCGTATTTCAGCAGCCCCACCCCCTGTACATACACATACATATGCACGCACACTCACATGTTAAACTGGTTATTCTTTGCATCTGTGGATACTGTTCTATCCAAGTGCGAGGCCACTGACTTTTCTCTGCTAAACTCTTTGTGTGGCAGCTCCTTCTCTGAGGCCAAATGGAAAAAAAAAAAATCCAGATAATCGCGGATAATATAAGTGCTGACAGGTCCGGGCGCATGGCTCCACCTGTACGGGCTGCCTCCTCACTGAGACCCACAAACGTGCCCCAACACGACTCACTGCAGCTCCTCTCTGGCATGAGCTCACCTGCATTCCCGGGTTGTTTTGTTTCTTGATTCTGCACCCGCCCGACTCCCTGTGCCTGAGACTGAGCCCCTTCTGGCTGGCCTTCAGGCTGGAGCCTTGAAAACCCCGAAAACCCGAGGCTGAAGCCTTGCTTAGCACCTGGAGGGCAGTCTTGGTCCTGCTCAGCCTCCCTGGCCTGAGCCTGGGAGTGGAGGGACCATCCTTGAGGTCACGCGGCCCCAGGAAGTGAGCACTTGATCTGGGAGCCCTCAGAAAGACACAGGGCCCTGGTAAGCTGGAGAAGCCGGACGCAGTGGGTCCAGTGCGGGCCCGAGGTGCTGTATTTCTCACAAGCTCCCAGAGGAGGCCGATGAGCCTGATACCTGGACCACACCTTGAGTAGAAAGGCCTGGGGGTTTCCAATGGGCTTTGCATCTAGGACCAAACTCAGCTGGAGCTTTAACAGAAACATCACTTGCTTATAGGCAGACAAGCTCCAAAGGGAGCCATGGGGGACATTTGAAGGTCAGCACAGCAGGGTGACCTATTTATGGTTGTAGCTGATGTATGGATGTAGCTGTGATGATGCTGCCCCCAGGCAACCAGTGGAAGAGGCCTCCCATCTCTCTTCCTTCCAGCCTGTACCCCACAGCCCAGAAGCTGAGACAGTATCCCCTTGTTAGATTCCTTCTGTAGCTCCCTTAGACCAGGCGAGACCTTCTCAAAGTCTGGGGCAGCACGTTGGGTCTCTCCCTCGGGTCTCAACCCATCTCTCCAGCCTGAGCCTCCTGCCCCACACCCCTGACCCTGACCCCTGACCCCTGTCCTCTCTCAGGCCTGGACCCAGGACACCCCATCCTGGTCGGAGGCTGAGCTCGGAGCCACCTTCCCTGTGAGGTCTCCCCACCTTCCGCTAGAATGATGCCTGTGTCTCCACGGCTTGAAGCACCTTGTTCAGACCCCTCCTCTGCAGCTTTCCTTGTGCTATAACTGTCTCCCCTGCCGGCCTCTGAGTACCTTAAAAATAGCACCTGCCAGGCATGCAGGTCAGTAGCAGGCAGTCAATGCCTGTTTGAAATATAAATAGGGCGAGCTGGCTCCCCTCTGTGCACAGAAGAAATCTTTCCCTAACAATATAACAAAAACGCAGCCCGGTTCAGAGCCCAGGAGGCACAAAGGGCATTCTCAGTACAAGCTGGGCAGAGGACTGCGCTGAGATAAGAGGAGATGGATGAAAAGTCATCTCTCACTCTGACACTCCCCCTTAATCTTCTTTCCTAAAGAAAAAGCCCCAGGTCTGCAACACGGGCCTCCTCGGAACCAGCAGGTGTATGGAAACCTCGTGGTGTGAGAGCTGAGGATCCCTTTGACAAAGAAGTTCATCCCCCACTAGGGGAGGGTCGGGTACTGGTCCAAGGCACCCGCCAAGACCAAGGGGCCATTGTCTCTGAGGCCTCAGCCTTTCAGTGATGAGATAGGCTCAAATGGCAAGCCAGTCCAGTATTCTTGCCTGGAGAATCCCAAAGACAAGAGGAGCCTAGCAGGCTGCAGTCCACGGGGTCGCAAAGTGTCGGACATGACTGAGCACACACGCAGGCTCACAGCTTTTCCATCTCTTCTTTCTTTCCGGGGAGGGGTAGGTCTTTGTTAAGAGCTTTGTAGAGTTCCCAGGGAACTCGTTTTGGGGGAAGCAATTCCAGGAAAATACAGGAGATGAAAGAGACACGGGTTCGATCTCTGGGTTGGGAAGACCCTATGGAGCAGGAAATAATGGCAACCCACACCAGTATTCTTGCCTGGAAAATTCCATGGGGTTGCAAAGAGTCAGACACGAGCGCGCGCGCACACACACGCTTCTTATTATATCAAGCATATTAAAATACATCCCTGGCTAATATTTGAACATGTTTTCATATAACAATTAGAGTGGCAGTTGACTCTTAGAAGCAGCTTTATGTTTTGTAGACATTAAATTTTAGATTTGTTTTTCACTCCCTCCCTTTGAGGGAGGGGACGTGGCTTAAACCCTTCTGTACAGTGTGGGTCCTAAGCAAGCCCCATGCCTCTGGAGCCCTGGCAGACCTGCCTGGCTGGGCCTTGGCCTTGGGAGAGGGGATTAGGAGGCAGGGAGGCATCACTTTTCTCTTCTCCCATTATCTTCTTGGACAAGTATCCGAGTCCAGCTCATGGTGTCTCTTTTCTGCCTTCAAGCAGGATTCTTCCTCCAAGGAGAGATCCTTTGCAGGAGCGAGAGGAGTGAGGGCCCTCTCGAACAGAGTAATTTACCTTGAGCCAGGAACTCAGTGCCAGCCCACTCCTTAAGCCAGCTAAGTCATGAGGACCCAAAAGTCAACCTATGTGCTTCTATTTTTCTTTGAGAGGTACAGTCTCCAAGTATGATTGTACAGTTACTTTTCTTTGATGTTGCCCGGCCCAGGGCCCTTTCTAGATGCCTGCTGAAAAAGCACTTCTGCGGCCCAAGGGCCATGGCGGCGCTCATCTCTGGCCCTCCCTCCCTACTCTACATTTTTTCTAAGTATGAGTCCCTTTAACCCCAGGTGTCTTCATTGCCCTCCCTGCCAGACGACCCCCCCCCCCCCGCCCCCGGAAACACAGCTGCAGCCCGAAGCCTCCTGACCTGGGCTGGGCCAGGCAGGTGTGCTCTCCACATTCCACTCCATGCTGCACCTTGCCTCCGGGCTGGCTCAGACAAGCACCCCTCCCCAGCTCCGGATGCACCCACAGAGGCCTTTTCCACTCTGTGGCTGGGCCTAATTGCAGCAAAGCCTGGATGCGAGCGTCAGGAGGGACCAACCAGAACAGGTGAATGAACAAGCCGGGACGCTCCCACTCTGATTTCTTCACCAGTCAGGATGCCCCAAGCGTGAGACCCAGAAGCAGAGACAGTGCAGGGGACAGGAGCTAATTAAGCTGTAGGCCAGCCCCCAGAGTCCCCACTCGTTTGTAATTATGCTCTCTGATCTCAGAAGCAGCCTGGGGCGCTCTGGGAGGGTGAGGTGAAGGGGAAGCGGATGATTGAGAAGTTGATCGGGCCTTTTAGAACGGATTTTCATGAAACTGACATGTACACCCTTCTCAGAGACTCCAGCTCCCTGAAAAGAACCAAAAACCGTGCCTAATTCTGCCACGTGATCTGAGGAGCTCCAATCGGCCGGCCCCAGGGGGTGCTGGTTTGTTTTATGTAGGTCAGGGGACCCCTGTGTGGTGTAATTTTGGAAGCCCCCCGCCTTGCTCCTGCCCACAGAAATACCCCAGTTCAGCTCCCTGAGGCTGGCAGTTGAGTCATGCAAGCATTCTAGTGCTTTGGCATCGCAAAAATCCAAACACTGTGCTTGCTCTTGCAGACGCTGACTTCAGTAGGCAGGAGGCGCACCTAGTCTCTATGACAGGACCTGACTACTGTGTACCCCAACCCGTATTTTTTGTAAACTGTCAGCAAATCAAAACATGATCTAATTTTTAGACCCAGTTTTTCAAATGCGTAAACTGAGTACCAGAAAGAGCTAATGACTTAATTAAAGACCAAGGAGGCAGAATGTAGCAGAGTGGGACCTGTTCCCAAGTCCTCTGGCCTCCAGTCAAGTGGACTCTGCAGTTCATAAGACGTGGAGTATAAAGAACAAGCTAGAAAGGTAACGATTGACCGAGCATCACTGCGGAGGCTGGTATTGGGTGGGGAAGGGAGCCTGCAGAAAGGGTTGGAGCCCAAACTTGGTCCCCGTTATCACCTTTGGTTACTTTTTGATTTGTTGACTGTTAGCAAAATCCAGGTTGAGAACACAGCCATGCTGCAAAGGATAAATTGCAAGCAGAAGCTCTCGAGCTGATGCGCCACCATCTGTTAAGCTCATCCTGTGTACTAATGGGTCCTGCTGACAGCTGACTCGGGTCTGGGCCCCTGAGCACAGGCTCCCCCAGACCCTGCCGCTCCCCAAGCAGCCCCACAGAACCAAATAGCAGCCGCTCATCTTCGTGTGCCTTTGAAGAAAGCCAGATAATTCTGGGCTCAGCCTAGTTTAGGCAGTGGCTATTTCTTTTAAAAACAAAGAAGGAGACAGACAAAATTCCTGCCTGAATCCGTTTGCCCTGGCCCTGTGGCCAAGCCCCAGGAATTCTGCCCTGGCGGGGAGGACTCCAGCCTCAGCACTTTTCTGAGCAGACGTGGGGACTTGGGCCAGAGTAGTCTCCGCCCATGCCTCTGGTTCCCAGAGTGGCAGCAAGGCATGTCAGAGGGAGCTGGCCTTCCAGAGCCTTCCAGATCTGTGGCATGAAGCTAGGGGATCTTGAGACTTTTTCTATTTTTGTTACAAATTGTAAACAAAATTTGTTTCGTAGAGTTTTAATAAAGACTCCAGAGTTAAGGAACTTAACCCAGTTCCAGGCAGAGAGCAAGCACCTCCAAAATGGCCATTACGAGAATAATACATTTCTAGTGATAAAGGTGGCTGTCTCATTATAACAAAAATTTAGAGAATACTGAGATGCACGAGGAACAAAATGAAATTTATTTACAATCCAAACTCACATACATGGGACCGTATAAACATATATTCTTCCAGAGTTTTTTCATTAACTCCATATATCTGTATTATAAACTGGATTACAATATAATAAACTATATTATAAAGCTGGGTTTAGAAAAGGCAGAGCAACCAGAGGTCAAATTGCCAACATTCACTGGATCTTGGTGAAAGCAGGGGAATTCCAGAAAAACATCGACTTCTGCTTCATTGACTACGAGAAAGCCTTTGACTGTGTGGATCATAATAAACTGTGGAAGCTTCTTAAAGAGAGGGAAATACCAGACCACCTTACCTGTCTCCTGAGAAACCTGTATGCAGGTCAAGAAGCAACAGTTAGGACCTTACATGGAAAAACTGACTTGTTCAAAACTGGGAAAGGAGTGTGACAAAGTTGTATAACTCTGGTGCTGGAGAAGACTCTTGAGAGTCCCTTGGACTGCAAGGAGATCAAACTAGTCAATCCTAGAGGAAGTCAACCCTGAATATTTATTGGAAGGACTGATGCTGAAGCTGAAACTCCAATACTTTGGCCACCTGATGCGAAGGGCCAACTCATTGGAAAAGACCCTTACACAGGGAAAGATTGAGGGCAGGAGGAGAAGGGAGTGACAGAGGATGAGATGGTTGGATGGCATCACCGACACAATGGACATGACTTTGAGCAAACTCCAGGAGATAATGAAGCACAGGGAAGCCTGGTGTGCTACAGTCCATGGGGTAGCAAAGAGTTGGACAAAACTCAGTGACTGACCACCAACAACAAATAAACTGGACATGTCTGTCTCACACAGCATAAATGGAATGTATTTATTCACACAAAAATTTTATTAATAAACATGGTTATATGTATTGTTTGACTATATTTTCACTTTACCGCATTTCATGAGCTGCTTTTCATATTAATATTAACAAATACTGATTTAATTATTATTCAGAAACACAGTATTCCATTATATCATAAACAACTCTTCACTGAGCATCTTTGCACGTAGAGAGTCACTCACTTCTGGATAATTCCGTGCAGTTAAAGAGCTTAGGGCCACATGACCCGGCTCCTCTCTAGAATGAGTGGACCGGTTTTTATCCTGAGATCCTTTCAGGTACTAACAATACATTGACACGAGTCTCTCATCATTATTCATGGATTCTGTGTTTGCAAATTCTCAACAAGCTTTCCCCAAAGTGTTCCAGAAGTCTCTATGAAAAATAGGATTCAAATGTTGGATATTAGACTTTTAATGCCCCTGGTATACATAATAACTCATTGGAAAAGGCTCTGATGCTGGGAGGGATTGGGGGCAGGAGGAGAAGCGGACGACAGAGGACGAGATGGCTGGATGGCATCACCGACTCGATGGACGTGACTTTGAGTGAACTCCGGGAGCTGGTGATGGACAGGGAGGCCTGGCGTGCTGCAGTTCATGCGGTCGCAAAGAGTCGGACACGACTGAGTGACTGAACTGAACTGATACATAATAAGCATTCATTAAATACGGCGTGTGTTGAATGAGTGGGGGGAATAGTCAGAGGTGGTTATACAACTTGGACCGCAAGGCAGCATAATGAACTCTCCTGCTTCCTCCTTTGGAACTGGGGTGTGCTCCCCTACCCCACCGCGCTGGATGGCTCTCTTCGGGCCTTTCTCTGAGGCGCATGCACCCACCTTACACGTCCCCTTGCGAAGCAAGGTCCAGATCCCACCCTTGATCCTTCATCACCCCCTGAGTCACCAAGCACAGTGGCAGTGCAGCATGGATGATCCTATGTCCCAAACAAAAGAGTCAGAAACAAGGATGTTATCTGATTTACAAATCTACTTCTGGGGAAGAAGAAAAACACTTGCAGAAAAATAATATTCTGTGACATGTGAAGATTATACAGCACTCAAATTTCAGTGTCCATAAATAATATCGTTGGAACCCAGCCACACCCATTTGTTCCTGACCATTGTTGGCTGATTTTGTGACCCTGTGGTCGCGTGGAGTAGTTACAACAGAGACTGTACAGCCCACAAAGCCTAAAATATTTACTCTCTGGTGCTTTACAGAAAAGTTTGCCAACCACCGGCCTGGAGGTAGGAAAGGATATTCAGTCACAATGGACTACATATCACAGGCACACTCAGAGGGCAAATGTCCTACTGTTGAAAGCCATGATTCTCAAACTCCTTGGCCTCGGAACACTCTTTAACACTGGAAATCATTGAAGGGCTTCCCTGGGGGCTCAGTGGTAAAGAATCTGCCTGCCAGGGCAAGAGACACAGGTTCAGTCCCTGGTCCAGGAAGATTCCCTGTTCTGCAGAGCAACTAAACCCATGCACCACAGCTACTGAGCCCGAGCTCTAGAGCCTGGGAGATGCAACCACTGAGCCCTCGGGCTGCAGCTAGCAGCCCATGAGCCGAGAGCCTGTGCTCCTCAGAAAGGAAGCCACTGTAATGAGAAGACTGGGCACCGAAGCTAGAAGGTAGCCCCTGCTCACCACAGCTACAGAAAAGCCAGCGCCACAGTGAAGACCCAGCAGAGCCAAAATAAACAAAGAGAATTATAAAGAAGCAAGAAAGAAAATCATTGAAGACCCCAGAGAGCGTTTGTTGGCTATGAGTTGCACCTATTGATATTTGCCATACTTAAAATGGAAACTGTGAGACCTTTAAGGCATTTATGTATTAGTTTGTCTAAATGAACGCCACTCATCTTCCCACCAGCAGCCTAGCTTTTCCTGACTGGGGCCCCGTGAGGATTCCTGCTTAAATAAAACCACTAGGCCAGCCTTTAGTGAGCCAGCTCATGAGCTGGTTCTTTTGTTGTAGATCATTGAATTAGTCAGGTTAGGCTCACTACACTACAATAACTAATTAACTCCCAGACTTTAGTGCCTAACATAACAAAGGCTTATTCCTCACCCAGTGTGGTTTGGGGAGAGGCTGAAAGGGAGTCAATGAACTTGTTCTCCACGTAGTCGCTTAAAGACCGAGGCTAATGACAGCTCCTGCATCTTGGAGTTACACTCTCAAGAACAGGTGTCCTCCATGGTTACCATGGAAGGGGAAGAGAGTGTCCCCTGGGATAGCCCACTCCTTCTGTCTTATATTTTAACCCAGAAGTAACAGCTCACTTCCTTTCACAGCCCATTGGCCAGAACTAGTCACACGGGCCCACCTATCTGCTAGGGGACTGGGAAACATGGGAAATGAACACCGTATATGGTGGGCAGGAAACATCTCTGCCCTCCCATATAAACCCCCACATGTCTACAATCAGGTCCTACTGAAAAACATTCTTGAGCATGCATGCTTAATCCAAGCAACCCCATGGGCTGTCCCTGGCTCCTGTCCCTGGAATCTTCTAAGCAAGAATATGGGAGTGGGTTAGCATTTCCTACTCCAGGGGATCATCCCGATCCAGAGATCAAACCCACATCTCCTGTGTCTCCTGCATTGGCAGGCGGATTCTTTGCCACTGAGCCACCTGGGCTGCCAGTCCTTTCCTTACTAAGTGGGGACAGGTGAGATATTCTAGGCTTCAACTGGGGGAAAGCATGGATGCATAAGAACTTTCCTGGTATCTCTGTCCTAGTGACAGAACAGGTGAGAATTTGAAGAAATATTTGACAGCTAAGGAGTGATTGATGGCTAAAGAGGACTTCCCTGGTGGTTCAGATGGTAAAGAAATTGCCTGCAATGCAGGAGACCCAGGTTCAGACCCTGGGTTGGGAAGATCCCCTGGAGAACGGAATGGCTACCCACTTCAGTATTCTTGCCTGAAGAATTCCATGGACCATGGAGCCTGGAGGGGTTACAGTCCATGGGATCGGAAAGAGTCAGACATGACCGAGAGACATTTTCACATTCAAGAGTGATTACTCAAGCAGAGCCTGGGAACTAAAAGAGGACACTTGGTGGCCAGAGGAGAAATAAGCCAGTTTTCCCACTGGTGTCTGCCTCACAGACCATGAAGACATCTGGGCCAGGACCTGGAGCCCTATCTATTCCTCCAACTTCTCTGATCCCCTCCAAAAAGGATGAGGGGAAATAGATACACAGATTTGTGGGCTTTGAAAAGAGATAAACTTAGGAGTATATATCTAGAGAAATATACATTTTTATTTATACCCCACGTCCTCCAGTCTAAACACATTAGATTTTATTTCAGTTCAGTTCAGTCACTCAGTCGTATCCAACTCTTTGCGACCCCATGGACTGCAGCACGCCAGGCTTCCCTGTCCATCACCAGCTCCCAGAGTTTACTCAAACTCATGTCCACTGAGTCAGTGATGTCATCCAACCATCTAAATCTCTGTTATCCCCTTCTCCTCTCACCTTCAATCTTTCCCAGCATCAGGGTCTTTTCAAATGAGTCACTTCTTTGACATGAACAGTATGAAAAGATTTTACTTAAGAGGTTTCAAAAAGAAAGAGTTAGCTTCTCTTTTTTTTTACAGTTAGCCAATTCCAAGGAGCGCTTCAGGACCTTGTGGAACCAGAGGCTGTCTCAGTTTTGCTCTGAAATGTAAATCAATCACTCAGGTATTTACTTTGTCCCTCTCATGTGCCTGGTGCAATGCTAAATACTTTGATGAAAAGAAAAGCACAGTGTGCTATATGGCAATGAGACTGGTTTTGTGTAAAACATGCCATTTTTGTAATATTTAACCTTAAAGAATGTGTCCTTTGAAGTAGTCCCTTTAAAAGACTACTTAGCAATAGAAGGGAAGCAACGCCCGGTGAATCCGTATCTAGAAAAATGTGCTGTAGCTGCTGAAGGCAAACTCCAGAGTGCATTTTAAAACTTTGTGGCAGATTATATTTTCCAAAACCAGTATCTCTAATGATATTACTCATTCTATATGTTTTTGAGAAACCTGACACCCACTCATTAAGATGCGGGCTCTAATTCCCCTCCCCTTGAAGCCAAGTGAGCTTCTGACTCACTTGTAACCAACAGAATGGGCGGAAGTGATGCTGTCTGACTTCAGGGTGAGGTCATAAAAAGCGGTTCAGTTCTGCCTTATGAGCGGAACACTCTCCCCGGAGCCGTGACCCACCCTGTAAACACTCTGATGGCTCCGAAGCCTCGATGCTCTGAAGAAGCCCGAACTCCCCGACGTGGAGAAAGCGCATGACTGTGAGGAGCGGGAGATTTCCAGCCAGCCACCAGCTGCTCTCTCCTCGCCCAGCTCCAGCCATCATCCAACTGCAAACTGCACAAGAGATCCAAAACCATCCAAACAAGTCTCTCATTTCCTGTCCCACAGAAACTGTGAGATAATAAAATCCTTGCTGTATTAAGCACAGCCAGTGATGTGTTGGTAGATTTTTAAAAAGATAATTCTAGGCTCTCCAGGAAAAAAAAAAAATCCAGATTTGTGCTTACTGTCTCCACGGTATAAATCCTCCCACAATGGCCAACCTTCAGCTACCACTGTGGTGACTGTCAAGCTGCGAGGAGATGCCCACAGCAGGCTCAGCCAACCACATGAGCTGGCTCCAGTGTATCGAGCTGTATCCAGTGCCAAAGACAGACCCTCTGCAGTCCCAAATGGAGCCCCTGGACGTGTTTTGAAGTTCCTTCCCCAGTTTATGTGATCGAGCCCAGAGCCATGTGGTACTCGAATGTGTGATGCTTAACTGTGTTAAGGGGTTAAGGGGTCACATAAGGACCCCTCATTTGACAGCATCTTCTCCTGACACTGAAAAATGTAGTGGAGGAAGCCCTTCACCTTCTAAAGGGGTAGATATTTTAAGGGGTGGGCAAGTGAAGCCATAGCTCTTTGGGGTTCTGAAGACTCTGCTTCCACAACCAGGCTGGGAAAACCTGTCCCGAGGGACTGGACAAGTTCAGAACAAACTTGTACACGAGAAGCTTTGGGAGTACGGGGCCTGCTTCCTGAGACGTGGCCACATTTCTAGGGAGACAATGTGTTTCCCTAGAGACACCACTCCCACCATCACCGAGGAAAAAATCTATCCCTGCTCATCACCATTCAAGTCTACTCGAGGGGGTTAGAACTAGAAAGTCATGCCATTTCAAGAACTTTTTTTTAAATCATAAATTAATATACTCTACTCTGGGGGAAAAAAAAACAAACCACACACACACACACACACGAAAGGAGAAAATAAGTCACACCCAAACCCACGATCCCAACAGAAGACTTTGAGGTTTTGTTTTTAGTCTTTTATATAAATAGTATACACAGGTTCTATCCAAAGTTGTTCTCTTAGAATTACACCATGATCATTTCTTAAAAAATAATGATTATAGGGACTTCCCTGGCAGTCCAGTGGCTAAGACTCCAGGCTTCCACCGTAGGGAGTGCCAGGTTTGATCCCTCGTCAGGGAAGGAACCCCACTTGTGGTGCAGTGTGGCCAAAATATAATAAAAATTATTATTTTTTAATGTACCATCAGATCTTATGCCTGGTGAGATGCTTTAAAAAAAGATTCACTTTGAAAAAAAATGATGATAATGGCTATATAATATTCCATCATTTGGACGCTAACAATTCTAATTAACAGTAGAGGCCACCTCCCAAAACTTTTAAGCCTCTCCAAAAATAGAAAACCTTGTGATTAAGTCTTTGTGTTTTTATCTGACTATAGAGCATTTGTAGCAACAGGAAAATATAATGAAAGAATATGACCACTTTTAAGACTCTTGATTAATGTTATTGTTTTAAGAAAGTTTCTATCAGTGTGAACACCCATGAGGAATGTGAAAGAGAGTCTGTCCTACAGTAAATTAATGCACAAGATGAATTTTCATTACTGGTTTGATTTACATTTTTGATTAACGTATTTGAGTGTTTTACACATTTGTTAAACATTTATATTCCTATACTTTACTTGTGTTCTTGGTCCATTTTAATATAGTTACCTTAGCACTTTTCTCATTGTTTTGCAATAGCCTTTCACATAAAAATAAGATTCTTTGCAATACTCATCACAAACACCTTTCCAGGGTTACAGATGTCTAGAAGTTTTAAGGTTTCTGTGGTCAAACACAATAATCTTTTCCTTTTTAACCTATGTCTTAAGCTTTTATATCTATAAAATTCTCCTCTCAAGATCTGAAATTTCCCCATGTCTTCTATTTTTATGTTATTTTTGCATATAACTGCTAAGTGCACGTGGAATTTATTTTGCTATATGGGGAGAGCTAGGGATTATGTCTAATATTTTCCACATGGTTGGTCCTAACATCATTTATTGACTAATCTCCCTTTCCTCACGGATCTTTACCACGTACTAATTTTTTATCTCTACTAGGGTCTGTCCTTGAGACATTCTGTTATACCCATCCATCTGTTGATGGTTTGATTTGACTATTGAAGTTTTACAATATCTTTGTGTTTCTTCTTTTCCCTCAATGGTATAATATTTTTAATAGACTTCATTCTCAAAATAATCTGGGCTGGATCAAGCTACCAAAATTTGTTGAGAAGGAGCAATCCAGGCTACTGCAAGTCTTGTCTGAATATAACCCTTCTTGATCTGAGTAGCCGTTGTCTTCTTCTGATAATAATCAACTTAACAGCTTTCACCCAAGAACCTACTCTTTTGAATTTTTTTCCCCTGTTCATCCCAGTGTTTTGTTTTGGAATTGAAAAGCAAACAAGGGCAGAAAGAAGACAGAGCTTGGGCCTTGCTGGGCCACCGTGATAGAAAACTAATATATGTGGTCACTTTTTTTTTTTGAGTGTCATGTGCCTATTGTTGCTAGAAAGCAACAGCTTCCATTTAGCTATGTTTTCATTGAGACTTAGCAGAGAGACACCCACAAAAGAAACTAGTAGCTGCTCATTAGAGAATACTCAGCTAGAGGGAGGGGCTCTATTTGTAATGCATGCGTGCTAAGCCATTTCAGTCATTTCCGACTCTTTGTGACCCCATGAAACTGTAGCCTGCCAGGCTCCTCTGTCCATGGGATTCTCCGTGGACATGAGAATATTGGAGTGGGTTGCCATTTCCTTCTCCGGGGGATCTTTCCTCCCCGGGGATTGAACCCATGTCTCATGCCTCCTGCATTAGTAGGCGGGTTCTTTTCCACTAGCGCCACCTGGGAAGCCCCTCTGCTTGTAACCTCACTAAATTATCCTGAGGGTGTTGCTGCTCCTGTCTGGTATGCCGTCACACCATCTATAAAATGAGTCTTCCAGACTGGACAGGCTCCAGCTCTAACACAGTGCCACTGGCTCTAACCAGCATTGCCCAAATCTTACCATGAAATCCTCCAACTACCTTTATTTTCTGGAAAGCAGCACAAGTCTGAACTTTTCAATAGCTCAAAGTGTAGCCATCTTCCTGTTTTTCCTGAGCCTTCTTGCTTTGTGAATGATCCTTTCAAGATCCCAGGAATAAAGCTGTCCCCAAAGCGTGAAGCAGATAAAAAGCAACAGCAGTACAAAAGAAGAAGAAATTTGTGGGCTTTTTCCCTCCCTCTCATTAGTCTAACTTCTGACCGATTTAAACATTTGTTACACTTTTCCTGGAAACTTAAAAGTTGAATTTGGAATCCAGTCATGGAGAGAAAATTCTGCTGAGTATATAATGCAAAAATATGGTTGCTAATGAGTGGCACTGATTTAACAGGAAATACGGGAGAAAAATACAAATTTTGGAAGAAAATAAGCAGTTTCACAATGTTTCCATTTGCTCCATATCCAGCTTCATTGCTTCAGGGGGTAGTTTGGAAATTTTTCTCCTGAAAGCGCAGTAAATATTCCTGTAGACTCTCTATTTTCTGACCTGGAAGAAATGGCTAGAGATGACAAATTTTCTAGAACAACTCTGGGAAATTTGTGTTGATGGTACCTCTGATTTTAAAATCTTAATTCTTTCTTTCAGTAAAAACACATCAAATCTTGCAACAAGGCAGAACAGAGCAAATTCCTGCTTCGTTAATTAAAAAAAAATCTTTTAAGCCTTGGTGGTTGCTTTGTTTGCATGTAAATCTGGGGGGTGGGGACAGGGGGCAATGTTTTAGATGCCTTTTAAGATAGTTTAGGGAGACAGCACAAAGCAGCCACCTCCCTCCCCATTAGAAATTCTGATTTTACACCATTAATTGGCATTTTCAAAACAACCCGCACCCAATTTGAAGTCTACAAATAAAATCCAAGCCCAGATGCTGTGTTCACACTTGCATGCATTTAACACTTCATAAGCAGTTCATTAAACTGATAACACTTTAAACGGTAACACTGCCTCTTTCAGACTCCCTCAGCCTGTAATTGTCCTGAGGCTCCGAATGAACCCTTCTCAGGCTGGAAACCACAGGAATTTACATTCTTGACGTGTGTCTCTTAATTATGGACACCAGAGTCCCTGAGTCACAGAAGGCCAGGCTCGGGCCTGCACGCCCCAGTGACCATGCACATAGGGACAGGCCCCAGGGGCTGTCACCAGGGCGGCGCAGGGACCTATCCCAACAGAGGAAAAACCAAGTCTCATAACTTTCCTGAAACTCCTCGGCTGGGTTTCAGCCAAGCCCCTTGCTTCTCCTAAACACCTTCCTTCTGACCTGAAGCCGGTTTCCCAGGTGTCAATCTTCCTGATCCAAAGGGATATAGGATGCGCTTTCACCACTTTCCTTCTAAGAGTCCTAACCCCACCGCCCAAGTTCTCTCCAGAATATTGGAGACGCCAGCGCAGGGAGGCCTCCCACACTCCCTGCAAACACGCCCAGGATGCGGGGTGACTGTGGCTAGAGAGGCGACAGAATGTCTTGGTCTGCAGTACACCTCCTAGAACAGTGGAAAGGTTAATGGTCGTTGGCTATTGGGACTGTGCCCCCCGCATGTGAACTCTGTATGCCTCTCATTCAAACTCACACCAAGCCAGAGTGGACACTGGCCCTCTTCCATGGACGGCGACCCGAGGCCAGCCTGGCCCGAGTCAAGGGATGACCATGGTTGGTGATTCTTCCGTGCGCTTGAGCACAGGGGGCTGTGCTGGGTCTTTTCCTGCACCATCTCCTTTAATCCTACCAACCTGTGGGGACTAATATTATCCCCACTTTGAAAAACAGAAAAGGGAGGTGGAAAGTCAGGGACAGTATTTGGAACTCAAGTCCTTTGGGCACTCCTAACAAGGCAATTGTGGAGAAGGAAATGGCAATCCACTCCAGTATTCTTGCCTGGAGAATTCCATGGACAGGGGAGCTTGGCAGGCTACAGTCCATAGGGTCACAAGAGTCCCACACGACTTAGCGACTAAACCAGCACCACCACCGCCAATAAGGCACTTGACTTCCAGGCCATGGCCCCTCGGTGGACACCGGGTGTGTACAGCGAATTAGAGGTTCTCAATGTCTGGCACCGGGGGTTTCACTTCCAGGGCGGCGAGAATCCTGTCCCTCTTGCCTCTCCCCCACCCCTGCCCCCCTGCCTAGCTCGAGGCCGGGACCCCGGAGTTCCCACGCCTACCACCTGCCCTGGAGATAATTTCCAGTCCCTTGGAAATGATCGGTAACTGATGGGCAACTGATGGGTAACTGATTAACCTGAGTGGGGCTTCTAAGACGCTGGAAGCGACCCGCGAGCCCCCTTCCCAGGCCCGGAGCCCCGCGGTCTGTGGGAGCCAGGAGAGGAACCCCGATTTCCCTGCGCGGAGCCCGCCGTGAGCGCGGGCGCGTGGTTGGAGGAGCGGCAGCTCCGAGGCCGGGCCCACAGCGCCATCGTGTGGTCTGAGACGGCAGCACGGCTGGGGCCGTCGGCTCCCACCTTCTCCAGGACCGGAGTGGGTTAGGCGATCCGTGGATCCCTGCGGATGGGGAAAGACCGCCGCGTCCTAGCGGAACATCACCTGGGCTCCAGCTCTGGGCGTGGGCGGACTGCGTGGCTGCAGCATCAAAGGGAATGGCCCGGTGGAGTCCTGCTGGGTGAGGACTCTTTGGTCAGACCTGGACTCTCGGGGTGGAGAACAAGCAAGCCACCCAGCCTCTCCCCGTGGGGCACCAGGTTTGTTACAGAGAAAGGTGCACTGGTGACAAAGGCTGCTGGGAGCCTTCTGCCCCTTCGAGGATGCACCAGACTCTGGGCAGGAAGCCGGGCAAGGTTACATTAAGGCTTCTGCTAACATTCATCCATTTGTTGTATGGTTCATCCAGTAAATCCGTTCACAAAAATGTCATGAATTCCTACTATTGCCACCGGGACTCTATGTGGCTCTTGATACAGAAAAGACTAAAAGCGATAGCTTAGAGTGGAGTGGGTGCCTTCGCTGGTCACACGAAGTCCCTGGGATCCTTTTAATTGTGGAATGGTCGTGTTCTGTGTTAATATATGATGTCACAAGAACTACAGATCTTTATGTTAACTACCAGTTTTTCAAAATAGCAATGAGCACAAATGGTATTTCAAGATAACTACCAATTGCAAGGTGATATGGAAAGAGCTGAGATTTCTTGGTTAGGGAGCCACAGTCACTGCTAATACACTGTAACATAATGCACATAATTCATAATTGAAAAAAATGTTACATTTCTGTTCAAGCTTACTCAGACAAGTAATGTAAATGCTTCCCTAGGCAAGTTCAAGAACCTTCTGGATTCTATCCACAGAACACTTGGTTAAGAAGCCTGGTAGGTGAGCAGACAATAAGTAAGTAAACAGGGTGAGTATCGATGGTGCTGAAGGCCCTGAAGGAAATAAACAGGGTGATTTTGACAATAAAAACAGAAAAGAGAGCCTGACTCCAGTGGGATGTCACAAAAAGACTGGAAGACATGTGATGTTACAAAGCCTCCTACAGAGGCAGGAAATGGCCACCAGGGGCCCCATGTGGCCTAAACCCTGCACAGTGAAAAATCTGACTCTCCAGTGGAAGACCTGTTTTTACTTTCTGACCACTGTGCTCCCCCAGTTCCTAAAACCCAGACTCATTTACATCCCGTGGCTCAGTGGTAAAGAATCTGCCTGCTAATGCAGGAGACTCGAGTTCAATCCCTGGGTCAGGAAGATCCTCTGGAGGAGGAAATGACAACCCACTTCAGTATTCTTGCCTGGAGAATCCCCATGGACAGGGCAGCTTGGTGGGCTACAGTCCATGGGGTCCCAAAAGAGTTGGACACGACTCAGAGACTCAACAACAACTAGGCCCTAAAGGCATTTGATTTTGCAGCTTTACTTGTTTGCGGCGAACCAGTCAAACAGCAGCGATCTGCCCTGCAAAATTGAACCCCTCAGAGTTTAAAGAAAAAGCTCAGGATCTCTGAATAGTCCTAATTGGGAACCAGCCTCCTTAAGGCTTGGAGAACCCCTGAATCTTTGAGATCTCTACCATCTTTCATTCAAACTGATGCCCCAGGGTCCCCTCCCCTCAAGCTAGTGGATGTGGGACCCATGGGTTCTCATCCACAGATTCCCAGTCCAGAAGCAGCATGCGGGCAGTGGGGGGCAGCATTTGGGGCGAGGGGAGAGTTGGTGAGCTCAGGGTGGGTTGGAAGCAGCCTCTGTGGCTGGGTATCAACCACTGCAGCAGGTTTGTGGGGTGATGTCAGGGTTGGCAGCGGTGAAGAACAACTTTGTTGACAAGAAGATTAATTAGACAAACGTAGTGCCCATCAGCTATTACTGCCCCTCCTCGGGGTCAGCTCTACTCAAGCCTTTGCAAGAGACTTATTTTGTTCATCTTTTAAAATGAAAGCCTAATCTCCTCACAAGGCAGCTTGAAAACAATTCATGGTGTGCCAGAGAGCAAGTACCTACAAGCAGGGACTGGAGAGGAAGGGTTCCTGCAAACTGCCAGGCCTCGGGCTGGCCCCGCCTGGGAGCGACCCGGCCTCTTCCTTCTGCCTGTACAGACCCGGCCCCAGGAAGCATGTTGAGCCCTGAATCCCTCCTCACAAGGGAGGACTCCCCGCTGGTGAGCTCTCTTGATCTCGCTTCCTCTCTCCCTTTCATGGGAGAGAGTCCCTGGAGTAGGGCTGGCAGCCAGCCACACCAGGTCTGCAGAGCTTGGGGCCTTCCGCCACCTACACCTTCCCTCTTTTCAAACGCCCTCTTTCTCCCAACAGGAGCCTACCCCATTGTCCTATTATTGGAAGAGACAATGAATCAGTAAGTCGTCATGGCCTCATTCATCATCCGATAACTGTTCCTTGAGCCTCTTAAGTGCTAGCAACACCAGGGAGGAAGGGGTGATCGTGATATGTCCCCTTGCTTTGGGGGCAGAGGCTTATATTCTGGAACGAGAGACACAGCAGTGAGTAATATAAATGCACACAGGCACCTATGGTAAAGGTCTAGATGGAGCAAAGTGAGGGGATGTGGTGGAGAGGGCCTGGAGGTGGCAGCCATTTTGGCAAGGGTGTCCCAAGGAGCTGAAATTGCCGGTGAGATCTGAGGAGGGAGGGAAGACGTGGGGGAGAGGTGGCATTCTCTCAGCTACAGGGGACAAGAGTCCGGTGGTGCCAAGGGAAGGGACTCTCTGTAAATACCTATTGACTGAATGAATTAAAAAATGTTTCTGAGTTTAACATTTTAATGTGAGTTAGAACCTTCTGGGGACTTGCAGCCCCATCAGTCCTGTCAGGTCTCCCTGAGGTTCTGGAAAGCCCTCACCGTCAGGCTGCGCAGGGCTGGGCTTAATCGCTCAGTAATGTCTGACCCTCTGTGACCCCATGGACTGTAGCCTGCCAGGCTCCTCTGTCCATGGGGATTCTCCAGGCAAGAATCCTGGAGTGGGCTGCCATGCCCTCCTCCAGGGGATCTTCCTGACCCAGGGATCGAACCAGGGTCTCCTGCGCTGTAGGCGGATTCCTTACCAGCTGAGCCACCATGGAAGCCCCCAGAGTCAGGCTATGGACACCCAAAGCTCATGGACTTCAACAAGCCAGTCCTGGCAGCTTGTCAGAGCCCAGGCGGGCCTAGGGGGAGGCCCAGGCCCCAGGCTGTGCGTGGTGGGGGCGGCTGAGCGCATGGAGGCTCCAAGGCCCAGAGGTCTCCTTGGTGAGGCAGATTAGCTGGCCTTCTCTTTCCCGGGCCTCTGAAAGCCTCCTAGGGCTGGGCACGGCTGATGGCACTTGATGGCTTTGTCAACCATTTTCTTATTAGACTCCCCAAAGCTCCACGGGTCCCCCAGCGGCCTCCTGAAGCCATATCTACTTCCTTTTGGACAAAACTGAGAATCCTGCCTGCAGGAATCAGCTGAAGGTCTACATTCTGCCTTGATAGCAGATGGGAGCCTGGGACTGATGGGCGTCTGCACCCAGGGCGATCCTGGGAGCCCAGAGGTGCGTCCTGCCCTTTGAGGAGCAAAGCACAGCGGTCATTGCACAGTCCTCCGTCTTCCACGGAAGGAGGAGCCGGTTTGCGGCCTTGAGGCTGTCCTGTTGGAGACCCAAGTGGGAAGGAGCATCTGCGCTGCCTCCTGGGGCCATGCCCCTCTGTGGGCGGAGTCTCCGACCTGGGGGCGGGGCCTGCATCCTGTCCTGTCAAGGTCATCTTGAGTCCGTGGAGCCCTGAATTGGCCCCAGGTCTGTGTGCCTGACCCCCCCATCTGTTTTCCTCTGGGTGACACAGCAGCTGGATGTGTGTGTGTGTGTGTGTGTATGTCAGGGCAGGGGGACAGACAGAACTTGGACACGTGAGGCTGATGGGCACACACTCATGTGCCCTCGCACACATGCACAAGACCCCTTCAGTGGGCCCACAAAGAGCTGGGGGTGGACCTCCAAGGCATGGGCTACAGCCTGGCTCCCCGTACCACTGTGTCCTGACAGCCCACTCCTGTGCTTCGTAAATTCAAACGTGGAGGAAGATGTTTATCAAGGTAGAAAAATAATACATGTTATCTCACAACTTACTATCTTGATTAGGAATGGCAATCGACACATGGCAGGGGGCCTCCACATTTACTCTTCTCCTGGCCTCCAAAATGTCAGGAAGTCTTGGAGGAATTTACCAGAACCAAGGGATCCTCCTCCTGGGGACAGACAGCTGAGTCTGTGCCCCTTTTCTTGCATCTTCCCTGAATGAGCCTCTGCACCCTGATCCTCCGGGTGAGGGCCAGCCTGGGTTTAGCATGAGGTCCCAGGGCCGCCCCCAGATCTGATGAACAGGGCCTCGGGGGAGGGTCTTGGGAAGCTATGTCTTTCGCCCCCGTTCCCCTTCCTCCATCAAGTGGCTCAGAAGTGTGAGCCCTTCGTGGGGAAGGGGACAGGAGTTCTCTGTTTAAAGCCCAGCAGGGGGCTTGCCTGCTGTCTCTGAATAGATGTTTGGGGGCCCTGGGGTCAGATCCTTGTAGGGAACCCCCTTTTCCAGCTGCACATGGAGGGGGCTCCAGACTCATGGGGCCTGACTTAAGAAACCACTCATGTCTGTCGTACACCCCGTCTGGAGGCCCCCAGAGCCCCACCTGGCCTGATTCTCCTCCAGGAGGGTGTGCACAAGTTAGAACAGGAGGCAGTGAGTGGCCTGTGTATTATTCTGACCTGCCACCGACGTGTGACCGTGGGCCTTTTTTCCCCCTCTCCAGGCCTCAGTTTCCCAGAGCTATATAAAGGTGATTTCAGGAAAAAAAAAACCTTCCACATAAGGAATCAATTCACCTCTCCTAGTCACAAGAGAGGGCAAATGGATTAGAAAGTTTTTTGTCCTTTGGTCTAGTGGTTTTTGGAGCACTGAGTTGCCAGAAGAAGTGAAGCCACTCAGTCTTGTCCTACTCTTTGCGACCCTTTGGACTGTAACCTATCGGGCTCCTCTACCCATAGGATTTTCCAGGCAAGAGTACTGGAGTCGGTTGCCATTTCCTTCTCCAGGGGATCTTCCCAACCCAGGGATCAAACCTGTGTCTCCCATGTTGCGGGCAGATGCTTTATCGTCTGAGCCACCAGGGAACAGATGTTCAAACAGAAGACTCAGTGCCCACACACTGTTCAATGGGCTCATCCAGCTGCCCGACTCTTCTCAGTTTCCTGGTCTCTGCTGCCCTCTGCTGCCCAGAGCAGGCTGGGCCAGGCCGATGCAGTCAGCAGGCGTGGAGCCCAGGACCCCTTTCTAAAGGCTTCTCTTTTCACTTGCAGGAGACCTGAGGCTCAGAATGGACAGTGTCTTCCTTTAGGCCACACACCAGCTCAGCAGGGCAGAGGGTCCTCTGCCCCATGGCCCCTTCTGGAGCCTGGACCAGCCTCCAGAAGGGCAGCTTCTCAGGCCTCAATCCAGACCTGACTGAAACAATGTGGCTGCCGCTCAGCTTTCAGCATCTTCATAAACCCTCCACGTGATTCTCATGCATACTCCAGATGAGAACCTTTGCTATGGCTCTGGACCTGGAATTTCAGAGGAGGGATAGACTTTTAAAACAAAAATCATATTGTGCATCAGAGGAGCCTGGCGGGCTACAGTCCTTGGGGTAGCAAAGAGTCAGACACAACTGAGTGACTAAGCACACACACACACACACACACACACACACACACACACACACACCTTTAAAATTAAAATGAGACATGAAAATGCAGAAGTTCAACTGCTTGGTTTTTATTTCATCCTTAAGTTCAGCGCTGTGAGAATGTGGATTCTCGTAGCACACGGGTGGGTTTCGTTCAGGCTTTTGCTGAGACTCCTTGGGGACACATAGAAAGTTTTCTCTGATCTGGGTGATGTGTGTGTCACTCCAGTGAGTGACAGAGAGCTTCTGCTATCGAGCAGGATTTCTGAAGTCTGGAGGGAAGCATGTGATGATAGGCAGCATCAGGGGAAAGTCTTTGGACTTGCCAAGACAGTCCCGATTTGAATTCATTCGTCTATATATTCGCCCCTTCACTTACACAACAACTGTTTATCAAGTGCCAACTATGAATTCTGCGGACTATGCTCATTGTTCAGCCTTTGGTCTCTACCCTTACTGATACAGTCCAGTGGGAAAGACAGACGGGAGGCCAAAAATTACACAGAAAAATGAATTCCACTGAAATTAATTAGTCATAATGATAATGAGCTCCCTGAAGAGGACTTTCTGGGTGTCCTGATAGCCAGGAGGGCACAGCCTAGGAAGACGATTATAAAACAGGGTGACAATATGTCTTATGAAGAAGGTGGTCCCGAGGGCTATGGGAGGGGAAGGGATGCCCTCTTCCCATGGGAGCTGCAAGGGGAACCCAGAGAAAAGACCTCACGGAGGTTGAGGGTTGGTGGGCTGTCTTTTTACTATGAGAATTTAAACTTGACTTTTATTATGAGACAACATTTTATTCTTAAAAATGTTTTGAAAATAGATAATACAGTAAATGTCTTAAACCACAGACAATCCCACTATGTAGACATAACCACTGACAAGAGTTTGCTCTAGAGACTTCTGAATATTTTATGTCAATCTGTGTGATACTGGGTTATACTATGTGAAAGTGTTAGTCACTCAGCCATGTCTGATTCTTTTGTGACCCCATGGGCTGTAGCCCACAAAGCTCCTCTGTCCATGGGATTCTCCGGGCAAAAATACTGGAGTGGATTGTCATTTCCTTCTCCGGGGGGTCTTCCTGACCCAGGGATCGAACCCTAGTTTCTTGCGTTGCAGGCAGATCCTTTATTGTCTGAGCCACCACTAGCCACCATACTATGTATTGTTTGGTGAGTTGCTTTTTAAATGAACAGTGTACATGGGCATTCTTTGTTCCTGCCTGCTCTTCATGTGTGTGTGAATACCTCTCCGCTGGGACCTGGCTGTTTCAAGTACATCCAATGCTGCTTTCATTTTAATACCTGTCCAGTTGTCCCCCACCCCTAAGTGTACCCTGAACACGTCAGACCACTGGGAGGCGATTTCTCTTATGAAAAATGCGGTAGCTTTGGGGCTTTCCTAGTGACCCAGTGGTTAAGATTCTGCGCTCCCAATGCAGGGGATCAGCATCTGTTCCCTGGTCAGAGTAACTAGATCCTGCATGCTGCAACTAAGACCAGGCACAGCCAAAAAATAAAAAACAAAAACAAACAAAAACCTCAAAAATAAACATGTGGTAACTTTAAGATAGCAGTGGCGGTGTTCTGGGGCTTACTGTGGAAAAAATCGTTACACACTCACAGAGATAATAATCCCCCAAGGGCCAGAAGAG
The DNA here is from genome assembly GCF_023091745.1 of Budorcas taxicolor. Classification (NCBI taxonomy): domain Eukaryota; kingdom Metazoa; phylum Chordata; class Mammalia; order Artiodactyla; family Bovidae; genus Budorcas; species Budorcas taxicolor. The sequence continues at coordinate 40,240,637 of NC_068932.1, read as the reverse complement.
CATAAAATCGGACCAGAAGCTCCAAGCAAGAGGTGGAGGGGTTCCTCCCAGGTGCAGACTAGGAGGGAGGAGAAGGGAGACAGCAGTGTGGGTTTGGGGTGTTGGGGGTCACACTGGGAAAGGCAGAGCCCGCTTGGGAGCAGAGAGATCGGGGCTGAGGCGCTCACTGCCCACTTGCTTTTCTGCGTGGACACTGAAGGGACCAACATTGTAACAAGGATCAAAGTCTCCTCCCCACAGACTGCCAATCCACAGTGGAGCCGTGTGCCCTCCCGGTGCCCTGGACCAGACGTGGCCCCGGGACTCAGCGCCTGAGGGTGAGAGCCTTCCACAAGGTTTTGGTGACAAGAGGCAGGAGCCGGGGTGGAGGGTGGGGAGAGCTCCCAGCACACGGGTCTGCTCGGGGCAGCGTGGGGGTGCTCATGCAGAGGGCAGGGTGAGAACTCAGGCACACAGAGAGACTAGGAGCAGGAGAAAGCTCAGAGACGGATGCATGCACGTGTGCTGTGTTCACAGCGACCAGCTACTCAGAGCATTCTGTATCAGTGTCAGAATGATGACTGCGCTTAAACTGGGGAAAACCAGATCACATGGCAAAGCGCTCCAGCCAGCCAGCCAACGACGGAGGAAGCCCCTACCTGGGTCTTCACCCATCTCTGAAGGGTCCAGAGACTCGGCCAAGGGGAAGAGGTGGACACACCCCTGTGCTGAGAAGACAGTCCTTTGTAAGCCATCGGGGTCTTTTATGAAGGGGGTAGTCTGGTAGGCATTTCAACTCTTAGTTGCCTTCACTGTGATGGGAGGAGAACAGAGGGATAAGCAAATAAACTCTATCCTGGCTACATACTAAAGTCACTTGCGGGCAGTGTGCAAACCTCAGATGCTCAGACCCCAACTCTTGAGACTCCAACTGAACAAGGCTGTGTGGTTATATGGTTTTTTAAAAAGAAGTTTACACACACATATCTGATGGCCAGGAGTGAGGCAGAGCAGCCTGGAACGCTACTCTCAGAGCCCAGGTGTATCAGGGAGAGGCCTCGGTAGTTCAGAGAGACCAGGGTACTCCAAACAGCTGCATATCTTTTAGCATTTTTTTTTTTTTTTTTGCCTTTTAACATAGTAAAGCTAAGAGATGAAGTGTGGTGCTGATTGTTTCTTATTTTTATGATTATGGAGTCACAAACTGTTGGCACAAAAGCTGATTTTGGCCCAGAGATGTATTTTGTTTGGCATGCACTGGATTTTTTAAAAAACTCAAGCCAACTTAAAAAATCTGGATATTTCATGGAGTTATTTGGACTTGCAGCTTCTTTTGAAAGATCAAAAGGTCTGACACTTGGTGCCCCAATGGCACTGTCTCTGTGCCAACAGATAGCAGGTGCTGAGTAGTGGCTACTGCTTACTTCCCTGAGCCTGTTGCACTGGGACCCTCTAATACAGGCTGGGCTTTGGCACTGCGGTAAGACTGCAGTAAGACTGCCAGTCTTACTGGCACTTATGGTTGACTTTCTGATTTGTTCTGGAGCATGTGGATCCCAGAAAAATATTTGGTGCATCAGAACCTAATCTGTACTAAAATCAAGCAACAAAAATCAAGTTGCTCACAGTTCTTTGTGCAACACCAGAAAAGTGTATACACTTCGTTTTGCCCCAGGAACCAGCCACACAACACTAGCCAACTAGTCAAAATTACAGCAACACTGTAATTCACTGTGAAAAATTAAAACACTGTTTTCATTTTTAAAATATCATAACCACAAACATAACTAGAAACAAAAAAGCTGCTGACTCTGGCGCTGTTTTCACTTCCAGTTCCCTGTTGTACCGTGTCTGCTCCTCTGCTCACTAATGCAAGCTAAGTGTTATCAAAGCCAACGGGAGATTCGACAATGACGTGCTTTCTCTGGCTGCCTTGGGGGGAGCGTGCTTATGTGGCATTTACAGTGTGCAGTGAGGCCCGGAGACCACGCAGGTGAGGGCCCAGGGCTGCTGAATCTCATCGTTTTCTTCAAGCAGCCAAAATGGTTTTTTTCTGGGTTTATACCTGGAAGGACTGATGTTGAAGCTGAAACTCCAATACTTTGGCCACCCGGTGTGAAGAGCTGACTCATTTGAAAAGACCCTGATGCTGAGAAAGATTGAAGGCAAGAGAAGGGGACGGCAGAGGATGAGATGGTTGCATGGCATCACTGACTCAACGGACATGAGTTTGAGTAAACTCCGGGAGTTGGTGACGGACAGGGAGGCCTGGCGTGCTGCAGTCCATGGGGCTGCAGAGTCTGAGCCACTGAACTGAACTGATACCTGGTGACAGAGAGGCTGAGAACCAAAGTGAAGCTTTCAGCAGACGAAAGGGGATTGAGGGACCCTGAGAGGCTTGGGAACCTGATATAATGTGTGGGGCTCAGAGGTGGGGCACCTGATCTGGGTGGTGGGGGAATGGGAGGCGTGAGGTGGGAGAGGTTGCTCAGCCTTGAGGATGTGAGGATGGGTAGATGTTCTCCAGGCAGATGAGGCAGGAAAAGCGTCCCAGAGAGCAAGGACCAAGCTGTGACTATGTCACGTGATCAGGAATCACAAGTGTCTTGGGTTGGTCGCGTTGTAAGGTGCAGAGAACAGACGCTGAGTCAGAGGCGTGGCCTGACCCTGGATGATGGAAGGTATTTCATGTCATTTAACCTGAGCCTAGGGGGTTCAGTGACATAGTTACACTGATTTATGGGGAAGACTGGAGGAGCAAAGTGGCTTCCTAAACTTGGAAGAGAGAGCTCTGGTAGCAGAGAAGGAAGGGAGGGACATCTTCATTGTTGAAATTCAACAAAGCACAACTGGCTAAAAGCAAGCAGAATGCAGAGAGAACCTGTGATCAAGCAGGTTTGGGAACCCTGAATACTGTGTCCTTTGCTTGAAGGGACTCAAAGTCCCAAGAAGGTCTGCAGTACGGTAATCTGTATTTTGGCAGTTCCCAAACTTATTTGACTATGATGTTTAAAACATATTTATTAATATTTTTGCAGGACATTACAGTTTTAAGGAACACATACTGGGATAAATTGGCAAAATGGATTTTCAGTTCCAGAAGCCTGGAAAGCTAAAACCACAGAGAATCCTGGACTCTAGAATCTTCCCCGAGCCAGAATCATGGATCTGGATGGCTTTGACTACCCAGGGCTTCCCTGAGCTGTGGGTGCTGAAACTGTTGCTGTCCATGGTTTTCCCTGATCCACAGTGGGCCTCGGAGAGAAATGCCAGCAAAGCATCACGAGGGCTTCTGGAAAGATGGAAACAGAAGCCTGGGAGTCTGGTTATGTCAACCTGGTTGACAGTGAAATTTCTAGTCCAGAAGAAAACTGAAAACCATTTCTCTGTTTCTGGAACCGTGGGCTCTTCCCTGACAAAGCAGATTCAGTAAAGCAAACATAGGCAGAAAGCCTCCTCCAGCTTGGCCAGGAGACGAGGACGGGGGAATGGAGGCAGAATTCTTACCGTTCCGGGTGATGGAGGGGAGCATTGGCCCTACAGCTTGAGGCCCCTGAGGAATTCCCGGTCCTCCTTTTTGCTCAGAAGAGGTGTCTTATTTGGCCAGGATTGCCATAAAAAAAAAAAAAAAAAAAAAAGGAGCACAAACTTAGTGGCTTGAAACAAGAGAAATCTGTTCTCCCAGGGTTCTGGAAGCCAGATGTCTCTAATAAAAGTTGGTAGGGCCATGCTTTCTCTGCAGGTTCCAGGGAAGAATCCTTGCCACCTCCCGGCTTCTGTCCTTCCAGTGAGCCTCAGCTTCCGTGGCTGGCAGCTACATCACTCCAATCTCCATCTGTCTTCACAAAACCTTCATCCCTGTGTGTCCTCTCCTCCTCCTATAAGGACACCATCATTGTCTGATGATGTCATCTCAAGGTCTAATCACTTCTGCAAAGACCCTATTTTCAAATAAAGTCACATTCTGAGGTTCCAAGTGGAACCTCAAAATTTAATGGGAGGGGGATACCATTCAAGCCCCTACAGGGAGCCAGCAATTACCCAGCAGTCTCCAGCAGGCCTCCCCCTTGGCAGAGGCTGACATATGTGTCTGTGGGGCCCTCTCCTTCTATCTTGATTTGGATTCGATCATGGCCTGAAGGTCTGGGTGCTCGGAGGCAGGACTGCAGCCCTGAAATTGACCAAGCCTCTCTGTTACTCTGTGAAAAGGCAGAGCCCCCACCTCTCAGACACAGCAATGCCATTCACATCCCCACCAGCCGGCTGAGGCATGAATGATTGAAATCTCATGGGGAGTCAAGTTTGGCTCAAAAACTTGAGTGGGCAGGAACTTAGGGTAGTGATGGAGCTTAGAGGTTTTCCTTTGTCTTTTTGCTTTTTTAACCTGCCATCATGTTCTTAAAGTTGTGAGCTGGCTCTGTTTCTAGAAGTGGTTGGAAACTCCATAATCACCTTGGGGATGGACTTTCTTTATTGCTGGACAAAGTGGCTCCAAGGGTCCTGGGGAGCCCTCTGGGGTATACTGTTCCTTCCCCAGGCCCTGAACTTGGAAGCTCAGGGGGAGAATTTAGGAGAGGCTTTGAAGCAGATTGGGGGAGAAGTTAGGAGAGGTTCCCCACCATTGATAGCTACAAATGCACATAGGGTCCCAAGGGATGGGGAGGCTCATGTCCAATTCTGCAACCCCATGGACTGGAGCACGCCAGGCTTCCCTGTCCTTCACTATCTCCTGAAGTCTGCTCAAGTTCATGTCCTTTGAATCAGTGATACTATATAACCATCTCATCCTCTGTCTCCCCCTTCTTATCCTGCCCTGTCTTTCCCAGCATTAGGGTCTTTTCCAATGAGTCGGCACTTTGCATCAGGTGGCCAAAGTATGGGAGCTTTAGCTTCAGCATCAGTCCTTGCTATGGATATTCAGAGTTGATTTCCTTTAGGATTGACTGTGGCTCAGATGGTAAAGTGTCTGTCTACAATGTGGGAGACCCGGGTTCGATCCCTGGGTCGGGAAGATCCCCTGGAGAAGGAAATGGCAATCCACTCCAGTACTATTGCCTGGAAAATCCCATGGACAGAAGAGCTTGGTAGTCTACAGTCCATGGGGTCGCAAAGAGTCGGGCATGACTGATCGACTTCACTAGTGGAGGGTCCTAGACTGCAAGGAGATCAAACCAGTCAACAGCCCTAGCGGGGGAAGTATAAGTCACCATCCCCATTTGGCAGGGGACTAAACTGAGACTCAGAGAGGCGTAGCTTGCGGCCCATTGGCACACAGCTACGATGGAGCTGGGATTCTGACTAGCCTGTTTGATTCAGAGCTCAGGTTCTCACCTGCTACACTGCACTGCCGCTGCCACGAGGGGCCTCTGGAGTCATCCTGCTGCCACCTAATGCCCATTCTAGTGGCAGAACTTATGATTGGCTCCCAGGGGACAGCCTGGGAGGCAGTGAGCACCCATCCCTGGAGGCCTGTGAGCAGAGGCAGGATGGCCACTTGGAAGAGACCACAGCAAGGCTGGCTTCCCACCCTCGGGGAGCCTGGGAAACGAAGTGGAAAGCAAGCTGCGGTGGCATGAATTATTCAGGAACTCCAAGGGCTAAGCAATCTCATTAAGTATGTTCTGTTCTCAGGGTTTGTTCTTTGGTTTGTTTTTTATTTGAAGTGTTTTTGTTTTCTTTCCTTCTCATGAAACCTCTGGACCTGGAGGAAATTGTTTGGTGATCTCAATCCTCGCTTTGTGTGTATAAAAGAGTTAGTCTCTCTCTGGGAAAAAGACATTAAATCCTTTTGCTTCAACTGAGGGCAAATCAGTTCAAGGGGAGCCCTGAGGCTTGTTCTGGGAAGGCTCCATCTGTGTGGCTCAAGGGCCAGCATCCTGCAAGTCCTTGGGTCACCCTTGGTCCCTTCGCATTGGAAGTCCCAGAAATCCTGCTGAGTGTGGAGTCATTGCTCTGACCCCTGAGAATGACATCCCATAGCCTGTAGGTCTCCATGTATCTCGGGTGACCGAGTCCACACCAGTCCCTAGCGCAGATTCCACGTGATGCTTAGAGACAGCAGAGGAGAAAGAGAGGACGAGCAAAGAGGGGAGACAGGCATTCCTGGTTAAGTGTGTTTAGCTATTGTTGGTTGAAACACAGTTATGCAGGATTCTTTATTACAGGACTTCTCAGAGCCTTTAGGTGTCTATGTGCGTTGTGACAAGGAGACTTTAGACTATCTTGTTTTCCTGAATTATTTAATTCCTGCCTCCTTTTTAATAGACTTTATATTTGGTGCCCCCATCCCCTGCTGAGTTTTTTCCTGAAGGATGAATCATGGGACTATCTCTTGCATGTATTCCTTCGCATTGCCTTTTGGAGGAAATAACCTTAGACTGTCATCTCTGAATTAGGAGCTTTGCTCTCCACAGATGTTTTTCTCCACAAATATTTATGGAGTCCCTACGGTGAGCCAGCAAGGATGCCATTTGCTCTGGGAACATCTCAGGGGAGGATTCATCTCTCCTGTGGTTTTCTGAGTTCGGTTCAGAACTCAAGGCTAAGGCTTCTCATGTGCCTCTTTGCTCAAGGAGGGGGCACGGCACCCCTTCCCTCCTTCCACAGGGGCAAAATGTGGATCTCCGGGCTAGACCCAGTGAAGGAGGGCCCTTTAAAGGTCCCCTCCCTCCTCTTTGGCCTCCTCCTTCTGTCTTCCCTCTCTTCCTCGACTCCACTTCATTCTCAAGCGTCCAGGCCTCCAACACCTCCCCAGGGCTGGGAAGCTGTTTTCAGGGCTCAATGCCGTGGGGCGCTCCAAGCCAGACGGGGTGATGAGACTTGGCTCTGGCTGTGGAGGTGGCCCCGGCAGGCACCACTCCAGTGAAGCGGGGAGACGGCTGCAGGGCTGCGGGGAGCAGAGACCCCCAAGGGCAGAATTGGGTCTGAAGGCGGGGGCTGTGTGGCTCTCACCGCAGACCAGTGCGTGTTATGGGGGAACGCTGACTCCCTGCCGGTCGTGCAGGGAGCAGAACGAGCATGTTGGTTCTCTCCCAGCTCCTTCCTGATGATTCGTGAGGCCACTGAGAACCTGAGGTTCCCGGGGCTACACAGACAGAGTTACCCCTGCTCACGAAACACGGGACACCTCCCTGGGCTCCGCTGACGGAGAGGAAGAGGAAGTTTTCCAGGGACACTTGGAGGCTCACTAATCAGGATGTTAGGGATGTTCTGATCCTCACTTGGCTCTTTGTGGGGAGAACTCAGAGGAGAGGTGGTGAGTCTCTCAGAATCCTCAGGTAAGCTAAGCATTCAGCTCCCCTCTGGAGCAGAGGGGCTCCAGACTCTTGCGAACAATCGTCTCCCCTGAGATAGCGCCAGAAAGGACAGCCAGTATTCGTCAGTATTCATCCTGCCAAGCTATGTTCCAAGAGCTTTTCAACTTAACGAGGGAAGGACTATCATTGAACCCATTGTACAGATGAGGAAACTGAGGCATAGGGATGTTAGATTCGCTGGTCAGGGATAACAGAACTAACAAAGGCAGAACCAGGAGTCAGACGTGGGGTGGGGAGTCGGGGGACAGGGCCAAGGGTCCATGGAGGGGCAGCTTGGGACAGAGTGGGCAGAGCCAGCACACCAAGGTGGCAGGTGACAGCACTCAGGGGTCACTCCGCCTGCTCTGCCTGCGCCCCCTCCCCGCTTCCCCCACTCCCCACAGTAGAGAGTGAAGTACTGGCTTTCCTGGACAGATTGCATCTTGGTTATCTACAGATTTCAGAGAAGAAAAAGCAATGAGCATCATTTTCCTCTCTCAAAAGTGCTTTTTTTCCTGGACTCATCAACCACAGTAGAGATACTGTTCAGTTAGTGACTACCCTTCAGTTAGTAAGTTTTCAGATAACCACATTTAAATAAGATACCGTGTGCATTTGCTAGAGGAAATTAAATATGAGACAAACATGTGTGAGGAGGCTTGTCCTGCTGCAGGTGCCAGGGAAAAATAGAAATTTTTGGAACATGATTGCCCAACACCTGCCGGGAACATTTATGGAACACTGGAGAATGTGGGGCCCACCCCAGGGCACAGTCAGATGGGAAGGCCTCTGGTGCCCTAAGGGTGAGGACCAGGCTGGTACCAGGCTGGTCTCAGAAAGCTGTCCGAGCCCTCTGAAAAAGCCCTCTAGGCAGCCAGTGTGGCCGAGCCCTCCCCAGTCCAGACCTCTGGGGACTTTAGTGTGAGCCTGTCCCCGTCTCGTGGGCCAAGGCTGTCTCAGTCCTGTACCAGCCTCCACTCAAATCCAGCCTCCTCCCTGACTTTTCTCAAAAGCCTAGTCGCATCAACCACAAGGTGAATTTCCTACTTTTATTAAAGATTTGTGGAGTCGCAGGAGAGAGCGCATTGCACACGGCATTTCTGAGAAAAATCCCCATTTCACGTGTCTTCTCCCAAAGCATCTTGATGACAGCACTGCAGATGGGGCTCCGGACAAGGCTGGGTGAGCGGGGCTGCTATCTCCAGCTTGTGCTCCTGGAAAAGCAGCGAGGCCGGCCTGGCTCTGCCTCTGGAAAGCAGCCCTCTTCATCGACCCCACCCGCCTCGCCCCCTGCCCCGAGGCAGTTCAGTTCAGTTGCTTAGTCGTGTCTGACTCTTTGCGACCCCATGGACTCTCTGTCCATCACCAACACCTGGAGTTTAATCAGACTCATGTCCAAGTCTGTGATGTCATCCAACCATCTTATCCTCTGTCATCCCCTTCTCCCACCTTCAATCTTTCCCAGCATCAGGGTATTTTCCAACAAGCTGGTTCTTTGCATGAGGTAGCCAAAGTACTGGAGCTTCAGCTTCAGCATCAGTCCTTCAAATAAATATTCAGGACTGATTTCCTTTAGGATGGACTGGTTGGATCTCCTTGCAGTCCAAGGGACTCTTAAGAATCTTCTCCAACACCACAGTTCAAAAGCATCAATTCTTTGGTGCTCAGATTTCTTTACAGTCCAACTCTCATATCCATACATGACAACTGCCCCGAGGCAGGGATGGTGATAAATAAGCCGTCCAGGCTGGCTTCCTGCTGCGAAGGCAGGGGCTCCCAGGACCCTCCCCTCTGGTATCCTGACCTTTCTTCCTCAGTAGCCCACTCTGCCCTCTGTGGCTGTCATTTCTCAGGCCCCTGGAAGACTGAGGCCAGGGCCTCCACATCCTTTCCTCCGGGATGACAACAATGATGAGGTTTGGCACATGTTCATACTGAGCAAAGGCTCATTCACAGGAAAGGAGACTTTGATGGGCGTGGGTTTCCCGCAAGGGCACCGCGCCTCCACCTGCTTTTGTTAGAAGCCAGACAGGGCAGGCCAGCCCCTGCCTGGAAGGGGAGTTGCAGACCTGACACCGAGATGATTCTGCAGACCTCTCAAGGCCCTTCCTGGACACGGCTCAGGTGCCACTAAGAAGCACGGGCTCCTGGACAGGGGACCCAGGACAGAGACCCAGGGGGTATCTTAGATGATGGGGGGTTGGGGGGAAGAGGACAGGAAGCAGGTCTCAGGGGCTACCAAGCCCCCCAGAGGAGAGGTTCTCTGCCGGCTCTCACCAGGACAGCTCAACCCTCTGCTTCTCTTGCAGCTCCCCCAGCCCCCTTCTTCATGCATCCTTTCACTCAGCATTTATCCATCAAGGGCTTTCTGTGTGCTCAACCCTCTGCTGGGATCTGAGGGTTCAGGAAAGCACAAGACAGACGTAGCCCTGCCCTTGAGGAGCCTACAGTCTCATGAGGAAGCCAGGGGTTCTGGAAAAAGGCAAGCAGGATCAGGGCTAATGGAGTATGGGACCCTGCTTTTAAGAGAGCAGAGTGGCCCAGCTGAGCTTGAGGTGACATCTGAGCAGAGGTCTTGGGGAGGGAAGAGTGCCCTGTGAGCAGCAGGGGACGAGAGATCCGGGCAAAGGGCACAGCGAGTGCAAAGGTGCTGAAGTGGAAGGGATTACATTCAAGGGTTGGGCTGTCCCGGTGAGAGCCGGCAGGGAGCTGTCCTCTGGGGGGCCTACATTCAAGGTCAGAGGTGAGTGGGCAGGGTTAGGCAACACATCTGCTGCCACTGCTTGGTCACTCAGCTATGTCCTGACTTGTCCGTGACCCTACGGGCTACGCCTTGCCGGGCTCCTCTGTCCATGGGACTCTCCAGGCAAGAATACTGGAGTGGGCTGCTGTGCCCTCTTCCAGGGCATCTTCCTGACCCAGGGATCGAGCGTGCGTCTCTTGTGTCTCCTACATTGGCAGGCGGATTCTTGGCCTCTGCACCACCTGGGAAGCCCTTAGATAAGGCAGGGCCTCCCTCGCAGTGGCAGGGGCCATGGGAGGGATGTGGCCGGGGCGGCACTGACGAGACTCTTGTGCCTCAAGCATCACTCTGGCTGCTCTCGGGGTCTCCCGGGTGGCAGCAGTGGTAAAGAACCTTCCTGCCACTGCAGGAGACACAAGAGGCCCAGGCTCAATCCCTAGGTCGGGAAGATCCCCTGGAGGAGGGCATGGCAACCCACTCCAGTATTTTTGCCTGGAGAACCCCATGGACAGAGGAGCCTGGCAGGCTACAGTCCATAGGGTCACAAAGGGTTGGACACAACTGAAGTGACTTAGCACGCACGCATACACGCTCTATGACCAGACCTCCAGACTAACATGGAAGCAGGGAGCTGGCTAAGCTGCTGTTCTCTCTACCAGTTCTGAACTCCCCTCTCAGGGGCAATAGGCTGGCCCTGCCACAGTGGTCAGACAGACCCGCGGCCTCACAGGCCAGCAGGCCAAGAGTTTCTGCTCTTTCCTCTTCACCCCTCTGTCAGAGAAGCAGATGTCAGCTGCCACCTGAACAGCTGGTGGGAGCTGCTGCCCAGCTCTCTGGTGAGCCGGCCCCCAGCTGGGCCCTCATGGGCGTCCAAGCAGCTGGTCCACACATTCCTCCCACCCAGCCCTGGGGGAGGTCCCACATTCCTGAAAAATGGAACCATTTGCTCGGTTGTAAGCCTGCTGTCCTGACCACATCTTTCCTTGTGCTTTTTTATCTGCCAGGAGGCCCTGGGCTTCCCCTTGCTCATCTTTCAAGGCCATGCTGACACCCCCCTCCCCGGGACCCCCCAGTGAGTTACCTACTCCCTGTCCTTTCTGAACCCCAGTGTAGCTGCTGTGGGCCTCCCCAGCTCTGGTGTCCAGTTTGCTGTGTGTCCTTTCAAGGCCCCTCCCAGTGGATTCTGTTCTGTCCTTCTCTGGTTGGGGGTGTCCTTCCCTCTTGGGCCTGGGGTTGCTCTTCACCTCCCCGCCCCATCCCAGCCTCCTCCAGTTTGAGGGAAGTGCCCCTGTCCCCTGACCAGGTGTGCTGAGTCGCCGGCAGAAGGTGGTGGCTCAGTTGGTACTTGGAATTTGGTGGTTCCCATAGGTAGGGATGTGGTGGGAGGTGGGGAGGCATCAAAGGGCTGGGGTGCAGGAAGGGGAGGTAAGTCTCAGGCAGGAGCAGGCTTGCTGAGTGTCCAGGAGACAGTCAGAGAGGAACCGCTGGAAGTGGACAGAGCAGGTCTCTGGAGATGCCTCACGGAGAGAAGGAGGTCCGCCCTGGCTCCAGACCAAGTCCTTTCTGCTCAAAACAAGTTTTCCATGATGCCAGTGGGTGACGTTAGGGATACCCAGAGTCACTTCCCTTCTTCCTTTTCTCTCTCCCTTCCTCCCTGTCCCATTCTGATCTCTGCTCCTGGTCTGCGTCACACAAGCAACGACTGTCAGTCCAACGACTCTCAGTCCTGAGTGCAAGCTGACAGTCTCATCCGTCTTCTCACGAACAGTGACGTGGGCAGACCACACATGTCCCTGAAGAACTTATAAAGACCTGAGCAGCCTCTAGACTAGTGAGCCCCCACATCTGTCACCTGTCATCTCCACTCAACCATCTTGGGAGGCAGGCAGTATCATCCCCCTCTTACAAACGAGGCTCAGGTGACAGCTTGTCCAAGGTCAGTCAGTTAGATGGCAGGGACACGCCATCCCCAGGCCACGCTTTCCTCTTTGTTCCACACTGTGGGCACTGGTGTTCAGAAGCACGGCTGAGCAAGTTTGCAGAGGCCGAAAGCAAAACTCAGAGCTTGACTGACAGTTACTTTGCTGGCCAGAGCGTGGCTCCAGTTGGCCCTCTGCAATGTGCCATGGCATTTCCAAGAACACAAATAGATCAGATTCTCAACATCCTGAATTAACTATCATTTACACTTTTGCTAGAATACTATCCTCCAGGACAGCTGTCAAGCTGCTTCATAGGACACAGTCTATTTTCCTTGGCCTATTCTTGCCAAACATTAGCACCTTTAGCAAGGGCCTATTGGTCAATTACATTCCCAGCTGATGTGAGCTGTAGACCACGGGGCAGTGAACTTAATCCGTAGAACAATATTTTGTCCTTGGACAGCTGGTTCTTTAAGAAAATAATCTGAGTGACTTCCCTCCAAATCAGGAGACCCGGCTTCGATTTCTGGATCAGGAAGATCCCCTGGAGAAGGAAATGGCAACCCACTCCAGTATCCTTGTCTGGAGAATCCCATGACAGAGGAACCTGGAGGGCTACAGTCCATGGGGTCACAAAGAGTTGGACATGACTGAGTAACTAACACCTTCACTTTCACCCTGCCTGAAGCACTAAGGCTCTAGATGGTAGAACGTCAAAATATTGGAATAAAGTGAGCTCTTACTATAGCAGAACACATTAGGAGGTGCCTGGAGTAAAACAGATTTATTTTAAAATGCTGATAATGAAACTGCTCCTGGATTTAAAATTTTCTATCACCTGTTGATGTCAGCTATCATCACCTACCATCTATTTGCTCAGAACTGTCAAAAATAAGACTAGGTCAGCCAGAGTGATGCATGTTCTATGCAGTTTCCCAGACCCACTGCCATGGGAATTGGGGTCCATGAGTCAGATGAAAGTGAAAGTCACTCAGTTGTGTCTGGCTCTTTGCAACTCCAAGGACTACACAGTTAACGGAATTCTCCAGGCCAGAATACTGGAGTGGATATCCTTTCCCTTCTCCAGGGGATTTTCCCAACCCAGGGACTGAACCCAGGTCTCCCGCATTGCAGGTGGACTCTTTACCAGCTGAACCACAAGGGAAGCCCAAGAATACTGGATAGTATTCTATCCAGTATTCTGGCTAATAGGGGTAACCAGACAGGCTAATACTGGGTAGCCTATCCTTTCTCAGGGGGATCTTCCCGACCCAGGAATCAAACCAGGATCTCCTGCATTGTAGGCGGATTCTTAACCAACCGAGCTATCAGGGAGGCCCTGGGATGATGCTAATAACACCCTTCTGAAAAGAGTGAAGTTATAGTGCGTCAGGGCCTCCCTGGTGTCTATAAAGAATCTGCCTGCAGTGCGGGAGACCTGGGTTCAATCCCTGGGTTGGGAAGATGCCCTGGAGAAGGGCATAGCTACCCACTCCAGTATTCTTGCCTGGAGAGTTCTGTGGACAGAGGGTACAGTCAGTGAGATCGCAAAGAGCTGGACACGACCGAGTGACTAACACTTTCACACCTAGTCAGAGGAGGACCACTGATCTGCACCCACAGGGACAACTGGGTGCCGCTGAAGTTTCATCTCAAGTTGGCATTATGGACCTAGAGTAGCAGTGGGTGAACTTTTTCCTATAAAAGGCCAGACAGTGAAATATTTTAGGCTTTTTAGGACATACAGTCTCTGTCCCAAGCACTCAAATCTGTCAAAGGAAAGCAGCCACGGGCAAGGAACAAATGGGCGTGGCTGTTCCAGTAAAACTTTTATTACGAGTCAGGCAAGGAGTGGGGTCAGCTCTGCAGGTTGCAGTTTGCAGTCCTTCACCTTGAGGGTCTTGATGAGAGGTCTCTTCCTGTGCAGCCCCCCACCGTCTGCTCACACCAGCCCACCCTACTTCAGTTTCAAAAAGGCCATAAACACAAGGGAAAACTGGTCCAAGCTACATTTTTAAGGCAGTGACTGGAGAATATCCTTTTATCTCATCTTAAATTCTTAACTATTTGTTCAGTCCTTCTGAAGCTGTACATCACAGGGTTTTTAACAGCCTTCTTGCCTAATTGCACTTGGCTTTGCTAAAAATAAACCCAAATCACCTATGGAACCTAGAATATCATTCCTTCTCTTGTACTTGGAACAGGTACTTTCACCTTGACTAAGTCGTAATTCTCAGTGTCCCGGAAAAAAAATAAGGAGGGTCAGTAGTGTTAGTTGGCCTTTTTAGGTAAAAGAGCCAAATACTGAAGCAAGATGCCTGCAGAGACTCATCTGAAAGCCACAGTCACAGAAAATCTCTGTGGGAGAGAGGTGGGACTTTCATGGTGTTATTTTGTGTGGGTCTTAATGTGGCTGATGGAACAAACACATGCAACCTTTAAGGACAGGAAAGACAGCGGGGCAATATGCTCATCCAAGTGCCCACTGGACCTGCCCATCTAATTGGATTCCAGCAGTTCTCAGGAGAACTGCATTCCTAAAGCCTAGCTCCTTAGCTTTTCTTCTTAAAAACACCAGCACATTCAAGTATTGATAGAGCTAATTTAAAGGAGAAGGCAATGACAACCCACTCCAGTACTCTTGCCTGGAAAATCCCATGGACGGAGGAGCCTGGTAGGCTGCAGTCCATGGGGTCGCTAGGAGTCGGACACGTCTGAGCGACTTCACTTTCACTTTTCACTTTCATGCGCTGGAGAAGGAAATGGCAACCCACTCCAGTGTTCTTGCCTGGAGAATCCCGGGGAGGGAGGAGTCTGGTGGGCTGCCGTCTCTGGGGTTGCACAGAGCTGGACACGACTGAAGTGACTTAGCAGCAGCAGCAGCAGCAGAGCCAATTTAAAATGCCTTTACATTTTAATTGAGGGACTTCTTTCATTCACAAAATGAGAATGAGTCAGTCAAATCAATTGTAAGCAAGATCCCAAAGAAATAAAGCCCTACTGGCTCAGAGAATATTTTCACTTGTCTGTCATTTATTTTTACCCTGCAGAATTCTTTTATTCTAGTACAATTGCCAGTGTGTACTTGAATACGTTACTTCAATTGCAAAGTGCTGCTGAGGAGAATGAAATACTCTGGGTAATCACAAGCTCAGGAATCACAGACACCTAAGACTGTCCTCATGCAAGATGCAATCTCCAGGCAATCAAGAGCCGAGAGAGGCACCGTTCTATGGAGGTGAGGGCTACTCTGTAGAGAACTTCTGATCCGGTGCACATGGGAGGGACATAAGGCTGTTATTGACACTGCTCCACTATTGGTTTTGGGAGAACAAAATGTCCTGCTCCCACTTTCAAAGTGATGGAAAAACCTAAAGCAAGAGTGCGGCGAGGCCCAGGGCTGGTCATCATCTGCGAAACAATCAGCAACAGAACAGGGAAAGGTAACAGTGAGCGACTCTCTGGTGAGCTGCTCTGCCTGGTCCTGTCCGCACTCCCACAATCCAGCAAAGGATCACCGCCTATCTGTTGGTCTCCAGTCTCGAGCACACTGAGCTTTCAAACGCCCTCTGCTGGAATTTCTACTTCTTTCTCTTTGCTTACTAAGGCCAGCATTCTTTCCTCCCTTAGCTAGTTGATGGTTGAATTAATAAAGTCCATCCTGACAATCATTTTACTACTAAACAATATAAAGATAGATGGGTTTGCCTGTGGCCTTTAAAAATTTGGTGGAACCTACCCAGGCAAAGGGCGGGCAAGAAGGTGACCAGTTACAGGACCAGTGAACGGATTCTGGGTTTCTTCTAGGACATTTAGCAAAAGCACTGGGCTGGGAACAAGCATTCCTGGGACAGGCCCTTCCTCTCCATGGACCTCAGTTCCTTGTTCGAGGGGGGTTGATATCTAAGGGCAGGGACTACGACTCTATCTAAAAACACCTCCCAGTGGGTGTTAGTACAGATGTCACCCTGGATGTCCCGGGTAAAGACAGGAAGGCCATTTCCTCTCCTCTCAGAGCCACAAGCTGAGCCCTGCCCACCCAGGAACCCTGGCGGCAGGTGTTCCACCCTGCTCTGTGCCGCGGCCCCGAGTTCCTGCAGCCCGGTTCCGGATTCAACAAAGCAGCGCTGGAGGGTGGGCAGCTGGACCAACTCCTGAGGCGCCAGGACAGCACCCAATGTGGTGCACAGCAGCTCAGAGGACACAAGGCCTGGCTGGGATTAATTCCCTTTTTATTTATCATTTCTGTAAGTTACGCACATTTAAAGTTTTAGCAATAATTTACAAGTCACATCTCATATAGTTCAGTCATTGGAAGAACACCAAGACAGAAAATTATTAGAGCGCTGAGCCTTCAAAGAGGAGGTTACTGTAACACATCACAGCAGGAGCTAAAATCTCAAATATCCAAGACTCCACAGACAAAACCTAAACCTTAGAATTTCTCTAAGAGCCAATGCACTTGAAATTACAAAATTCAGCAACTGCCTAAACCAAGAAATGAACAGCTCTGTTTCCAAGGTAAGAAAACAAGGAATGCTGTGGTAAGTCACCTTGACTGTTTAAATGTTTCTGCTCTGTTTATACCTGGAATGACTGTATATACACACAGGCACAGTACATATTTCGGTATAGCTCTCACAAACTGCTTTTACTACAGATTTAAATCTAGTCCAGGAGAAAAGCAATTCAATTGCTTGGATCTTAAGTTTTAAAAAAAGAAAAGTATTTCTAGGGACTCTTAAAGCTGTCTCCAAAGTATAAAATGTTATACTTTAAATATCTGAAGTGTGCCTATCTTCCTCTGAGATGGATGCAGGTCCTGGCTTCTTACAGCATAAACGCTCATATAGGGTTGTGCATACATGGTGAAACAGCCCACGAGGGCCCTGGAGAGGACGGCACCCTCGTGGGTCCGGGCTGTGACTGTCCACAGCCAGACCAACACCCTGGCTGCTGCTCTTGAGGCCGGGTGCCCTGGGGTGCGGAGACTGGCCCCTCTTCAGTCAGTCAGTTCTTGCTTGGGGGATTCCAGTTCGTTCAATAAATCTCTGCCAGCTGCTCCAGCCTTTGAAGCAAAAAGAACTGCTCCCTGTTTAAAACCGAGGTTCTTTAAACTTCGGGCATAATCTGCATATATAGCAGAGATGAGCTTCTGTAAACTGCAGTTAAGGAAGAGAAAGGCAGAGAGGGCTCCAGCAGGTTCCCACAGGCCAGAAACAAGGTCCAGCTCTGGAGAGTGTCCAGGGGAGGGCAGCGCAGGAGGAGCACTAGGGGCTCTTCCCAGGGAGGGCAGCTGCTGGGGTTGGGGGGCGGGAGCAGGGAGGTGAGGTTTCAATCTGCAATGTCCCTGCACTGGCACCAGCTGAGCCCAAAGCCCGAACTCCTACAAGACCCAACTAACATCCCCTCAGATGCTCCAAGGTCTAAACGCACTTAAGGAGTGAGAGGGAAGGATGACAGAAGAGAAATACATGTGCAAACCCTTGGGCTATTTGCAAATCGGAGAGGCTGGTGTTTAAGGGGCAGATCCAACCTCACTGAGTGGCTCAGACGGTAAAGAATCCGCCTGCCATGAGAAAGACCTGGGTTCGACCCCTGGGTTGGGAAGATCCCCTGGAGGAGGCCATAGCAACCCACTCCAGTATCTTGCCTGGAGAATTCCACGGACAGAGGAGCCTGGCGGGCTACAGTCCATGGGGTTGCAAAGAGTCAGACACGACCGAGTGACTTTCACTTTCACTTTGGGGATGTTAGACAGCCCTGTTCCACTGTGCTCTGATATCCAAAACAGAGCCACTGAATCAGAGCCATCTTCACCAGTGCTGAGGTACATGACACTGAGTTCAATTTTCTGTTAAAAAATATATACAGAAAAATTAAAAAACATGACATGTAGATATGAGGCCACAATGTAACAATTCAAGAAAAAGTGCAATGACAACAACAAAGCCTCTGCAGACACAAGGACCTGAGAGGAGGATTCTCAAGCTCCTTCTTTTCCAAGGAAAACATGGGACTCAAGTGACGGGTGGCGGAGCTGAAACGCTCCTGGGCACACAGGGCCACTGTGACCTGCCTCCATGACACATCTCTCTGAAGCGCCGCTGTGTCTTGTTCCATGTTAGCCCGTCCCTGTGGGTGACAGCCAGTCTTTCTGTTTAGTCTCTTCTGGTATGCATTTATTCCAGCAGAGCCTCCTACAGCTTTCCTATACTAGTTCCTCTATTTTCTTTGTAAGTTCGAAGAAAACATTACAAAATCTGGGCTCCCTCCACTTCACAGCCCTTCCTGGCTCTCCATTTCTCTCACAGCTGATGCCAGTGGGGCAACAACCTTCTTTCTGATTTGTCCCCCCCCACCCCCCCACCCCATTTCTCCCTTTTTGCTGGCTCTGGGCAGTCAGAACACGGATCTTTCTCCATACAATAGTCTCCTCCCATGCAGCACAGCCAATGGGGATGCTTAAAACTCACTCACGGCATCTGGTTCCCCCTCAGCAAACACGTCCCAGTAAAGGATATCTGTGTCCTCACTGACTTCGATGGCTCCGTACTTGAGACAAGCTTCCACAAACAAGGCCGCTCTGTCGAAGTACCTCATGCTGCTCAACAGAACACAAAGCACGTCAGGAGCTGTGACTTTCATCATCTGGAGGTAGGACCATCCCAGGGAGTGTTTCTATACAAGGACGTGTACACACTCTCCACAGAAGCCCGAGGGCTGTGTGAGGCACACGAGCGCTGTGCTCTGCCCCAGCTTAGAGGAAGGGGGATTCTCATGCCCCAACCCTTTGCTCTTTTCTATTAACTCTTGTAAAAATTTTGTTAAATCACTGAAATAGAGACAGGACAAAAATCCACATACCCAGGTCCAGATTTCACAAGTAACTTTCTGTCATATCTGCCTCAACCTACTTCCTTTAGTTTTAAATAAATAAAATGTCCTGTGGTAAGTGATAAGCATTAATTACCCTTCCTTCAAGGTTCTCAGAGGGGACACCTCCAACTTGCCACACTTTCTTCCCCCTTCCTACTGCTTTTCTGCTTTTGTCTCAGTTGTTCTACTCAAAGCTAAATTGACCTCAATTCTTTTTAAATATTCTTTTTAAACAGGTAACTATTAGGTTTGACTAGCATATTGGCAGAGAAGTAGCAAAGTTCCTAGACCAAAAGAAGAATGAATAAGCATGGACTGTTCCACTCCCTTTAGGTTTTTTTCTGAAAACTAAACCTGAAGTATATGCTTCTCCCTTCACTCCCAACATCAAGGACTACCAGCCTCCTGGCAGAGCCTCCTGAGTAGTGGTAAATCCTGGGTGGTTCTGACCAGCCACTGACAGTGGGCGTACCTGTGAAGCGTCTCGGCCACGCTGGAAAAGCAGCCCAAGGAAAGGAGAACCAGGAGGGCCTTGGACTTCTGGTTCACTTGAGGGGAGCAAAGGTGGTCGACCCACCGTTTCAAAACATCAGCGCACTCTTCAGAATTTAAGCGGACCTGAGGAAGATGCCCACGTTAAAAAGGACACCCTGCACTACACAGAAGGAAAAAAGAATTCAGTTGAAATGGGATCTATTACTATGAAACAGAGCTCATCTCTGCTTTGCAACACAGCCCCTGCTGCTGCAACACCATGACCAGAGGTGACGGGGATCCACACCTCGGGATCAATGGGCCCGGGACCACCTCTGGGCTGTATGTAGTCTGGACTCACACCCCAGCAGGGACAGGAGGCAGCTGCTTTCACTTAATTGCTAACCAATGCAACCTCCACTTTACAGTAAGAAGAAATGTAATTTATAGGCAAAGAAGAAGATGAAAGTTGCTAAGAAAATATTTGTAAAGCCGCTTTGCAGCCCCCCAAAATACCTCCAAATCATGAGTCAAAAATTCAAGATTGAACTTTCTCGCCTGAGGTTCCAGGCGCCTACTAGAATCACCTACTTTGGCAAGCCACGCTGCCCGGTTCCACTCGCCGTAGGTCTGCAGGTAGCGGCAGGCGTCCGCAGCTTTGTCTATCAGGCAGAGCAGCTGGACGCCCTCTGGAAGATAAGACAGCAGCCCCGTGAGTGACGCTGGAGCTGTCTCTCTGGCGAGTCACTGAAGGGTAAAACCACCATTTGACTTCACCTGGTCTTGGACATTTTATACCTACTGGAGACTTGACTGACTTAAATTTTAAAATGAAGTATTAAAATAGGGTTTTACAATGTTATTACTCAAGTAACCTGGGTTGGCAGTACAAATACAGTCCAGAAAACAAACAAGTCAAGACTATCTCACTCACTGGTTTTAACGTTTAGGGTGCCCACGTTTGTCCAATTTATGTCTATTATTTCAGCTATTATTAACAACACCCCTTTTACTCTTTAAAAATGCACTGGTCTAGATGACTAAATTATATGGTCATCTTATAATATGAGGGCTTCCCTGGTGGCTCAGATGGTAAAGAATCTGCCTGCAATGCAGGAGACCCAGGTTTGATCCCTGGATCAGGAAGATCCCCTGGAGAAGGGAATGGTAACCCACTCCAGTATCCTTGCTTGGACAATTCCATGGACAGAGGAGCCTGGCAAGCTATAGTCCATGGGGTCACGAAGAATCGGACACAACTGAGTGACTAACACTTTCATAATATAAACTGCTAGCAATAATTTATTTTTCTCCAGGGTATATCAAAAAGAAATATTCTTAATAACCAAATAGTTTCCTAGGAATGGGTCTGATTTTTCAGAGCACTGACAAATATACCCCTAAAGCATGCCTCACCTGCCAGTTTTCCATTGGCGATCATATTAGTTGCCACGAGCTTGATGGTGCTCTGGGAGGGGCCTGACGAGGTGACGGTTGTGACCAGGCAGGCTTTCAGTGAATCACAGTAATAATGCTGGTTGTCTGCGCTGGTTTCCAAAAGCAACTGCACAGCTCTGTCTGTCTAATAAGGGAAACAGTTCTAGTTATGAGGCCATTTTCCTCCAACATAACCTTTCAAGATTCATAATTTGGAACACTGAAGTTTTCAGTTTAAAGAAGATTTTCATTGTCAAAAATTATCCATAAACACATTGATTACATGCATACAAGCTGAACAAAAGTGCAACACTGCTTCTTTAGGACAAATGTAAAACCACAGGTACACCAGTTTACACAGGTACTTATTTAAGCTCTGTACTAGTCAGAGACAAAACCAAACCAAAACAAAACAAAACTAGGCAGGCCTCATGTGACCTTCAGTTCATTTCAGGTCAGTCCCTCAGTCGTGTCCGACTCTCTGTGACCCCATGAATTGTAGCACGCTAGGCCTCCCTGTCCATCATGTGACATTATGGAAGCCAAAATTACAAGTTGGTTTACCATGTATTTTTGCTTTCTCAGAACGTCTGTTGGTCTTATTTTGAGGGAAGGCATATATTTACATCTATGCTTTCAGGGAAATGCTATAGTGTGTGTGCACAGTGATTGTATGTGATATAAATGATGCTGAAAAATACTAATCAACTAGCAACTCCCTGAAACATGAGAAGAGTTATAAAAACTGACATACTTGACCCAAGAGAAGCAGCTGGTCTGTACATTTCCTTGTATGATCATAAGTTGACCGTTTTACTTCCTGGAGATTAACCCTTTCCAACTGAAATTTCTAGAGCAGAAAACAAAACAAAACAAAACAGAGAAAACTGAGCCTGGATTTTAAAACTTTTGAATTATTTAACTATTAGTAAACATTACTTTGACTTCTGAGTCAAAGAAGAAGTCCAACAATTTAATAAGAATTTGAGAAGGAAAAAATGTTGAAATGTACTATAGTCTGTGCATAAGTCTGCCTGCTTACAGAAACTGGCACTTTAGTAGAGCTGGAAGAAAAACCCCTATGTGTAATTCAGTACTCTACTGGAGGTTAAACAAATTATGAAACTACCTTTACATATACAGAACAGCAAATTCAAACCAAGTAAATTAAGTATTTGTTATTTATAGAAAATTAATAACATGAGAAAATTAAAACGAACCAAGTTAAAATTTTTTAAGACCCCCTCCCAAAATTAAAAGGCTGTTAATAATACAATTTTAATGTCTACTAAAAACTCAGTAAGCGTTTAAGAGCTTTTCAAGTCCTGAAACAGGCCTTTTTTATGTGACTGTGCCAAGGGACTCATTTCTGTTATGTGGACCTTTACTTAGCACAAAGTTTCCCAACTTTAAGATACTTGCAAAGAAAGACACAGCTTTAAAGGTTTTTAATATATGAAACATAATACCTGAAAATAGGCATTTTCACAGAGGACGTCGTAACATATATCTAGCGGGTTGTTCACTCTGTCCCGAGGAACAGCTTCTTTAACCACTGGTGTGCTCGCGGCCTTTTCCTGGGACAGGCTGTGCAGATAGTGGGCGGCGACAGTCCAGAAGTGCAGCTCCGATTCATCACCGTAAAGTCTGGCCAGGGTGAGACCACAGTCGCCACTGACCTCATGCAGCAGCATGGGGCCTGGACGGGGGCTCTCCCAGGGCAGCCTGAAGTGCTGGGAGCATGGTGCTGGCCCATGAGAGACCAACGTGCCGGCTGGTGGAAGAGCTGAAGCTGGAAGAGTCTCCAGCCCTGTTGCTGGGTCTCAAACAGCACAGGGCCCTGACTGCATGGGGCCCCTTCCGACCCAAGCCTCCCTTTGTTGTATGTTAAGAGCCACACTGCGGTGCTATAGCCTGCTATTATTTACCTGGTTTGCCATCAGCACATCTTTCAATCTGCACCAGTTAAGGAAGAAGTTCCTCTGGGATCACTGACTACATAAGGTGTGGAAATAATATGCTCTTTATTCTCTGGGGAGTGGAGGGAAATGTCTTTCTTATAAGGGATGGCTCTACTCTAAGTAAGAATACATAGGTTATTACTTCTAAATATAATCTAAATATAACTTATGGGTATACTTAGGATATGCCCCTTGTAGCTGACATTTTAAAAAGCTATCTGTAGAATGGAGTCTTTGCAATAGAGAAGGCCTAGATCTCATGCCTTTTTCTTTTTCCTGTTTGTAATACTACTTGCAAAACGATCTGTAAGCCAACTATAAAGGATGAACTGATATATTTTCTAAAATTCCAAAGAGTTTGGTTTTAACTAACAACTCTTGATGAAAGGAGTGAGTTAGCCTGAAATTCCCTGTCTCTTACACAGAACACTTCAAATAGTGTTACCTTGAAACAAGCAGGCATCTCTGCAGAAGAGTAAACTCCGGATCGAGCAAGAGCTTCTTTATGTCACTGCAGGCAGGAATCCAGACAGAGGCAAGACACAATTTTTGAATCCAACAATAAAGGAGATAAATCAATACACTCTTAAAATGGAAATTCTACCCAAAAGATGTGATAAGAATCTACAAAAGAAGTCACTTTGCCACGGCCCTGAAACTGCAAGAGCTTACAGGGTTTAGACAGTATCTAGGCTTGGAGAAGTGGAACCCATCAACTACCACAGCTTAAGGTTCTAATTCTGATTTACCTTCTTGAAGCAGCTCAACTCCCATTCTAAAAAATATGAACAGCTACCTAACTAAAGGAATAAGAAGGTCATTGTTGATGAAACGATTTTACTAAATGATCATCAGGAACACTCTATACTTCAGAGAAGATGCACTCAGAATTTATTCTTCAAAGTACTGAAAAATTAAAATATATAAGGAAGAAAGGATAGTATTTCATAAATTGATATTTCTACAATAGCCCATTATAGACTATTTATAAATCAGGAAGAAGGGGAGATAGTCTTTAAATCTATTCTTTTCCATTTAAACTTAAATGCTAACCTTGGGACAGAGAAGAGAAAAAAGTAATTATTTTAAATTTGACATCAATATAATATTCCTTTAGCATTAATTTAATAAGTATTAAAATATATGTGATGGATTTTAGATTGCCAAGATATGTTTTCCCAAGAACTCCTTGTGGAGTCAAATTCTCCTTCTTCCTTTCCAGTGTTATTCACAGTATCTATCTGTAAATGTTCTTGACTCTAGGGAGCATATTAATTTCTTAGAATTGTGCACATACAGCACCTGACACAGAGAACCTATCTTAGCAGAGAGAAGCTGACACACAAGAATTGCCCTGTGTACATCCATCCTCTAACGTGAGGCTTTGCAGGGCATTTGTGCTGGAGGCAGGCTAGCTACAAGGCAGCTTACCCCACTGCTTCTCCTGCCCTGACATTAGACCACAGCAATCTGAAACTTATTTCCACAAAACAAAGACTCTAAAGGGAAACAAACCGAGGTAAAGAGAAGGGTCTCTCCGTGGGCCACTAATATTTTCCAAAACAAAGCTTATTTTAATTTTTAAAAGTCTAAATAATTACGTTTTTCCTTTTCATAGTCTTATTCTCTAATAAAACACAGTCAGAGTGCTTACTTAGACAATGAGTTCAACTGCTCTTGAAGGAGATTCTTTATTTCTTCATTTTCTGGATAATCACTGTACCAAGAAAAGATTTTTAATGAGTTAATTTTCTCTTTATTTACCACCATTTATTTCTTCACCAGGAAAAAAGTTGTGTTAATACAGAAATAACTTCTTTGTAGTCCTTGGTTAAAGCAACAGACCACTCAGGAACCAACCAATCATCTTTAATGTCTGCTTTTATCTCATTGAGGCAAAACTGAGAAATGAGCACCGAAAGTTTCTCTGGCTTTCAAGAAACCAGAAAATTTATTAGTGAGCTGTTACTAAGGAACTTAGCAACGACTACAGGACTCTGCTAGTTCTGCTCTGCAAACTTAACGTTCATTTCTCTGAGTAGATACTTCTTGGAGAAAGAACATCTCATCACATTTATTTTTTTAATTCTCCTAACCCAGGGCTTCACTGGTGGCTCAGTGGTAAAGAATCCGCTCGCCAATGCAGGAGATGTGGGTTTGATCCCTGGATCGGGAAGATCCACTGGAGAAGGAAATGGCAACCCACTTCAGTATGCTTGCCTAGAAAATTCCACAGACAGAGGACCCTGGGGGGCTACAGTCCATGGGGTCACAAAGAGTCAGACACGACTAAGTGACTGAGCACACACACAACCCATGCCTATCTGTGCATTCCACACAGCAAAGGTCCCATAACACTTGTGGGAGTTTAACTAACAACCACCAATAATGGTTTCTGTGACTATTTTTTGCAAGGAGGCAGGCTATAAAACATAAAACACTTCTGAAGTAGATTCCTTTATGCTGCTTTTAAAAAGATTTAATCTTGTCCCCTGACCCTGATGCTGGGAAAGCTTGAAGGCGGGAGGAGAAGGGGATGACAGAGGATGAGATGGTTGGATGGCATCACCAATTCAATAGACATGAGTTTGATTAAGCTCCGAGAGTTGGTGATGGACAGGGAGGCCTGGTGTGCTGCAATTCATGGGGTCACAAAGAGTCAGACATGGCTGGAGTGACTGAACTGAACTGAATCTTGTCCCCAAATTCCTCTTGGCCTCAACTGGCCCTCTTCACACTCAGTATGCCATGCCCAGGTTCAGACCATAAGAGGACCACAAAGCCACCTGAGAGACCCATGTGTACTCACAGCTGTGCCCAGGTCTCCAGAGTGGGAAAGACAAGAGGCAGATCAGTGGCTCTTTCAGGGTCTCTGCCATCACTGCTTTAACTCAGTGTTAGGGTTCCAATCCCTGTAAGCCCTGGAGACCAGCCACTAACTTTCACGGAGTGTCCGTCAATCTTAAATCAATTAAGAAAGGAAAACAACAATGCAAAAAAACTTACACATGAGAAATGTCCAAAGAATACTGTCCATTCCAAGGCTGATGTAATAAGAAAGCTTTCAAGGCGAGAGCAGCCCTGGGAACAAGGAGATATGGGCACCACACAGGCTCTAGACAAAAACACAGATTTTGCTTTTAACAAGTAGAATTGTATACAACTATAAAGTTTCCGCTGTAGACAGTTCACAGAGAAGTCAGCAGAGAACGATGTGTAAGTCTGGTGGTGGCAACTCAGACAGCATATTAGTGTAGTCACTGCTTAGGACACAGGGGCTAAGTGTCAGGCAGAAAGTTAGACTGAAGAGTTTCTGACCCCACAGAGATAGTACTGAAAGTTCTTAGAAACAGCATCATATGAAATGTTATTAAACAAGTCTCATAGTTCTGGATTCCTTTTAGACACTGCTAAAAAGAATATTGTTTTATGCCATTTTATGCCCCTGATCTAGGCAGCAGGTAAGAAGGATTCTCCAACTTAAAAACAGGGATTCCAATTTTCTACATTTGTCTGACTTCCCCTTTTACTGGGAGAAGAGGCAGTGTCAGAAAAATGTAAATAAGGGGTGGGGGTGGAGGAAGAAGACCAAGCTATCCTAAGAAAACAGATTTGAATCAACATATTATGATCTCTACTTTTCATAAAGGAGAAATGAAGCAAATATACTAAATATTATATCAATGCATATGACCTCAAATGATTTTATTATCCTACATCAATAAGGTCCAAAATACATTTCTAATTCCTCAAAATAGAAATATATTACATCAAACATATTTTTCCAAGCTCAAATCAGCACATATCTGGCAGCAAACACACAGAAATCTTTATTCTAACTCCATGTTTACACTCTCACCAGTCTGTATTCTTTAACATTTACTGAGTGTTGTTCTGAGTTTAAAGTTCAATTTGGGGGAATATATGCACAATTTCATTGACTTTCCCCATTATTATTTTAAAACTTGCCCTTTTTGGCTGAGGTTGCACCACTAGAGAGTCGATAGGATTTTTTTTTTTTTTAGGAAAATTTTAAAAGAAAAATGTAATCTAAAATCTGGTTGAGAGTCACCTATTCATTCATGGTATTAAACAGTCATGGTACTAAACATGGTAGCCCATTAAGCTAACAATGGGTTCTCATTAATTATATAAATAGTTTAACTTAAAAACAAGTACCTTGGCTTTGGAGACTTTTAGGCTCAAATTTTAAGATCAAGGTCAAAGAACAGCTTCTCAAACATCTAGATTATATTTGCATACTTCTTTACCTAGAACTAATAACTAAATTAAAATAAAAAATCATTCTTGAAATTCCCTTAATTTCCTCAATAACTTTACATTTCAAGTTAGTATCTATGCTTGTCCTTCCCTAGAGGGAGGTTCTGCGACTTCTGCAGAGCTGGCAGGGATCTTGAGGACAGATGTGGCGATGCAGCGCTCAACTGCAGCTCACCAGACAGCACTCACGGTCCCAGAGTAAGAAGTGATGGTTCCCAAATACAGTGGCAGGAGTGGGGCAGTGGCACAAACGAAAGCACATTCAATCTAAGTTAAAGGCAGCCCAGTCAACACACACAGCTACTCGGTAGTGCCTCAAGCACAAACGCAACAATGAAGGCTCATGTTTTTAAAACCCTACTGTCTCTGAATGTGCCAAGGACTGACTCTGTGAAGGTACAGACAATTCCCAGAGCCGACAGTTTCTATGATGAAACTCTGTAAATGACTAAACAATTCTCTTATGACATTTTTTTACAGATCAGATAGCCCAGTATATACGACAAAGGTATGCCTGGAAAAAATTTAATGTAGGGACATCTCATTTTCAAATAGATTGATGAGTGCACTCACAAACTTCTCATTCATAGCTACTTTTTACTAAAATAGCTTTCATTCTCAGAAAAAAAAAATCTCAAAACCACCATACAAAAAAGGGCAGGGTAGTGCAATCATCTAATTCTGTTTTGACTGGCCCTTTAACAAGTCATAAGACAGGCATCACAATTCATGATACTTTCCAAAGTTATTTTTCCATGATATATGGTTGCAAAAGACACAAGACTCACTATTAAAAAACCAGCAGCACTTAACCACTAGATTCGTGTCCCCTGATGACCTCTCCTGAAGTCTGAGGAAGTCATTTTTATTCTTGTAAACATCTTTGATCTTTTGACAGAGCACTCAGAAAGGGGTCAAGGAAAGGGCGCTGAGTAAATCAGCCTTGGGGAATGACTGACACCTAATTACAGAGTCTAGCATCTCACTAGTATCAACATTCAAGCTTTAAGTTAATATACATTCTTAAACGTAGATTCCTAGAAAGAATGAAAGGAAACAGAAGAAGCTCTCTCCCATGAAAAGAACAGCTGATGCAAAATAAAGACACTTCCAAGCATCCTTCCCTTAGAACCATACCGGTCAACTCCTGCTCGTCCATCCTAAAGCACGTGGACTTCATGGACATCTCCAGGACCCTGATACACCCATCATCGGAAGCCAGGATCACTTTATCTGACGTGCACCAGTCCACGTCCAATATCCGAAAGGTTACATTTCTTCCACTTCTTAAACTGCTCACCATCTGAACCTTCAAGAGTGAATTTGGTTGTCACTTTCAGAAAGAAAAGGAAGACGTTTATCATTCCAGACTAAATGAGCAAGAAAGATAGTGCCTGTGGCGAAGGTCCAGTTCATGTTTAAAACTGAGCAGTCGTGGGCAATCTATCTTCCACATGCAGACTGCATTTTGAAGGTCCCAGAGATGGTGATAACATTAACAATCTGTTGAGCTGTCACCTTTAGAACAGAAATACTATAAAAGAAAAATTTTTAAAGGAAGAAAACTGCTCTAAGAAGCTTGACAAACTCATTTATAAATCAGAAGGAAGGAAAACAAGTACATAGTTCCTGTGACCAGCAGCTTCATTTGCAGTGAACCCATGTGGAGCTGGGCTTACCTCTTTAGAATCCCACACTTCAGCTCCATCATTGTACATTGCTATTAATTTTTGGTTTCCTTTACCAGGGGCGAAACGAATCTTCTTCACCCAACTTCGGTGTGTAGGTATTCCTCTGAGGACAAACAGAAACCAAAACACCAATATGAAGTAGAATAATATCTTGTCATTGAGAGATATGTCCAATGTCTCTTTCTATTTTTGCTTTTGACAAGTTCTAGTGACATGACAGGACAAACACTCTGCTTTCTGGGACAGGGGTCACATACAACAGACATGGTCTGCTCTTTAACAGCAGACGGAATAGTGCCCCAGCACTTCTGTGTGAGCCCCCTGCAGGTAAGGGTCATCTATGAATATTCCAGAGTTTAGCTCAAGGCCGTTCCCAAGTTCTATAACAAGAGACCCAAGGATCCAACCTGCACATGACTATATTTAATGACACTATTGCCAAGTGGCAAGCCTCTAATGAAACTATATCAAGACTTTTTGTTTCAGCCAAATAATACACTTGAATTCTTGACACATACCTGGATACTCTGCCTTTCAAATCCCAAAAATTTAAATTTCCATCCATATCTCCAAGAACTAACGTATCACCTTTCCAAGCAATGCAAGTAATGCTACCCATACTCCCCTAGAAAAGAACAGCAACAAACACACATCAATTTTACCACTTATAAGCAGTCACAACAGAGGAATACTTTTATTTAACAACTGTGATGAAATAATAAAGATATCTGGCTGGTTTAGTCACTAAGTTGTGTCTGACTCTACGACCCCATAGACTGTAGCCCACCAGGCTCTTCTGTCCATTGGCTCTCCCAAGCAAGAATATTGCAGTGGGTGTTATCTCCTTCTCCAGGGGATCTTCCCAACCCAGGGATCAAACCTGGGTCTCCTGCATTGCAGGTGGATTCTCTATAGACTGAGCCACCAGGGAAGCCCCAAAGATATCTTAATAAAACCTAATTATAGTATGAACATCATCAAACACTAACAGAGTATAGTCACTAAGAGGGCTACCTAGCATTTCAATTTCAACTAAGAAGAAACAGAAGATTTCAATTCAATAGACATTATTATCTGAACTAGATTTATAGAGAAGGGATGTCTTTTGAGGAAGAACTACTTCAGAGAAAAGAAAATTAAAAGAAGAAAAAAGAGAAGGAAAGGACATCCTTTCAGGCGCTCCTGTCTTCGAGTTATCCCGCACTGCTAAAGGATGAACACATTTATTCTGGGGGAACTCAGAGCTGTCTCACAACTAACTGTTCAGCAATTCTTCTACTGAGGATCCATCACTATGCAGTACACCTGAAACTAACATAATACTGTATATCGACTATATTTCAATTAAATAAGAAAAAAGATTCATAGCTTCGCTGATACCTTCATGAATAATGAAGGAGAAGAGATACTATGCACTGAAGGCATCTGTAAAATCTGAATTCACAGAAGGTTCTGCAGAGAAGTTACACAGGGAAACACAAATACAAGAATGAGACACGTCTGTAATAAATCACAGTGGGCTGGAAGGAGCATGCAGCTCTTAACACACGCACAGAGGTACTGTGATGGAGAGACATGGAGTTGGGGCTCTCAGAAAAGCTGTGCGGCCCTGAATCCCAGCTGCATCACTGAATCTGCTGTGCGATGTGCGGCATGCTTCCTTAATCTTTATATGTCTGGATTTATGGTCGATAAAGTAAGGCAAGCTCATAAAATTTGAGGAGTTGCTATTAGTGTTAATAAATTTTTACAGGTAAAGGCCTTATGCCAATGTTTGCCACAGAGTCAATATAATGCTAGCTATTCAATAATATTTCTCAATTACTTTTCTACTTACATTCTTATATTCAAAGAAATCTTATTTCCTCATTTATAAAACAATATTAAAAATTCACGTTTGGTTCTCACAATATTGCTAGTAAGGAGTAGGAATACTCCAGAGTTTTGCTAAATTGGCTGTTAAAAGACTTGCACATACACCAAATACTGC
This sequence comes from Budorcas taxicolor, assembly GCF_023091745.1. Taxonomy (NCBI): domain Eukaryota; kingdom Metazoa; phylum Chordata; class Mammalia; order Artiodactyla; family Bovidae; genus Budorcas; species Budorcas taxicolor. Next base: position 40,209,985 of record NC_068932.1, on the reverse strand, counting down.
ATAAATCCTAGTGGTAGTCAAGAAACAAAAGATAAAATTGGATTTAAAATAATTATTTTAATGATTCAATTAGTAAAAAACTTAGAAAGCTATGTTAAATAAATAGAATTCAGTACAGTATAAAGCAATAGTCCAAGATCTTATTTTTATTCTTCTGACCATATTAACAGAATAGAATGTTTAAGAGTTTGCCTTTAAATTTAACTTTTTTAGTCCTAAGAGCTTTTTTTTTTTTTTTTTTAACATTTTTACATCATTTTCTACCTTCTAAAAATTAGAATATTAAAAGTTCAGTCCAGAAATCTGTCACCAGCTTAGAATTACAAGTGATGTATTAGAACTTTCTACCTAAGAGTTTGTTGATGGGATACAAGCCATATGAAGATTCTAAGGTGCTTTCGGAGAAATGTGGGACAAACTCGCTTTCTAACTCCAAATAATCCCGAGAACAAATGAAAGATTTAAAACTCAGTAGAGTATTATTAGTTGGCACTGATATGTTGCTTACATGTAAAACACGATGTTCAAAGGATCGAAGTAAAGCTGGCAGCAAACAGATAATTATTCTCTCCCACAGTTTTCTGAATAAAGGCAGTCAGTCAACTATAAACTCTCCATGGGAATGTAATTTAAAATATATCAGGCTTCTTCTTTTTACCATTTTTATATGCTCTATAGTTTGGGGCCAAAATTTAAAGGTAAAGTTCCAACTCAAAATAAATGGCTTAGTGGCTTAGTACTTTATATTTGGAAGGAAGGTAAAGAAAAATATTAGATTAAAATAAACAAAACCTCTGCCTCAATTCTACACACTGGTCATTGAAAAATATTTTGATTGCTAAAAATAAAAATAATGAACGCACATCAATCGTTCATGTTTTATACAGTAGATACATAACTCTCTTTTCCTAAAATAATCTGCTCTAAAATATGCACTAATTTCACTGGAGGCTGGATCCTTATTAGGCTGGTCATTCTTTGAAGAAACTGCTTCCAGCTGTGGAATAAAAGGATCTGGCAGGCAGAATTAAGACTTGCTATATCCTGACCAGACCTCCATAAGAAGAGGCAGAATCTTAAAAGCTGTGTTGTGCAAAAATCCTGAAAGCAGCAGGACTTTTCCTTCTCCCTTTCTTCCTTACAAGAAGGAAAATTCATGTGTCTAGTGTTCAAAAGTTTTAAGCTTTTTTTAGAGTGGAGGAATCTAGAATCTCAGAAATTATTGGATTATTTCTATTCTAATCTCAAAGATGATATAATCAGAAAACAAAGAGAATGAGCTATTTGCAAGTGGCACTAGAGGAGCTAAGGTGGGGCCTTCTCTGAGGTCTAGAGCAGGAGCTCTGCAAGCAAACTGATTTTCCGGAGTAGAGCTCTTTACACTGCAACTCTTATGGCCACGTTCTTGAACTGCAGTTTTTCTTTCTATGCACTTAAAATTAGGTTACTGCTCCTATTATAATGCCAAATATCAATCTTTCACATTTGCATTATTTTTATCCTTTCAAACTAGTGAAAACTTTTGGCACTATTAAGAGTTTAAAATAGACATTACTAAATCTCAGATATGACTCATTCTATATAACAGTAAAACTGGAATTACAGCTTGAAAAGCACTTTCACATGCTAGTTATATATAATAAGTTTTATATATATATATATATATAAAATCTCATCCTCTACTTAACAGATAGTGATATTAGCAAAAACATTTTCTTCATCCACTCAGTAAAAAAACCCCATGAGGTATATGCTGACACAAATAATTAACTATAAATCCTTAGAGAACTCCACAAGGCCGTGAGGGATATATATGTTAGTAAAGATTAATAAATACCTTTACACCTACAACCTGATTACTGTTACCTAAAAATAATACTATATTTTAAATAAAATCTTTCAGGGTAATACTTGAAATGGAAAGAGGAGAGAATATGAGTCCAACACATAGACCTGGGTTTAAATGCTGCTCTGGCATGTCACGAGGCTGGGCAACCTGGGGAAAGTTACTCATTCTCCCTCAATCCTATCACAGATAAAATGGAAATAGTTCCTCATGAATTATTATAATGACAAAAATGAGCAGCACATGATATGTCATCAAAATAGTTATAATGCTATTCTCCAAAAGTATGGGACAAATTTAATCAATGGTAATATCTCCTTAATAAAGTTTATTTAGATTAAACTTTTGTGAAATAGTTTTCCACCTTAACTGTGGCTTCAGTGGATATAGAACTAATGAGGTCTATGGTAAGAAATCTTCATGCAGGTTTAACCACAGTTTGGACTCACGTCTGGTGGGATCCGAGCACTGTCTTTCACTGAGTTTCCTTCAACAGTGAGATGATAGACTTGGCCGTCATTATCAGTGAACACAAAATGCTCCCGGGCAGAGATGTTCTGACTGAGTTCAGATTTACTTTCAGCCTCCTGCAACAAGCTTTGGGATAGAGGAAAAGAAGATGAAGATTTTTTTTCCCTAGAGTGACATAATGAATTAACTCACTCAAAATACAGATGGATTAACAGGAGGTCAAATCATTTAAAAAAAAAAGGCTGAAACTAATCTTTGCCTGGCAATAATAGGAAAACACAAATTATTCTTTATACCACGACTGAATATGTTTACCCTGTACAGAAGAATGTAGTGATCTAGACTTCACATGGGAAAGAAGCCTCTTTGCTGTTTCTGCTGCAAAACAGAGGCCTTACCTTGGTCCATCATTCTCTGAAGTTTTTTATTTGTAAATCTGGTGGGGACGGGGCAGTACAAAAGTTAGAATTCCTAATATATTTTCTGGGGTGAACATAGATGACAATAGGGTCCACCTGGGTGTTCACGCTACGTTCATTTGAACTTCAGAAGCTGAAGTCTATGTAGCCAAAGGGCACTGAGAATCGATCATGCTCACTAACAGGCGCTGACATGTAAACTGCACGCTGCTCCCAATGCAATTACTAACTAACTCTTTAGTCATCTGAGCGTGTACGGAACCATCAAAGTCTGCTCCAAAGTGGACTAGAGATGCCTAAGGATGCCACCCATCAAATTCCCAACCAGGACTTAGCAAATTTCCCAACCAGGAAATAATAAATTCCTGGTTATCTGTAATAACCAGGTTATTACAAATGACAGTGGTGGAAGCAGGGCACCTGATCACAGACGACTCAACAACACTCAGCTCTGTATCTGAGACCACGGTCTGGCGGGCCATGGCCTCTCGGGTGGCCAGCTGTTTCTTCCGCAAGCTCTTCAAGTTGTGAGAAGGTGACCATTCCTGTGAATCAAAGGCAGACACACCCACAGGTGCTCAGTCCCTCTTTCTTCCAGAAGAGCGGGTCATACTCACTACTGCCCAGCATCACTTCTTGTTACTACACATGAACTCACAAATTGTTCTTAGGTTTTACTTTAATTTTTAGAAAGGCTGAAGGCATGCATTTTTATTAAAGCTTATGATAGAAGGTTTCAATAATCCATCTCTATTTCCTTCCCCCTCGAATCTTCAATTAGAGCTTCAGGGAAAAGAGCTTGATGGCAGACTCCTAAAGACTTAAACTTTTGATGCTTTCCATTTTTCAAAATCAAAATAATACATTTAGTTATGGTACCTCCCACTCCTTACCTCCCCACCTCCCCCTTAGATGAGCTGATCACACACTCCTCCAGTCATCGCCCATTATCACCTATAGGCCCACCCCAAAACTCTCCTTTTATTTATTTACTTCTGTTTATTCTAAAGCATTTAATCTAATACCCTCTCATATGTATAAATTCTTAAACATGTAGTTATTTTACATGAAGGTATTTGTGGTCTGCATGAACAGCAGTGGATGATGTATCTCATCCCATTGCTCCTTTTACTGGGCACAATGTATTCAAGTCCCACCTCTGTTGTTTCTGTATGTTACAAAGTACTTCGTGGGTACATCTGCCAATTTTTAGTCTAGTTTTAGTTTAGTTTTTCCAGGAAAGGACACTCAGATTGTTTCTATCCTCTCATCATGGGAAATTACACTGCACTGAAATTTCAATGTCCACACAGAAGTTCCTGTATGACCAGAAGCTGACCAACTGGGGCAAAGAGGATGTCTGTGTTTGATTAAGCCAGCCTGCTTTGCAGAATGGCTTCACTGGTCTACATCCCTACCAGCAGTGCCTAAGAATTCTTACGGCTGATATCTCACCCACATGGGATGCTACTGGCATTCCAATTTTTGTTTGTCTAAAAGGTTTATCATGGCCATTTTACTTTGAACATCTCAAACCCAGGATTCTGAATATTTTTCACATGCTTGTTGGTCTTTTAGGTCTCTCTGACATTCATTAACTGGTCACATCTTTCATCTTGTCCATCTTTCCACTGGGGCTACTACTCCTTCACTGCAGGAGTTCCCATAATACTAACCCCTTCAAGTATTAGTTAGCCCTCTGTCCGTCTTAAGACACTGGAAAATTTCTTTTTTTAAAGTTGTCTTCCATATTTAGCTTTGACAGTGGTATGATTCATTGAATAGAAAGCACCAATCTTGATGTAATCAAATTCATTAATTACCTTTCTGCCTTTTGGTTTGAGCTTCCGATATTCTCTTTTGCCCCCAGAACAGAAAAATATTCTTCTGTATTTGATTATATTAATTTTATAGCTGTAGTTATTTTCACATTTAGGTCATTAATCCTGTGGAGCCCACCTCTGAATATGGTATTATGCATAAATCCAGTATTTCTTTCTATTAAGTGAAAGGTTCCCCAATACTTTCTACTAAACAGGCTCTTCTTCCCCTTAGGTTTGTAAGTTACTTTGCTGTACTGTAAGTTACTTTGCTGTACATTAAATTACCAAATACTTATGGGCCTATTAATGAGCTCTTTATTATACCGATCCATTTCTCTTACTTGGGCCAGTATGACATTACTTTATTTCTATGGTTTTATATCTACTGTATGGAGTGGGAAGGGGCCTACCTCCCCCATACCGCCTATATTACTCTCTTTTTTCCAAGGTTAACTTAGCTACTAGGACTTTTATTTTTCCATAAATATTTTATAATATGTTTATCATGCTCCTCAAAATATCTAAATTAAATTTTAATTGGACTTTAACATAATATTAGCTTAACCCATCCAAGAAAATAAGAATTATCTCCATTTGTTTAGATCATCTTCTCTGAATATACATTTTTTGCAATAAAACATACAGCAGTAATGATTTTAATTTGAGATAAAGAAAAATATTCACCATGTATATACATACCCAAATAAACTGTTTACTTCTTTAAAACTGTAACTTACCAAAGCAGTTATTGCAGGGAAGTTTTTGGACATTTCTCTAAGAATGGTGCAAGTCCTAACATCCCATAACTCCAGGGGTTTATCTTTGAATACAACTGCCAAATACTGCCTAAAATAAACAAAATTACTAAATGAAGCTCTTTTTGCAGTGTTTTCACCATAAGTAGTACAAATAAAAAGTTCATAAAGCTCAGATGACACATTCTAAACGAAGAGAATTTAAACTAACTTTTAGCCCTCTTGATTAGTAGTTCTAAGAAGGTAAAGCTCTAAGATGACTTGTGAGAGTCACACACACCATCAGGGCAAGGAGCCTAGCTCAGAATGAAGAATGAGAAAAGGCATGAATTCACATCCAAATTTTAAAATAACCCTCCTGAGGGTCAATTTTCTCATTGAGACATGAAAATACCACTACTTGCATCAATGGGCTGATTGGTATGCAGGTTACGGGAAAAACTAAATGAAAAAGTAAGTAAAGTTTCTATCATGCCGCCTGCGAGGAACTGTGACAGAGTGGGAAATGTGACTTGTAGCTCAGTGTATCACAGGACTTAAGATTCTCCCACGTGAGAGTTATATGACCTCAGACAAACCATGTGACCTTTTGAGTTTTAGTCTACTTACTTTTAAAATGGTGTTAATAATACCTACCTCATCAACCTCACTAAATACTACAAGGATAAAGAAAAAGGGACAGTACACATGAAAGGATTTTATAAATCACAAGGGATTATGTAAATGAAATATGTCACACTTTTATTATATCTAATATAAAAACAAGTAGAGACATGCATGTAAATAACTAATATAAACAAAAGAGAACCTGGTAAATGCTATAAAGATTCACTATGAAAGCTGATATTAACTTTGACAATAAGGAAATGGCATTCTAGGCAGAGTTACAAGTGTGATAAATGGCAAAAGACAGAAAAGGAGACAGGGTGTGTGGGGGAAATGTGCTACTTGAAATGCAGAGTGTGTGAGATGAGAACAATCATCGTGAGAAAGAAGATTAACATGCGAATTTTGGATTCACATTACGAGCCCTAAGACATCCTAAAATGCAGTGCTATCGTGAATACAGATTCATTCTGTAGAGAACAGGGGATCCTTGAGTTTTGAGGCAGTGGTGATAATGGGACCAGACGTTTAAGACGTATTAACTTAGCAGGCTTGTGTAGAGTCAAGACTGACGAGAAATAGAAAAATCTGGCATCCAAATATTGTGAGCAATTATCAGACTTTTTCATGGCAGGACTCCCTTACATTTGAAAAAATTATTGATTATCTCCCCCAAAGAACTTTTGTTTATGTGGGTTTTACTGATATTCTGCCTATGAAAAATTAAACCTGACATAATTATAAACTATATTCATTTGCTTAAAATGAGAAAAGAGAAAACAACTACCAAAATGGCAGATGAAAACATAAGCCATGTTGATAACTGCCTTAAATATGAATAACTTAAACACTGCAATTAGAAGCAGAGATTATCAGATCAAATAGTAAAATAAGTCCCATTATATGCTCTTTCAGAAATCAACTTTATATACAAAGACAGAGATAAGTTACAAATAGGAGGAAGGAAAAAGATATACCATGCAAATACCAATCAAAAGAAAGCTAGAGTGTCTATACTAATCAGACAAATCAGATTGAAGCTTCTGAGAAAAGACAAACAGGTTATTTCAGTAATAAAGCAGCCAGTAACAAGATATAAGCATGGCAGTCAGTGGAACAGAAAACAGAAAACCACAAAGAAAAATGAAAGAAGCCCAAAGGATTTTCTTTGAAACAGTTAACAAAATTGATTGACGTAATTTACTGATATACAGAGAACAAAGTAGTGATTACAATAGGGAAAGACACAGGGGAGAGGGTAAAATGGGTAAAGGAGATCAACTGTATGGCGACAGAAAATAAAATTTGGATGGTGAGCATATTGTAAAGTATAGATAATAGAAGTAGAAATATAGTGTTGTACACATGAAGCTTCTATAATGTTATAAATAAATATGTCAAACTATTTCAGTGTATGAATAATTGAAAACTGAAATTAACAGAAGAAAATACATAATTTATAATAGCATCAAAGAAAAAGCAAAAAATAATTCACAAATGATGCACAGGACCTGTATACTGGAAACTATACAATATTATTGAAAGAAATTAAAGAAGAACTAAATAAGTGGAGAGATATACCATACTCATGAATCACAAAACTTGCTAAGATGTCAGTTCTTCCCCATGTTGATCCACGGATTCAATGCAATCACAATCAAAATCCCAGTAAGCTTTTATGATAAAACTGGTTAAGTTGATTCTAAAATTTATATGGAAATGCAGAGATCCTCAAAAAGCTAAAGCAATGTTAAAAACAATTCATTGTGCTTACTAATTCTTTCTTTGTTCTTCTGATTAGTTTTCAGTCAATCTCTGTTGTTAATGATTCTGCTTTACATATATTTTTTCCTTGGAACAAAAAACTTCTAGAATTAGAGCTAAGTTATAAATAAGGAAAATGAGTTCTTTCACTCAATAAGCACATACTGAGGTACAGGCTGAACAAAGAACTTCACCAAATAACTAACATTTCTTAGTGAGTAACAGGTACTTCTATCAATATAGCTATAGTTGAACAAAATGGGGTTACTCATTTTATCAATCTGATGAAATGTTAAGATTCAGATAAGTCATCTTGTCTTATGGTGACTTATCTGAATGGAGAATTAAAAGCAACAGCAACTTAATTTTGCAATTAAAATATTTTCTGTGATACAGCTGCACATCACAATTTGCTGCCACTAAGAAATTCTACGCACATGCATGCATGTTCTCATTTCCTTAAAGATAAAAAAAAAAGAAAATGCTTGAGATTCCTTTGTGATAACACCAGATTTTTTTTAAGTTGACACTTACTTCAAATGAGATACTTTAATCATTTCGATGGGCGACTCATCATTACCTCGTTCACCACGGAAAGCAATGCTCCTGCCTTTAATTGTAAATATTAAACAAAACGTAAAAACAACACATGAAACGCGTAAAAAACTAAAAGCTATACCAATGTAATTTGATCAGTGTACCTTCTCGTCTCCTCCTCACTCCTCCATTTGCTTTAAGCTGTTTCTAATGATCTAAATTCAAAACTAAATCAAAAGTATTATAAGATCAACACTGTATTACTTGCATTCAAATATCTACTTTATAAAAGGATATTGTCATTTTTTATAGAATTTCTTAACGCCCTTCTGTGGTACCTTTCAAATAATTTAATTTTAGAAATTTAGAAACATCAATTTCTAAAGTTCTAAGGCATCTATGGTAAAGCAATTATCTACTATAAAAACTAACTAGCACATTCGAAGTATTATAAACATTTTCCATGTTTACAAATATTAACTAATGGGGAAAACACTCTTTGAATAGATATTTAAGATTTCTTGTCCCACGTGCAAAATACTCAACTACAATATTCTGACATGTTCCTCCAAAGGTCTCTATAAACTGAAATTGGGGAATATTAAGAATGAGTTAACAGCCAAAGAAGTTAAACAGTTTTCTACAACTAAAAAAAAAAATAAACAAGTTCTGCCTTATGTTTGAAAAAATATTTTAATAGTATCTCCTAGATGTCTATTTACATTAAACAAAAGAGAGAAGAGACTCAATTCAAAGCCAAATGGATGCCTAAATGTCTCCCTGCTCTTCAAGGCCATCACATTGAATCTCACTAATATTATTCACCAAACACACTACACCCTTTCCTGGCTCTGCTAGTCTGCTGGTCTCCTTAGAAGACAAGGCTGTAAAAATCTGTAATTTATGAACTTAAATGTCCTCCCTAAAAAAAGTCTGTATCTTTTACTTAGAAATCTGTTCTTCAAAAAGAAATCTGTGAAAGACAGATTTTGAGTTATCTAAGAGTTCTGAACCTGAGCTGATGGGAAAAATGCACAGGCATGTTTTTAGTGGATGATACTATAGGACAGCATTTATCCCTGGGCTACCATGTGACTGCAGTGACCAGTGTCAGTTTACCGACAAATCAGGAATGCAGGGGTACGGGTCACCAGGCAGGTCATTTCCAATTAGACTGGAGCAACACTGGACTAACAGGAGCTAAGTCTCTGAGGCTTAGTAACATACTCTGATACGTAAGAACTATAAATTGGAAACATGTATTGACAATACAAGGAAGCAACCATAAACATGATTTACTACATACACATATAACTTTTGGTTGAAGCTACATACATTTATATTGCTAAGCCATTAAAAAAACTCCCCATAATTTTGTTAAAAAAAAAATACTTGAAATCATTCCATGTGCTGTATAAAAAATAATACAAAACCTTCACCTTACTCTGCTTTTAAGTTCTTATTTTGAAACTCACTGGGTTGCAGGTTTGTAACAATTGTGAACAAGTTACTTTACTGGAATATTCCCTATTGTAATGCCTTTAAACTTCTAAATTAAGTTTTCCTACTAGTCAGCCAGAGAATATCAAAAGTTTCAAAGCTGACCATTTTACAACAATCCTTGTAAGATTTTTTAAAGGTTTCCTGAAAAGGCCAAAATTTTTTTAAAAGATTCGAAAGAAGTGTAACTACAAAGATTTATTTTAAAACTGTACTTCTGGTTATCTGGAACAATGTACTTGGAAGTAGAACTGATATCCCATTTATGAATCTGTCCATTTGGGCTAATGGTACTCCATGGACTTGTGTTAGCACAATTTGCATACAAACAATGATGAGTCTTTTCTAAGGCAATTATTATAGAGCAACCAAAAAATGAATACATAAACATAAAATATATAAAAATGAATACATAAGAAAAAAATTCCAAGGTGAAAGAACTTGGAACACGTTTTCTAAATAGTAGCCTCTATGATCAACATGATGGTACCATTTTAAATATTTTAATAGTCTAAATACACAAACCTGTTGGAAGATCAACCAGTTGAAGTTCATTTCTCACTAATCCCATGTTGTTTGGTGTTGAGGTAGCAAATGAAAGAAAACCAGTTAAACTCGTCCATTCAATACCCCTATATAGAGAAATTAAACAAAGATTAAAATTCTTTGTTTGAAAAATTTATTTGAAAATTAAGTTTTCTCTATGTCCTAAATTTTATTATACAAGTTAATTAAAGAACAATATTAATACAACATCTGAGAATAAATTACATATTTCCAACATGTAAAAAATTATTTCTAATTAAAACTTTATCTCCAACGATAGCTCAGTTATCAGAAGTCATGGCATTAAAATGACTATTAAAATCTGGCAAAGAAGAGCACCAGATCATTGCCAAGAACTCCATTGTTTAAAACAAGTGGTATAGAAATATTCCGAGCAGACTGCTTAAACTTAAGTACATGAAGGAACTTTATCAAATTTTATCAAAATTCCTAGCTGGTTAGGAAGCCAAAATTCCTGAAGAAATAGAGACTGAACTGTTAGACTGGAAGTGGATGAAAGCTCCAAACAGTTTATCAATTAAAGAATAGCACAAAATAAAAAAAATAAACATGTATTACAAGGCACTAACCTATCAACCTAATGCCCTGTGAGTCCCATTTCCTTGGGACTGGCAGCGTGAGTCCATGTTTTTTTTCACTGACATAACTGGCTTAACCATCAATGGAAAATGAGGGGACTCAGGACATGTGAATTCATCACAGTAGTCACAAAAAGAAGGGAGAAACACTATTATTACTCTGCACTACTTACAAGGTAATGGGGTTTCCCTGGTGGCTCAGCGGTAAAGAACCCGCCTGCTAATACAGGAGACGCAGGTTTGATCCCTGCCTTGGGAAGACCCCCCGGAGAAGGAAATGACAACTCATTCTAATACTCTTACCTGGGAAATTCCATGGACAGAGGGGCCTGGTGGGCTACAGTTCATGGGGTCACAAAGAGTCTCTACTACACAAGGTAACAGAGCTGGCTGGGAGACAAGTCTAAACCTCTGTTCTATATACAATTGCTCATCAGCACTTATAAGACAATATAATATCAATGGCTGCTTTCACAGTACAACCGCAGGGCTGAGGAACTGTGCCAGAAATTTTATGGCCTACAAAGCTTAAAATATTTGCCTTCTGTCCTTTATGGGAAATGCCTGCTGACTGATCTAATTTTTCCATGTCTACTCTAATTTGGAGGCTACTGCTCGAGTGAGCATGATTGCTCTGGCAACCTCTCACCTGCCCAAGAAGAGGTGTGATGGCTCCTGTGTCACATCCACGCTGCTCTCTGTGATTTTCAAAGCTACCCAGCAACACAGGTACCTCTCAGTCATCTGAACCTGTCTGCTATTTCAATAAGAGTAACTTTTTCTCACTGACCCCTGTGTATCTTATCTGTCTACTTGTCTTTTCTCAGAGGAGCAAAGATAATCCCAAGAGAACTGAAAATAACATTTGCAAGAGCTGGGAACTCCTGTTGTTATCAATTTATACCTCTTTAGATATAAACTTGTGTTGAAACAATCAAATTAGAGTGCTGAAAACTGAGTACTCTTCAGGATTTTCATGCCTGGAGTGGCCCCTTCTCCTCCTCTCCTCAACCACTACCTAGTTCAAGTCCCAGCTCCAGCACTTACTGGCTCTCTGCTCCTCTACACCTCAGCTCCCTCCTCTGCTGCGCAGGGGTCCCAACACTGGGTGCATAAAGAAGGCCTAGCACAGAGTCTGCGCTATACGGACTCATCATCACCATCAATTACTCTTTATTTCGAGATCTCTAACTCAAGCCGTGTTTTTTTTCATTAAGCCTCTCCATGAACTACACTCAAGCCACAGCCATAGTGCCTACAATCTAAGTTGGCTAATTATTCACTGGAAGAGTCCCCTTTGTCTCTTGTTTCTCTTTCTTTCCCCTAACGTGGAGTACTCATTAATTTTTCTATTTAGAGTGAGCACAATGAGAGAAGCAGCATTTTGGACTTCTGCTGTCTGCATAAGTCTGGTAGGTACAATCAGATCTGTTTACCCACAGAAACCTTAAGATATACTTTTCAAGTCTTGTTGATGGAAATCTGAAACTCCGGTATAGTGATGCCGCTATCTCTAGACAGGAAAAATTTCAGTCCTCTCACTTTTCAATTATTATGTTAAGGATACATCTGTTAAGTACCCCATAAATGCTGTTGCCAGTGCTATTAAGTACCCAGGACATGTGACCAACTTGCTAGGCTAGGGAATACAGCTGCAAATGAGGCAGACTTAACCGCTGTCCTTCAAGAGCCCTGCGATCTAGCAGGAAAGAGAGATTATACAAGTGCATCTGGAGTTATCTATCACAAAAGGGAGCACTGCCAAGTTTAACAGGAGCTTGCACGAGGGCTTCCTGGAGAAACATTAAACCTGAGACTCAAAGGGCAAATAGGGTTTTGCCCGAGAGCCTGAAAAGCTGAGGAAACAGTGCAACTGATGGAGAAGCACTGCCCTAGACTGCGCTCTCTCAGGAGGGAGGTACCTGCCCTGGCAATCCAAGCACATGACAGCTACTCAGCGAATTCTGTCAGATTAAAAGAATGATGTCCAGAAAAGCCTACCACGCCTCCTTATGTTTCTAAGTGCCGTTCATACCCAGAGAAGGGCTTTCCCGACTGTTTACAGGCTGCCCCAGTGCTGAGGAGATAACAGAACATGGGTGGCTGCTTATTTATAATTGAGCACCACAAGTATATTGCTTGTGAACAGATTCCAGCAGCAGCTTGTATATCTGACTCCTATTGATCGACTAAAAAAAATAAAAATCGCGTTGGACTTCAAAGTGTACGAGATAAGGAGGAGATTATTTCTCAAAAGAAAAGAATGAAAACTCTTGTTAAACTGCTGAGCACAACACTGCTCCCAGGATTAGAAAACCACTGTCCTTCTAGGTTTAATCATACACTGAGCTCTATTAAAAAAAACTTGTAAGAACTGTAGCTCATGTTCTGACTCAGATAATCTAAGTTGGTTTTGTAGCATTCCTCACTATTGAACAACTATAACCTTAAAATCTACCAACAGATGTTCAGGCTCTGGCTCTTACAGAGTCCCAAGTTCTACCTGCACTGGGGATGCTACACTGGCTACCTCCCAACACCAGGTAGTCTGAGGGGAGCACACACTTTCTGAAAAGCTTTGAAGTTCTATAATGATATGAAACTAACGTCTGCAAATTTACAGATGAACAAAACGGAGATCATTTTACTTTCCACAAATAACTCAATGTACTCAAAGCAATACTGAGTCCATCAGTGTTCTGATACCCATATACATTTTAACAGTTTTTGACAATGAACATAGTATTGGGCTATATTATTGTAATTTTAGTCTACAGGACAAAGATACCAACTAATAATATAAAAACTCTAATAATCTAAGAAAACATATATGTACCACTCCACATTGTTTACTTCTAGGTATCTTCCACTGGATTATAAGCCTCCAAGATTTTGTCTGTTTACAGGCATGGAGAAGAGATTCAATATAGATTTCATATTTATAAAGTGTAACTGGTTAAAGCATCATGGTTTTGACAAACACACAGATATAAACTATCTATAGGTAGGTAGTCCCAGGCCATGTGTATGCGTAAGACTGAAGTACTTAAGATTAGGTGGTTTTAAAAAACACATTTAGTACAGGGTAGAAAAACCACCTTTTAAAAGTTGGCCTTTAATTTGCATATGGGTATCTAGAATGTATTGGGTTTATTGCTAGTAAGTTGAGCAATTTTTATAACACATCTGTGAAATTTTCATAATGGTTTTTAATTATAATACTATAATTGCATTAATTGAAACACAAAGACAGCAGTATTTTAGCATCCTCTTGAGCACCATCTCTGAATGTAAAATGTGAATTATCTTTAAAATAGCAATTAAGAGGAAAATTTATATTTAAAAACTGAGCATATTTACGAGATCATTCACAACACTAGCCTGACTGAGTAGCATACCCTTGAGAGTTATTTGGTACCCCAAGCAACACTTTATAAATAGTTTTTGCGTCAATAACAAATACTACCATAATGTGTAAATCATGTTCTTAGTGACATCTACAACCTGAGCAATCCAGAATAACCATCTTATTTATAGCAAACAGCTCACTGATTAACTAGCTATTATGTCTTTATTAAAGACTTCATATTGTGGTGATCATTTCACCACACATATAAGTATTATTACACTGTACATCTGAAACTAATATATCTTACTGCACCTCAATGTAAATAAATAAATAAGATTTCAGTGTTCAGAAAAAGATGAAAATGTGCTTGATTTCCCAGAAGCATGTATCAAATTCTTGGTATTAATCTTGGCTTAGTCAACATTTTTATCTTACTGCCAAACTGTTTCCAATTAATCTACGTGAATTTTTTTATCTTAAGACCCAGCACAAGGATGCTACAAGCTCAGTTCTGAAGCCTAAAAGGCCTAGACTGAATTGCATACACCTTTTTCACAGATGACTCTATAATACTGTTTCTTCTTCTGTAAATTGGGAATAATAATAGCGCCTACTGCATAGAGCTGTAGTGAGCAATCAATAAAACAATGAAAGCAAAGTATTAACATTTAACATAATCCTCAGAACAAGTATTGATTAAATGATGAGTTCTGACTCATTGCTGTTTGCCATAAAAGGGAACGATGCACACAAAATCCAAGAGTGAGAGGAAATGTCAATACACGTGGGAAAGAAAGGGAGAGAGAAGGAATCAGTGGCAGCAGAGACTACTGAAAGGAGAGAAGAAGATGACCAACAGTCTGAAAGGATCCCAACAGATACCTGATGCTTCTGAAGACATTATCCCCCATGTAGGCGTATTTAGGGAGATACTGGGGGGCGGGGGGAATAGCATAAAGTGGCGATAAACAGTCACTTAGGCTGTACCGAAAGATCATGCATTTGAAACATTAAATCAACATTAACTCTCAGAAAGTGAAGAGGAACTAAAAAGCCTCTTGATGAAAGTGAAAGAGGAGAGTGAAAAAGTTGGCTTAAAGCTCAACATTCAGAAAACGAAGATCATGGCATCTGGTCCCATCGCTTCATGGGAAATAGATGGGGAAACAGAGGAAACAGTGTCAGACTTTATTTTGGGGGGCTCCAAAATCACTGCAGATGGTGACTGCAGCCATGAAATTAAAAGATGTTTACTCCTCGGAAGGAAAGTTATGACCAACCTAGATAGCATATAAAAGGAGAGATATTACTTTGCCAACAAAGGTCCATCTAGTCAAGGCTATGGTTTTTCCAGTGGTCATGTATGGATGTGAGAGTTGGACTGTGAAGAAAGCTGAGCACCAAAGAATTGATGCTTTTGAACTGTGGTGCTAGGGAAGACTCTTGCGAGTCCCTTGGACTGCAAGGAGATCCAACCAGTTCATCCTAAAGGAGACCAGTCCTGGGTGTTCATTGGAAGGACTGATGTTGAGACTGAAACTCCAATACTTAGGCCACCTCATGTGAAGAGTTGACTCATTGGAAAAGACTCTGATGCTGGGAGGGATTGGGAGCAGGAGGAGAAGGGGACGACAGAGGATGAGATGGCTGGATGGCATCACCGACTCGATGAACATGAGTTTGGGTGAACTCTGGGAGTTGGTGATGGACAGGGAGGCCTGGCGTGCTGCGATTCATGGGGTCACAAAGTGTCAGACACGACTGAGCGACTGAACTGAACTGAACTCAGAAACTTCCATCACAATCAGAAGTTGTGATACTTCAAGCACTGACCCTTCCCATTTAGAAAATGCATTTATTCAGAATAATGTGTACACTAAGGGTTCACTAAGAATTTTAATATGTACATGAAGCCTATAATTTATATAATGCACAGAAGTAAGAAAATAGCCTGATACATCTGTTCCAAAATCATCCAAAAATAACCGAAAATTAATAAATTTATATTTTACATGTGTAACTTTATAATCCATCATTACCAGGGCAAAGAAAATAATATAGTCATGTGATCAGAAAAATAATGCTATGAAGCAGGTAGGTATGTACTTTTTTATTTTTATTGGAGTGGTATATAATACTTTAAAACATAAAGCAAGAGGCTTCCTTCTGTCCTGTTAGCCTTCCCTCAGATACCTCTGCATTCAAAGAGCTCATGAAACAGATCATATATCAAAGGAAAGAATAAATGAGATTAATTAAAAATTAAAGTGACTTTACTCAAATTTTTCATCAGAAGTCCTACTATAAGATCTTTACAGAAATAGAAAAAAACTATATAAACTGGAACAAGGGAAGAGAATTATATCCAGTAAGAAAATAGCCTAGACCTTAGGAGAAATAAATAAGATGCAGAAATAAAGTGAGAAAAAATTCTTCACTGAATTAAGGTCCTCTACGAAGTAAACAATTAGTACTCATCCTTGATGAACACAGCCATTAGTTGGACAAGAATATCTATTATTCAAAGCTTTCAGTCAAATAATCACTGCAGAGCATTCCGTGTAGAAAAGTCCATAAAAACTTTTTTGATATTACATATGTTTATGAGCTCAATATCCCAATGACAGACTCACTTGACTTCACATGAATGGATGCTTAACTCCTTGTGCAGCAGCCCACTGGTGAGATGGTACACCAGGATGGAACCATTGCTTGTACCTATCAAAATGACATGATAGAGGAGATTTAATCTAGTGGAAGTTTCATATCTAACAAAAGTCTTCTCTCAAGATTTCAATCATTTTAAAACATCTATCTTTTATAAAAGGAACCTAAGGTAGGTGTGAAGGAAGAGTATATTTCTCTGTCTTCCCTCTTTTCAAAAATGGGTCTAATCTCACGGACTCTGTGCTCTTTTGTAATTAGTCACTCAGTCGTGTCCACCTCTTTGCGACTCCATGGACTGGAGCTCTCTAGGCTCTCCTGTCCATAGGATTTTCCAGGCAAGAATACTGGAGTGAGTTGCCATGCCCTCCTCCAGACAGTCTTCTCATCCTACGGATCAAACCCAGGTCTCCCACATTGCAGGCAGATTCTTTACCATCTGAGCCACCAGGGAAGCCCAAGAATACTGAAATAAGTAGCCTATCTCTTCTCCAGGGTATCTTCCGAACCCAGGAATCGAACCAGGGCCTCCTGCATTGCAGGCAGATTCTTTACCAGCTGAGCTACTAGGGAAGTTCCATGGACTCTGTAATCTTACCTAAACCCAGAAACAGCAAAATCTAATTCAATACACACAAAATTTGATGATTCACTTTCTTAAGCTTTTTGAATGTTTATTATTATAACTGGTCCTCAAAAACACAACCGTGCAGAACTCATAAACCAGATTTTTCTAGTTTTCTTTACAAAGATTTTTTGCTCTGTCTTTAACATTAAATACATCATAAAGAGATGATAAAGTACAGTGGCTAACTGTGGATTTTACAGTTAAAGAAGCCAAACTTTAAGCCCTGGCTCTGCCCTACACTCTTGCAGTTTTCTTGCCTGCACTGCAAATCTATTTATTCATTGGAGATTAAATGAGAAACGTATGTGTAAAACACTTAGTACAACACGCAGCACCATGTAACGATGTGATTATTATTATTACTGTTATCACTGTATTATGATTTGTAGCGATTATTATACCTAAAGCTTTTCACAGTCTCACGTAATCAGTCTAAAATTTAATTAGAAGGGACATGGCCACTTGAGAAAGTAATATTTTCTTCAGAAATTAATGTTTCAGCCCTTAATATGTTTTCATAAGTGAAGCAAGAAAAGTGAACAATGTTAGTGGTTGCACAATCACTTTCTCATTATATATGACTGAAAGAATTAATGGATTCATGCAAAGCAACAGATTGTAGAAATAATAATATAATAATGTGAAAGTGAAAGAGAAAGTCACTCAGTTGTGTCTGACTCTTTGCGACCCCATGGACTATACAGTCCATGGAATTCTCCAGGCCAGAATACTGGAGTGGGTCGCCTTTCCCTTCTCCAGGGGATCTTCCCAACCCAGCATTTTTAAAAATGCTAGGCAAATTCCAATCTTGCCTAACTTGCTGAATAAAGCTTCAGAAATTTCTTGCAAAACTATTTGAGAGATATATGAATATTATAACTTTATATTTATTACCTATGCCACAATATCTTCTAGTTCTAGTCCTGAGAAAATATCTAAATTACTCAAACTTTTCAATTAGCAAATATTCAAAATAATTATATGATTTCTATATTCTGCACATTTTGATGTCAAAACTATGATTTACAGGCCCTAGAAGAAGTAAATCCAGCTGAGCTCTGTTTGTGTTTCCTAATGACTCTGCAAGACTTCAGGCACATATATTTTTTGCTTTTACTTTGCTATTATACTAAATTCAATAAATGACTTGCTATTCACTATATACCACTATAATATGGCTTATTCTACAATGGAAATCTCAGATTCTGATCAACTCTTATTACCTAACTGTCTCAAGACATAATTTTCACCAAGAAATTAATAAAATCCTAATTGACAAATAGGTATACTGACATTCAGAGACATACATTCTATATACACTGACAAATTCCAACTGAAATTTCAATAAGAGGTTTAATATGAATCAATAGTTTCTAGAGCAAAAATTAAACATCTATCTGTATTTATATAAATCTGGATACCTATACGCACAGATCACCAAATCTTAAATTCAAATCACTTTCAAAAAATGATAATGGAAAAAAATGGGGAAATAACAGTACCACCAAACAGTAATACTCAAATGAGCCATTAGGTCTCACAAGCCAGCCACTGAGCTAAGACACAAGGGCTGCAAGATACATGTGATCAGATTTTCATTTTAGGAAAAAAACCAAAAGAATCACAAATCACTTGTTTAGAGAACTCGGAAAAAACAGAAGTCAAACCAATAGCATCTTAAGAAAAGTAATGACAATTTCAAACAAATATTCTATTTTTCAAAATTTTAGAGAAATGAATTTTTAACCTTATATACTTAAAAGCAAATTAAAATTGGGTTTTCTCTGTAAAAGAAACCAGGTTAATCATATTACCATGAAATTACTGTGACAGTAAGCTGAAACCCAGACCAATTTTTAAAAAATCTAAACCATAAAAATTGCAATTTCAACCCAGAAAGCAAATTTTTAGTTTACAAAGACAAGCCACTTTGAACAAAATAAAACCAGATTTAACATACAATTCTTGGCAAATATAGATTCTTGCTGTTACTAAAAATTAACTTTGACCCCATTATTAGTTAACAAAAACGCAAAACAAAATGACATGTACAGGAGAGCTTGAGATGGTCCAAGAAAAGACAAGCAGTCTGGTTTCAGCATCACACAGGAACTACCCTCCTGACCTTTCAGAAACACATCCATGGTGTCAGAATCTCTGTCATCTGCCACCAGTGAATGAGTAACTGTTGTGATTTAAAAAGATTAACAGGAGAGGGGAAAAAAGCATTTCAAGATGAGTATTTACACAATTTCATGGAGCTTCTTCCTCCATTTAAAGCATTCTAAAGGAGAATACAGGCTTTTCTAATAATCAGGAAACTTTAATGTCCTAAAAACGTAAAATAGACATTAAGAGTTAAAACAAGAACTCACCAACAGCAAGCAACGGCTGATACATCTTGATGTTTTTTGTGGTCAATGGGGGGCACATCCGGATAGCGAACTGTGGGGAGGGCAGTCCTGAGAGCAGACCTGTTAGCAGGAACTTGAGCTGCACTTCCTGCAGAACGGAGCCTTTGGGATGTTCTTCCCCAGCAATTGCACTCTGCCCTGGTTTGTGATAAAACAAACAACAAAAAAATACATTAACTGCAACATATGCTGATCTTAAAATCTAAAGGAACTTCACAGTGGAAGTACTCTTCAGATGTCACGTAGCACTCTGGGGGCGTAGCTATACACTGGGTCTTATTTAGCTACGGGACTTAATTTGCATCATCTAATATCTCAAAGGTTAAATTACTCCAGAGTATTGCTATCCATAATGCAGGGGCCTTGGTCTTCTAAGAAACACTGTTTTAGCCAAAGTTGCTGGCTTCAGGGCATCAAAGGCAAATCGAGAAGGACTAGGGTTAGAGAACAGTTTCTGTACATGACAGATTATAGCATATTCCTGTCTCACTGCCTTCCTTAAGGGTTATGTTTTGATTTGATGCTCTTTAAAGTGCACATAAAATTGGTAATCACAAATAGGTTCAAAGAGCTCAAACCAGTCAAACCTAAAGGAAATCAACTCTGAATATTCACTGCAAAGACTGATGCTGAAGCTGAAGCTCCAATACTTTGGCGACCCGATGCGAAGAGTTGACTCACTGGAAAAGACCCTGATGCTGGAAAAGATTGAGGGCAGGAGGAGAAGGGGATGACAGAGGATGAGAAGCCTAGGTGGAATCACCAACTCAATGGACATGAGTTTGAGTAAACTCAGGGAAATAGTGAAGGACAGGGAAGCCTGGCTTTTTGCAGTCCATGGGGTCACAGTCAGACGTGACTTTGCAACTGAACGACAACAAAGAGAGCAGCAAAACTGAAACTTTAACTCACTGATAAGGGTTTAAAATATTTCTTCCTTTGTGTTAAGTTGCTTCAGTCCTGTCCAACTCTCTCTGACACTATGGACTACAGCCCACCAGGCTCCTCTGTCCATGGCATTCTCCAGGCAAGAACACTACAGTGGGTTGCCATGTCCTTCTCCAGGGGATCTTCCCACCCAGGGATCGAACCTGTGTCCCTTATGTCTCCTGCATTGGCAGACAGGCTCTTTACCACTAGCACCACCAAAAGACTGGGATAAAGTTCTCACACAAGAATATGTGTGAGTGTATGTGCATGTGTGTTTATCACAGGTGGTGCTACTGGTAAACAATCCACCTGTCCATGCAGAAGACACAAGAGGTGCAGGTTCAATCCCCTGGGTCGGAAAGATTCCCTGGAGTAGCAAATGGCATCCCACTCCAGTATTCTTGCCTGGAAAATTCCATGGGCAGAAGAGCCTGGCTGGCTACAGTCCACAGGGTGACAAAGAGTTGGACAAGACTGAGCACAAGCACATATACATATTGTGAAAAGGAAAAATGTAAATAATTATTTAGAGTGGGTGATGGGATTCCAAATAAACCTCTTAAACCCGTCAAGTTGTTTTAGTAAAATGCTATTATAAAATCAGTAAGATATACACAAAAGAAGGATCAATCTGAATAAATGATCCCTTAGGATAAGCCATACAACTGATACTCATTTTTAGTAACAAAGATGGGGTCCAAAGCAATGGCAACAAGTAGGTGCCATGTTTACCAACTTTTGGCAGCTTAGAGCTGATCCAGGAAACTGCATATTTCTCATCCAGCATTTTCTATGTGAAGTGATTCACAAAGTAGGGCAGATTAGGCCTTAATAAGCAACAGCCTTTATTCAATGAATATAAATCAGACCTCTGTACTTAACTGAATTGCTTTCAATTATCACTAAGTACATAGTGAATTCCAAATTAAAAGTTTAATTTAAAGTTTTAATTAAAATGTTTTCAAGTAACAAAGATTTAATTATTTAATACTTTCAAATCAACAACATTGTCAAGAACTGCTATACAATCTGTACCATTCTGTCCCCCCAAAAATGTAATTTATATCACTTAGATACCTAAACAGCATAAAATTTCAAACTCCTATGGGCTTCACATTACTGATTAGTTCTGTGCATGTGTGTTCATAATTCTTTTCACTTTAATAGTTTATATTAAGTGAAGACAGGGTCAATTAACTCAGAAAATTATGTTACTGATAAAATAAATTTTGCAAAACAATTATGTGTCTGAACTTCTTCATAGGGATTTATGTTTGAAAGGTGAAAAGAAAAAATTTTAAGTATGGAAGTTAGCATCAGCGAGCACAAAGAGTCCAAAACTTGCAGGAATTATGAGAATACCAGGGTATGGAGAGGTCAAGCCTTGCTTTGGTCACAGTGAAGCAGTCAGGATTAGAGGCCATGGCCAAGAAGCAGACTCCAGACTGGGATGATTATGACCACATTTCCACTGACTGGCTGTGTACTTTGGGGCAAGTTTTTTAATCTCTCCTGGTCTTAGTTCCCACATATATAAAATGGAAATAATAATAATAGTACCTAGTCCGCAGGCTTGTCGAGGTATTAAGTAGAGAATTTGGCACAGCATTTAATATAGTACTAAGCCCCCAATAAATGTCATCTCTGATTAAGATCAATAACCTAACGCTCTTCTTTCTAGTATATCATTTATCTTCATAGCATTTAAACAAACAAAAAGAAACCTAGTAAATAATGTCCATGTTTAATTACATTATGGAATAACAAATAATGGTAAAGAAAATCCTTTATAAACCACTGGCCACAATTTTAAGTGAATTACATGTCAACTCTGTTTGTCATATTTATAATTCCTAGTTGTATAATATTTGAAATCACCAACCCTCATTCTTCCTTGACTATATTCTGGCTCTATAATAACTAGATAAGTTTGAAATAATATTTTATTTGCAAATAAATATTTGGTGAAAGTAAGAATTCCCATCATAAATATAAGAAAATGTAAGTCAAGAAGATGATTTTTTTCTAATGTAGCTCAGTTAATTATTTCTTCAATGACTATTTATTGTACATCTAGAATGGGCAACACCCTGTGCTGAGTGCTGGGGATGCAAGGCCGAGTTAAGCTCTGTCCCACCCTTGTGGTGCGTATAACCTACGGGAAGAAACAGACAAGTGAAATCACGATGACAATTGGCAGATAACTATTAGGGACCACATAAATTTTATTTTATACCCCTCTGGTTTATTCAGAAAAGAACGAAGCTACATTTTAGTTTTCTGAAGTAATAACTTTGATTTAATAGTAACAACAATTACTGACTATTAATTTTGTCCTTCAAAAAGTATACCTAACATGGAAGTCAGAAGGGGAAAAAAAAGTGGCTTACCAATCATGTTATCTAAGGAGAGGTCTGGGAGTTTATTCTGTAGGATTCCTCCAGGAATTCCACAGAAAGACACTGGTGAATACAGAGGTGACAGGCCAGAACTGCTGCAAAGATATAATAATTAGACAGTTCTTACATGTTTACAGTCTGCATCATATGTTAGTAACTCAAACTATTAACTTTCGGTCATAGTATTCTATCCATTTGTTACACTAATCATTAATCTAAACCACAAGTGAAATATCTCTAGCAGGTTTACATAATCCCCTTATAATCTAATGTCTAAATATTTTTTACAGAAAAAGGCCTTGCTATTTTTATATGATTCTGGCAATCTTAAAAAGGCAGGGGGGAAGCAAAGCAAAACAAAAAAGAGATCCTATTGGTTCATTTACCTGCTCCGTGAATTCCGATTACAAACAGCCGACTTCAGTTCCCATATCATGACCCTCCCATCGCTCACTATGAGGGCAGCTGCATTCTCATTAACCGGACAACACACCATACTGAAGGGACGGACAGTTTTTGTCACCCTGATTGCATCACACTGGCTTCGTAGGTCATAGGTAAGCTCCTGGACAGGATCTGGATCTTAACAAGAGTATTGTTTTCTTTAAATATTAGAAAGCAACCATATTCATGTCACTGCTACTTGTTTCAATGTAAATAATACCACAATCAAAAAGAACATCATCCCTTCAACTAAAGCAAAGTTTGTCAAAAATGGTTTCCCTGTGTTTACAATTACTAATTTCTTCAGGATATAAGACAATTAACTTAGTGACTGTCCACACCAAGTTTAATGTCCAAAACAGCAATTATCAAAATAGATTATTTAATATTTTTTAAATGAAGAAAATCTTTCAAAAAAAGACCGACAGATATATGATTAAATAATGAACAGCCCACCTGTAGCCTATCATAATGTCCTGTGTCCTACATCACAATGGTGTGATCACTTACCTAGAGCCAGACATCCTAGAATGCAAAGTCAAGTGGGCCTTAGAAGGATCACTATGAACAAATCTAGTGGAGGTGAGAGAATTCCAGCTGAGCTATTTCAAATTCTAAAAGATGATGCTGTGAAAGTGCTGTACTTAATATGCCAGCAAATTTGGAAAAAGCAGTGGCCACAGGACTGGAAAAGATCAGTTTTCATTCCAATCCCAAAGAAAGGCAACACCAAAGAATGTTCAAACTACCACACAATTGTACTCATCTCACACACTAGCAAAGTAATGCTCAAAATTCCCAGGCCAGGCTTCAATAGTACATGAACCGAGAACTTCCAGATATTTAAGCTGGATTTAGAAAAGGCAGAGGAACCAGAGATCAAATTGCCGACATCCACTGAATCATAGAAAAAGCAAGAGAATTCCAGAAAAACATCTACTTCTGCTTCATTGACTATGTGAAAGCCTTTGACTGTGTAGATCACAACAAACTGTGGAAAATTCTTAGAGATGGGAATACCAGACCACCATATGTGCCTCCTGAGAAATCTGTATGCAGGCCAAGAAGCAACAGTTAGAACCAGACATGAAACAAGAAACTGGTCCCAAATTGGGAAAGGAGTACATCAAGGTTGTATATTGTCACCCTGCTTATTTAACTTATATGCAGAGTACATCATGTGAAATGTTGGGCTGGATGAAGCATAAGCTGGAATCAAGACTGGCGGGAGAAGAATCAATGACCTCAGATATGCAAATGACACCATCCTTATGGCAGAAAGCGAAGAGGAATTAAAGAGCCTCTTGATGAAAGTGAAAGAAGAGAGTGAAAAAGATGGCTTAAAACTCAACATCTGAAAAATGAAGATCATGGCACCCAGTCCCATCGCTTC
This sequence comes from Budorcas taxicolor, assembly GCF_023091745.1. Lineage (NCBI taxonomy): Eukaryota > Metazoa > Chordata > Mammalia > Artiodactyla > Bovidae > Budorcas > Budorcas taxicolor. Next base: position 40,184,898 of record NC_068932.1, on the reverse strand, counting down.
ATGGCAAATAGATGGGGAAACAATGGAAACAGTGTGACTTTATTTTCTTGGGCTCCACAATCACTGCAGATGGTGACTGCAGCCATGAAATTAAAAGAAGCTTACTCCTTGGAAGGAAAGTTATGACCAACCTAGACAGCGTATTAAAAAGCAGAGACATTACTTTACTGAAAAGGTCCATCTAGTCAAAGCCATGGTTTTTCCAGTAGTCACGTTATGGATGTGAGAGTTGGACCATAAAGAAGGCTTAGCACTGAAGAATTGATGTTTTTGAACTATAGTGTTGGAGAAGACTCTTGAGAGTCCCTTGGACAGAAGGGAGATCAAACCAGTCAATGATAAGGGAAATCAGTACTGAATATTCATTGGAAGGACTGATGCTGACACCAAAGCTCCAATACTTTGGCCACCTGATGCAAAGAACTGACTCACTAGAAAAGACCCTGATGCTGTGAAAGATTGAAGGTGGGAGGAGAAGGGGAGAACAGAGGATGAGATGGCTGGATGGCATCACCGACTCTATGGACATGAGTTTGAGCAAGCTCCGGGAGTTGGTGACAGACAGGGAAGCCTAGCATGCTGCATTCCATGGGGCTTCAAAGAGTCGAACATGACTGAGCGACCAAACTGAAGAGTAAGCCTGAAAATAATTGTATTTTACAAAAGATGTGAAAGTCACTTTCACCTTTACATAGCACATCATTCCATAAAGACATCAGTTTTATTCTCCAGGATAAGATTGGAAAAGACAGCTGAATGCCCTGAAGACTTATTACCCTATGTCACTTTACCATGGAAGTGACACAGATTTAAGACATTCCTTGCTAAAGGAAAAGAAAAGTCAAAGGGGTGTAATAATAAAGGTATATACAAGGCTGGACTCGTGTAAAAGAAATAGTCACAAAAGATAACATGTGCTTGGCTCATGGATACAGTCAAAAAGGGATTACAAAATACTACTATTTTTGCTGCATACAGGAGGTGCACTGTTATAATACCCAGAGATTATCTTGGGTTTGTGCTTTCTTATGTCTCATACTATAACTGGGATTATCATTAACTCCATGCTTTGGCTAGTATTTGCCACATAAAGCTTTAAAAAATAATTCTGAAAAAAAAATAAGTGAACATTACTGTGAGATATAAACTTACCTGGTTCCTCATTTGAAGTGGTGAAAATACTACTGTAAGATCTTCGAACACGTAAGGTTATACAACCATTTTCATGTAGGCAAAATAAACCATCACGTTGAAAGCAGGGAATTACCTTTAAATAGACGATGTATTTATTTTTTAAAACCATAGATTTTAAAATTATATATACAGTGAGACTCATAAACTCATATTTTCAGAATACGGGCAAAAAAACAAAAACACAAAAGCACACATATAATCCCCTAATCCATCAATCCTAAAAAATTCGTCTTTATTCGTGTAACTTAAATAGTTCAGTATCTATCTCCAGATCTGTCAGAAGAATTTCTAGGGTTAAATCAAACCAATCAGAAGTCCAGAAAAATAAGGAATGTAAAATAACAGTCAATCTTTAAATAAAAAGAAAAGAAGTGAAACTAAGGACTTTTGCAAGACTATGCAAAAGTGTAGATTATTTTCTCTATATAATTCATAATCAACTTTTGGTGATGTAATTTGTAAGCTGTAGATACCTGCAGAAAAGGAACTCCTGTTCGCTCTATTGCAATCACACCCACTGTCTGATTCACCTCAAGATCAAGGATTAAAATCTCACGAGGATAGAGCAGCAACATGTGATTCCTTTTGGAAGGCAGGTATGCCAACTGAAGGCAATCATTGAGAGTTATGAATTCTGCACTGGAAAAAGTAAACATTTACTTCAGGCATCAAGAAATGAGTCAGACTCACACATGAACATATGTACAAAACAGATATAGACCCACAGACACAAAAACAAACTTATGGTTACCAAAGGTGGGGTGGCCATGAGGGAGGGATAAATTAAGAGTTTGGGATTAGCAGATACAAACTACTCTATATAAAATAAACAAGGTCCTACTATATGGCTCAAGGAACTAGATTCAATATCCTATAATAAACCACAATGGAAAAGAATATGAAAAAGAATAGTAATATGTATAACTGAATCACTTTGCTGAGTGTGTGTGCATGTGTGCACGCACGCGCTGTGTCACTCACTCAGCCCTGTCTGACTCTTTGCAATCCCATGAACAGAGGAGCCTGGCAGGCTACAGTTCCTGGGGTTCTCCAGGCAAGAATACTAGAGTGGGTTGCCATTCCCTTCTCAGGGGATCTTCCCAACCCAGGGATAGAACCCACGTCTCTTGCATTGCAGGCAGATTCTTTACTGTCTGAGTCACTAGGGAGGCTCCATATAATATAATATGTATAAGTGAATCCCTTTGCTGTATATCAGGAACTAACACAGCATTGTAAATCAATTACACTTCAATTTTTAAAGATGAATCAGATTTTATTCATATCAGAAAAAGCTAAAAAAGGATTGAATTTTGTACTTTTCATATAATAACCATCAACAAGAATGTACAACTGTCTCCTGAAATAACCAACATGAGCTAGCATCTAAATATTAGATCTCTCCTATGTGCCAAAATCCAAATTATGACAATAACACTAGATAGGCTGGAGAGATATGTTTCTAAATCATTGAAAGTTTAAAGTAAACTAGTAAGTCTATGATATGAGATGGTAAGCGACAATACTGTACAGCACTCATAAGGTAGTACCGTCATTCTTATTTTGTAATCAGAAGTACTAGATGGACTGCTGAAAAGAAGCCTTGGGATTAAAACAAAAGCATTTACAGTAATTAGGGCTAGAGAACTGGATCAGGAGTCAATGGACTATCTGGCCTTGAGCAAGTCACTCCCTCTACTCTGCCTTCCTTCACTCTTCAGCTGTCTTAAAGATTTTTTGGAACGAAGTTGGGTATTTTATTCACTTACCACAGAATTTTCTTCTGTATAAATAAAAGAGATGAAACAATATGAGGATTGTAAAGACTGTTGAAGAGTCTCAAAAATCATTTCAGTAATTTGTGATTGTTGTATATACTTAATCACAACTTTGTATTTATAATAAATTTACATATTTATTTCAATAGGAATGGGCATATAATTATGTACCATCTTCTTTTTACATAACAATTTTATTAAGGTTTTGAAATTTAAAGTAAAGTTAGATCAGAGGACCATGGAGAGGGATGTGGACTGCATTAAAATTCTGGCTCTGCACTTCCCAGTTGGGCAAGCTTAAGTAACAAATTTAGAACAATGTAAGACTCAGTTTCCTCACACAGATGAACATATGATTCATGAGAGAAAATACAGTATGTAGGTCATAAGTTATAAAACTATGCAGCTTAAAAATAATTATTTATGATACAGAATTACTGAAAAAGAAATAAGTTCTCAAGATACTTAAGGAGTAATCTTCAATCGTTTCAGCATAGGGTAGGGGATAAATTAGGGATAAATTTAACCAGCCTATGGTTTAATATATAAAACTGATATTTACATATCAATTCAGAATTTATAGAGCAATTTGTATTTTACCACATTTGTCAGGTAATTACCCACAAAGTCTAGATAGAATAATCTTAGTATATTAAAAATAAAAGCATTTTTAAAATGAATTCCAAAAAACTACCAAAGCAATAAAAATATAAGAACCACAGCACTGGGAAAAAAATAGAAATCTATTTTTAATGCATAAAATTAGTCCTTCAAAATAAAATTTTATTCAGTTGAAATTTCTGAAATAAACAAAAATATAGCATTTACCAAAAGAATGCTTATTAAGTATCAGATACTATGATAAGGACTTAAGTTTCTGAATCTATTAATCTTTATAACAGCCCTATGAAACCCTTTAACACACTATCTTGGCTGTTGGAAGAGTGAAATCTGAGAAAGATTAAAATATACTCCAAGTCACAGAGCTACAGTTCCCCTAAAATCTTGGCCCTTAACCACTATGGGAAACCATCTTTACATGCAGAAGAAAAACATTTATATTTTACTGGCTAATGACATTACACAGCATTTAAGTCAGGAAAATGTATTTAAAATCATAATCCAGCTTTCGCCCCCCAATTTTTAATGTGTTCAGTGGCCCCCACCTTAGAATCGTTCTCTCTCACTTTCAAGAGTCAAAGATGTTCACTGGAAATTAGTGGGGGTTGTTTACTGCATTACTGGCAACAAAGGAACCATGCTAAGTGCTAAATCTCTTCTTAGAGGAGGAAACAAAAAATATTTTTCCTTTTTACAAATTCAAAATTAGAAACAAGAAAGGGTAACATGAAGAAGAAAATCAACCTTAATACATCTCCAAAAATGATATTTTCAATGAACAGATGAACACTGAATTACACGAATGTTGCTGCTAGTTTTATACTTGCAACTTACCTAGGTTTCTCTTGAGTGATTAAGATTTTCACTTTATTAAGAGCCTTCTTGGCCCCTGTGGCTGCAGCCAGCTTGTTGTGAGCTGGGCTGGAGTGTGGACTGGATATGTAAACTTTTTTCCCAGGGCCTGAGGGAGGCTTGGATGGAGAGAAATCTGAGATGAATACAATGCCCTCGCTGGTGAGTACTGTACTGAGAGAAGTGAAACTCTGATTAAAGTTTAATCAAGTTTAGCATAGTTTTATTCCAAAACATTTTTGAGAGCAAGGTAATGATAATTTTAATAATAAGGAACTGGCAGTGTTATGCAGACATAACATAACGGGAATGTTCTCCAAGTTAAACGGAAACAGGTGGTCCATTACAATTCATCAGAGGCCTCCAAGCTCAGCACTCAAAATTAATGTTTTATATTAAAAAGATATCAGAAGGTTACTGGCAGAAAGAACAAATGTTTGTTCTTCCAAATAAATTCAGTGTACAGACTTTCATTAGAAACCTTTCCTCATTATATCTCATAACTTCAAAATCCAAAGACTTTCAGAATATAAAATTCACAGAAGAGAGAAAAAAACCCATATACGAGGTTCTTCATATCACACTTGGCAAATTCAAATATTTAACTTGTTGATACTAATTTTTTATCATTATCATGAGTTGCTCTGTCTAAATTTATTTCCTTTTTCTTCTTGAGTGTCAAACTGAAGCTTGGGATGTGCGAAGAGTGTTTTCACTTAATATCTAGAGTAAAAGTGCCAACAGTGGCTTACTAAGTGTACAGGAAACAGAAATATTTTATGCCTTTTTATGACTGAAAAAATAATCCCCCTCACAACTGGGGCCGACTAACATCTGCTGCTGCTGCTGCTAAGTCGCTTCAGTCGTGTCCGACTCTGCAATCCCATAGATGGCAGCCCACCAGGCTCCCCCGTCCCTGGGATTCTCCAGGCAAAAACACTGGAGTGGGTTGCCATTTCCTTCTCCAATGCATGAAAGTGAAAAATGAAAGTGAAAGTGAAGTGCTCAGTCATGTCTGATTCCTCGCAACCCCATGGACTGCAGCCCACCAGGCTCCTCAATCCACAGGATTTTCCAGGCAAGAGTACTGGAGTGGGTGCCATCGACTTCTATCTGATCATAAAAATCTTATCTACCCTGGCTCTTGGCAATGAGTGAGGCTGCTTTAAAGACAGGGGACAAACCATTCAAGAATTATGACAACCCCAGCACATTCAATGAGCAAATCAAAGATGTTAGGTCAACTGATGCTTTGAAATTTCGTGCTTTCATCAACTAAATTACAGAGATGCAGTAAATTAACCTGAAGCTTTGTCTCCATTTCAGATTATAGAAGGCATCCTTCAAGGTCGAAGTCTGTCCTCTCCTTTTGTGATGTCCTCACTCCCTGACTCTGTCAGCTAAGCCTGCTCTCCTCAAAGCACATAATGCCTTCACAGCACTGCCTTCCATGGCAACCTAGTGAGTGCACACATATGTTCACATATATACATTTACACACACAAAGCCTAAACACACCCTATTGCAGTTATTTATACAGCTGTGTTTCCCATTTTAATTTCTACTTGTCTGACCTTCTGTCCCTCCATCAATTCACATACCCCTCAATAAATATTGGAGGATACAAGTTGGAATTTTGAGTCATTCAAATCCAGGGAAAACATTCTTTACCATAGTAGATTCCCTCATCTCTTTGAAGTTGTTTATCAAATATCAAAATGAAGCCTACCTTGACCACTTTATCTAATACAACAAGCCCACTCCCACTCCCTTTATCTTGTTTTATTTTTTATACCATTCATAATACATTGCAGTGTACTAATTCATTATGCTTATAGGTTACCACCTAATTCTTGCTCACTAGAATGCAAACTTTATGAAGGCAAGAATCCTTGTCTTGGTTTACTGATATATTCCAGGCTCCCAGAACACTCCTGGCATACAGTAAGTAAAAGCTCAAGAAATATTTGTTGGATAACTGAATAAAAAATATTTTCTAAATAATTTGGTCACAAAAATATCTGGCTAGAATCTAATTTTTAGATCAGTGGCTCAGTAAAACATTAAAGTTTATTGGCAAAAACAGTCTCTGCAAGAAAAAACTCCCTTGGGCTTAGTCTGTTCCTGACATGCATCTGTTTATGGCACTCAAAAGGCTTGGAATGAATTAGAACAATATTTTGAAAAGGAAGAAATGAATTTGGCCACAGACTAAATGAAACCCTTGACTCAGATTCTTTTGATGTTCCTAGAAAAAAATTTAATTAACTCTGACTTAGAATAACACAGCAACTCTCTCATTCTCTGACTAATCTAATTCTGATCACAAATTCCATACACTGAAGGTCTAGCTTGCTGATTTAAATTTCTAATCACCAGAATACTTGCAAAATATATGGGTTATGATTTAGTATCTGTCCTAGGAGCTGAAAAGATATGAACTAGATGTGCATCTCACTTTAAGATGTATGATGGGTGTGTGTGTATGTGTATCTTATGTATATAGCATTAACCATATATATTACAAATACCTCAATCCATTTTCCACAAGAAACTAGTACTCACAGGTTAAATGTGAGGGATCAAAAGGATCAAAAGAAAAAGAAAGAATGTTATCGGCATAGCTCTTCTTCCATAGTTTGGTGCCAGTATCTGCATTCCAGAGCACAATGTAATTTGGCGGATGGATAGCAAGCAATAAATCCCGGGAAGCATCTTGATTCCATAACCACTGAACATCTGCAAAGACCAGATAAATAAAGACAAAATTCAGAAATCACCCACTTTAAAACACTTGGTTAATGTATCCTTTATATCTAGTTGTGTATTTTCATAATGCTTAAAATCTTAACTTCCCCCCTTGTCTTCAATGTTGCATCTAAGTTTATGTGTCAAGATTGACAGGGAAAACTAACTTTACATAAAAATGAGCTGCCTGAACATTAGAATCTAGAGGTCAACATTTCCAAGTAATCTGAAATATTACCTCAAAGAAAATACAAGGCAATTTACACTATTCATTAGTTAAAACTTTATGTCAAAGAGTTGTCCTAGCCATGATCAATGTCAGATTCTCCTAATGTTTTTGTGGAGTTACTTAATGGGACTTTACAGAATTGCATGTTTTTTCACAACAAAAAAGAAGATAAAGATCTAGTTCAATAGGTACAGTAAGTACTCAATAAATATTTTTTTAACAGTCATTTAAAAGATTCACCCAGTCAAGAGAGCCACTCAGTCAAAGCCAGGAATACTGTATTGATTAGGTCAGTAACATAAGCAAGCAAACAAATGATCTACTGATATATGAAAATGATAACAACATTTTATCTCTATTAGCAGAAAGTAAGCATTGCGGGCTAATTCAAAGGAGCAGTTCAGGGGAGTTTACTGATAGCTTAGATCTACAAGACCATTTATAAGAAGCTTAATTTTTCTCATCATGCTCAACTGAAATTAATGCATTTTACCAAAGCACAAATCAATTGAGATCTGAGGAAATAAGCCCAGGAGCATATTGATAGGGAAAAGAAAGCTAGATTCAGATCCACAGAACTGGCTACACACAATCAAGAGTTAACTGAGAAGTGATGAAAGTAAATGAAAGGGACAAAAACCAACCGCTCTAACAGTAAGTGTATTTACACAGACGCTCGGTGGAGCGCGGACTCTCCTCACCCTGAATAGGCTTGGCATGCTCTTGGATCTCACACTGCGCTACTCCTGCTGCTACATCCCAAACGATGATCTTTCCATTGACATCAGCAGAAGCTAAGCGCAAGGAATATGGCGAGCCAATGTTATGATGATAATTTTCCCTGGCCCATTTAACCTAGTATCAAGAAGAAACCAAATCAAGTAAATATTTACACTGGATGTAAACCATACATAATTTTCATAAAACACTGACCAGAACTCAAGCTACATTCTACACTTATATTACAAAAATAGGAAATTAGCTTCCTCAAAAGTCAGACATTTTTATTATGATTTTTTTAAAGTCGCAACTAAAATAGTTTTGAAAACATCACCACTTTCTTGCCTTTAAAATATCAGAAATGAGACACAGCCTTAATAATCTGGAGAATTCAGGTAAAAATTCCAGAATACCATCTCTTAAAATGGTATGATCACTGGTATATCATCTAATCACAGTAAAGACCATAAAATCTAATTCTGACATAACACATAAAATCCTAAATTGTTAAGAAGAATCTTCTCTTGCACTCTATTCTTCTAATTAAAAGGAGACAACTTTGAGCTACCAAAATCTTGCAAAAGGAAAACACAAAAGCAAACAAAAAATCTGGGTATCCCTCTCATAAAATTGGAAAAAAATTGCAGCAGTTTTTTCTCTAAAAAAAATAAATTTATGCATCATACTTTTATAATAACATTAATAGTTTTTAAAATAAAAATACGAGAATCCCAGCACAAATCAGGTTAACTCCTGAGTACTGACAAAATAAGGAATGAAACAGAGTCCTTCCTCTGAGCTAAGGTCTTCCCTGGCCACAACCTCCCTTTTTTAGCTCCTACTTGATTACTTTGGATCATTTCCCACATAATACTCTGTAATTATTTTATTTACTTCGTTTTGACCTATCACCAGTCCTGCTCCATATGATAGGATCATGGGGGCCTTGCTCACATTTCTATTCCCAGACCCTAACACAGTGCCTGCAGCTGACATTCAAGTATGTGTTTAGTTAACAAACTTAACACCACAGACTCTTCAAACATATACCTATATTTGAATATATAGGCATATACCTATGTACACAGACACACACATGTATGTACACATAAAAGTAAACACACTCAGAGAAAATGCTAAGGTAGGGAAGCATGCTAATCAATTCTATAGCATTCATGAAAAAGATGGCAAAAAAGTGTTCCAAACTTCAGTGTCAACAAGACACATCTTTTCCTCAGGCAAGAGTTTTTTTAAAATGAAAATGTGTGTCTGCACATATGCATGTATATATGTTTGAATGTGTATATATGTATATGTTTACTTTATACATGAGTGAAGGTATGTATACTCTCCCTTCTCGTTATTTACAGAATCTGTATTTGTGAATTTGCCTACTTGCTAAAACATATTTGCAATTTTATTTGTAGAATCAGTATTTGCAGTACTTTTATAGTCATTAATGGGCACATACAGAGCAGTGAAAAATCTGAGTCACTCAACATACCAGAGCATCCCAGCTGCGGCTGAACAAGGTGCTCTTGTGTCAGTTCTCATAATGTAAACAAATGTCTTTTCTGAGGCCTACTTACTACTGTGTTTTTGCATTTCTGGGCTTCCAGTTGTGACTTCACTGTTTAAAATGGTCCCCGGCACAGTGCTCAAGTGCTGTCTAGTGCTCCTAAGCACAAGAAGCTGTGCCATGCATTACAGAAAAAACACATGAAATAAGCTTTGTCCAGGCATGAGTTATGGTGCTGTCGGCTGTGAGTTCAATGATAATAAATCAACAGTATACAATAAACAAGATGTCTTTTAATAGAAACACACATAAAACAAGGTTATATATCAATCAGTTGATGAAAATATTGCAACTAGAGGCTCACTAGGAACCAACTGCATTATTTCCCCTAGGAGCAGTCAGTGTTTCAGTATTTGCTAATTCAGTGTTTCCAAAAACTTTACAGAATAAAACTACCACAGATAAGAATTATTGTAGGGTGTGTGTGTGTGTACGTATGTGTAGTACTTGAATTCCATCTCTGAATATATATTTTTTTAAAAATCACCTAAACACATCATAATCAAACTGCTGAAAATCAAGATAAGGAGATGAGAAAAGATACAATGCATACATATTATGCATAATTTTCCCAACAAAAATTACTCTGGGAGATAATGGAGTGAGCTTTAAAGCACTACAAGGAAAAAAAAAAAGGAATGGTGAAACAGTTTCTCAGACAAATAAAATCAGAAAGGATCAACCAATACCAGATACATGCCTCAAGGACTTGAAGGAAATTCTTTAGCCAAAAGGAATATGACACCAGACTGAAATACAGATCTATACTAAGAAATGAAAACTCCAGAAATGCAAAAAAGACAAAAATGGGAGGAGAGATAATATTTCTTCCCAAAACACAAAAAAATTAAAAAACAAAACCTATACCTAACATTAGACTTGATGGTGAAAGATTGAATGCTTTTTTCCTAGGCTCAGGGTAAGACAAAGGCATTCTCCCTCAGTCCTAAGCACTGTAGTAGAGGTCCCAATCAACATAAGGGGACAAGGAAAAGAAAGAAAAGATATCAGATTACTAGTGAAAAATCCAAGCTGTTATCTTCAGATAACATTACTGTCTATGTAAGAAAAACAAAACAATAACACTCAAGTTACTAAATCTAATGAGTTTAGCAAGATCATAGGATACATGTAGACATTAAAAAAAAAAATCCCCTGTATTTTTCCCTATTGCACATTAAATACAAAAATTAACTCAAAATGGATCTGAAACCCAAATATAAGAGCTAAAATCATAATATCCTTAGACAAAAACAAAGGTGTAAGTCTTCTTGACACTGGGAAAAGCAATGGTTCCTGGTTACAGCCTACATCAAAATTTAAAACTTTTGTGCTTCAGAGGGCACTATCCCAGAATGAGAGAAAATATTTGCCAAGCATATATCTGATAAGGGACTTGTATCTAGAACCATAAAGAATTCTTTCAACTCCAAAATTTTTAAAAATAGTTTTAAAATGGGCAAAGGAATGAGTAGACATTTTTCAAAGAATATCTACAAATGGCCACTAAGCACATGAAAAGATGCTACACACTATTAGCCATTAAGGAAACAAACCTAAACCACAATGAGAACCACTTCATTCCCCCTGCTGCTAATGCTGCTGCTAAGTCGCTTCAGTCGTGTCCGACTCTGTGCGACCCCAGAGACAGCAGCCCACCAGGTTCCCCCGCCCGTGGGATTCTCCAGGCAAGAACATTGGAGTGGGTTGCCATTTCCTTCTCCAACGCATGAAAGTGAAAAGTGAAAGTGAGGTCGCTCAGTCGCTCAGACTCTTTTCGACCCCATGGACTACAGCCCACCAGGCTCCTCCATCCATGGGATTTTCCAGGCAAGAGTACTGGAGTGGAGTGCCATTGCCTTCTCCTAGGAGGGCTCTAATCAAAAGGACAAGTAACAGCAGATGTTGAGTTTGAGGAGAAATTAGAGCCCTCATACACTGCTATGGGCATGTAAAATATTGAAGCCTCTTTGAGAAAAAAGAGTCTGGCAGTTTCTCAAAAGTTAAATATAGTTACCATGTGAGTCAGCTATTCTACTTTGAGGCATATACTCAAGAGAAATGAAAACATAGGTTCACACAGACAAACTGTACACAAATGTTCATGGCAGCATTGTTCGTAACATGTAAAAAGTGAGATATGCCAAATATTCATCAATAAATAAATGTTGTATCAGTGGAATATTATTCAGTGATAAAAAGGAATAGAGTACTGACACAAGCTGTGTGACATGGATGAATCTTGAAAAACATTATGCTGGGCGAAAGACGCCAGGCACACGCTGCACCATCTCACTCATCTCAAATGTCTAGAACAGACAAATCTACAGAACAGAAAGCAGATTAGTGACTGCCCAGGGATGAAGTGAAAGGGGGTAGGTGGCAACTGCTAAGGCATACAAGGTTTCTTTGGGGGGTTATGAAATTGATCGTGGTGATGGCTACACAACTCTGGATATAATGAAAGCCATGGAACTGTATGATGCTTTAAATGGGTGAATTTTATGGTATGAGTATCTCAGTAAAACAGTTCACAACCAATAAAAGACCCCAGATCTCCATCTCCAATAGTAATGTCTTTCCTAAAATTTCAGATCAGTATAATTCAATTGCCCCAGGTGTCTCAGACTTTGCACCTTAAACACTGACTTCACACACTTATGTCATCAAAACAATACTACCATTCAGTTACTCATACAGAAACCTCGAGTCATTCTGATTCTCCCTTAAGACTGGTCACTGTAAAGTTCACCTCTAAAGTGAAAGTTGCTCAGTCACGTCCAACTCTGCGAACCTATGACCTATTGTCTGCCAGGGTTCTCTGTCCATGGAATTCACCAGACCAGAATACTGGAATAGGTAGCTGTTTCCCTTCTCCAGGGGATCTTCCCAACCCAGGGATGAACCCAGGTCTCCCATACTACAGGATTCTTTACCTTCTGAGGCACCAAGGAAGCCCAAAAATACTGGAGTGGGTAGCCTATCCCTTCTCCAGTGGATCTTCCTGACCCAGGCATCAAACTGGGGGCTCCTGCATTGGAGTCATTCTGCCGATTAAGACTGTTTACTATAAATGCTATCAAGTTCACCTCTTAGAGAGCTCCTAAATCTGACTCCTTTATGTCTCTTTATTTTAGGCCCTAAGGATTTCCTGCCCAAATTACTACAACTGTCCTACATGATCCCATTGCATTGTCTTGCCCTTTTCCAACAGATCCTCCACTACTGCCAGAGTGAGTTTTTCTAAAATGCAAATATGATCAAATCAATCTCCTACTTAAAAATCCAAAGTCCATCTTAATCTTATAAACCTTTCAGGGTAGGTGACTTTCTCTGGCTGCCTTCTTTCATCACTTCTACTGATTACATGTGTATTCCATCTTTTAGCCATCTTTTACACACACTGCTTCCTTTCGAGTCTATTCTCCTTTTCTCCTGCAGTGCACTTCCTAATTTTTCACTCAGCCAGCTACTGTCTACTAGCCCCTAAAATGAAGAGAATTCTGAGCCCTCCTCTGATCCCTACAACCAGGTGACCTGTAGTTCCTTTGTCTTCCCATAGCATATGAAAGAGGTCTCACTTACCACACTGTATTTGTGAGTTTTCTTCTCACTCTTCCTCACTAGACAATGAATTGCTTGAGGGCTTTCATCTCTTTACTCTTAGCACATACTAGATGCTCAAAACTAATGAGTGAAATGAGTGGTGCAGTACAGGACAAAATTGGTGTTTTCCACTAGCATTAAAATGACCTAAGAACTAGCAGTTAATAGTTCAATACTGATGCGACATTAAGTATATATGGAGACACTGCATATGCATGTGTGCTTAGTCTTCTCCAACTCTTTGTGACCCCATAGCCTGCGGCGGGCCAGGCTCCTCTGTCCATGGATTTCTTCAGGCAAGAAGACTGGAGTGGGTTCCATTTCCTCTTCCAGGGCATCTTCCTGACCCAGGAATCAAACCGGAGACTCCTGCATTGGCAGGTGGGTTTACCACTGAGCCATTCGGAAAACCCGATATGGAAATATTAGGCTACCGCAATTAAGAGTATCGCATGTAAAACCTACTCAACATTTCTACATATGACTTTAATGAGATTCCAGCGATATTTAGAACAGACAATTTATGATAGGGTGGAAGTAGGATCTGACTTACCTTGACAACATCCGCTTTATGCTTTTCTAAAACTTGAAGCGTTTGAGCAGTATTGGAATCAATCACTACCACAAGCGAATGACATCCATAAGCAATTAAACCTTGCCAGCCCCTAACAAAAAGTGTTAACATCTAAGTTAAGAGCAAAGCAAAACAACTTCTTTCTTGCCAAAAGGCATCCTAAAGAACAGATAAATCTAACCAATTGGCACCACCATTAATAAAATTATTATGTAAGCCCAAAGGCCAGCACTTTACATTTTACCATTTAAATAGAAAAGGTCTAGCTGAGCTTTAAAAAACAAAACTTGCTGAAATTTTTTTTTTTTCGGATTAAAAAAATTAAGTTCTGACAGATATGCCTGTAGAGGTGTAAAGACATATAAAGCGACTCCGGTCGTCTGTCTTCGAGAGCTTATCCCTCGTCTTACTCAACCCTGAATCCCAAGCATCCACAGAGTGCGTGGGATCACACTCCACGCTCTGTGATAAGCACTGGTCCCTCCAACCAGATAAAAAGATGAACACTCAACAGGAAGTTTCTGTACTCTTGCCAACCTTCCCAGGAGCCACAGCTACAAGTAGTCTGCTTTATATTCGCCTGGGTTATTAATTATCGGTGTCATTTTATAGTAAAAAGATAAAGGTGAAATGAAGAGCTGGCGAGAGCCCAGGGTCCTGGCACAGCGTCCAGCACATTGTCGAATGAATACAGGTTAAGAAACGGGGATGAGAGAAAAAGAAGACAGAACTGGGGAAGAACGGAACTGACATGGGGGCGAGAAGCCCGGAGACTTGGGAGGAGAGGGTAAGAGTGGGGAATGGGGACGGTGAGGAAGGTGAGGGGAAACAGCGAAGACAAACAAGAGATGAGAGAACGAAGGCAAATATATCCACCCAGGGCAAGTTCCCACATGGGGTTTTTTTTTTACAGCTTTTATAGTAATAACAGAAAGCCAGCATTTAAAAATGAAAATCTCTACAGTGTGAAGGCAGCGTCCAGTCTTGAAGAGAACAAATTAAGCAGGGGGATGAAACCTCTTGTTCTTTCCCCCTTCCCCTCACAGACTCCTGGCCGAGCCTGGCGGCCTCGGAGCCCGGCGCCCTCACCAGTCCACCGCCGCCTTGTTGTGGGCATTGAGGGCCCCGGTGAGGGTGCGCGCCGACACCTTAAAATTCACGGTGTAGGGCAACATCGCCACGGCTAAACTGGGCCCTTAGAGCCGCCGCGCAACCAGGAAGCCGGCGGCCACTGGGCTTCCGTTCCAAACAGAGTCCGGGTAGCTCCTTGGGCGCCGCAATTTGGTTCCGCTAAATCCGAGGTTCCACCTTTCCCTATTCCGTTGCCTTCAGGTTCCGTCACTCCTGTTTTCCGCCTGCTTTAGGGTTCCGCCACCTTGGGGTTCCGAGGCTCTGTATAGGATCTGATTGTGCCTTGAAGGAAAAGGTGTTGCCTGGGGTCACATCTGTTTTCTTAAGACTGAGACTGCGTAAGCCTATGTGTCCTGATGAAAATGGTGAAAAGCAAGAGCTATAAGTCCCGATTAGCCTTCTGCCTTCTATCAGTTAACTTAGGAAAACTACCAATGTCTAATCAAGGCTATGGTTTTTCCAGTGGTCGTGTACGGATGAGAGAGTTGGACTGTGAAGAAAGCTGAACGCCGAAGAATTGATGCTTTTGAACTGTGGTGTTCGAGAAAGCTCCTGAGAGTCCTTTGGACTGCAAGGAGATGCAACCAGTCCATCCTAAAGGAAATCAATCCTGAATGTTCATTGGAAGGACTGATGTTGAAGCTGAAACTTCAATACTTTGGCCACCTGATGCGAAGAGCTGACTCATCTGAAAAGACCGCGATGCTGGGAAAGACTGAAGGCAGGAGGAAAAGGGGACGACAGAGGATGAGATGGTTGGATGGTATCACGGACACAACGGACATGAGTTTGAGTAAGCTCTGGAAGTTGGTGATGGGCAGGGAGGACTGGCGTGCTGCAGTCCATGGGGTCGCAAAGAGTCAGACACAATTGAACGCAAAGTGTCGGACACGATTGAATGAACTGAACTGAACTGGACTGAACCAATATCAGGCACTGTTGTAGGTGTTGGGGATATAGTGAGGAAGAGGACACAAAGTCTCCGCCCTTATGGAGTTTATAGAATAAATGAGATTGTGGATTTAAGAATAAGTTTCCATGATCTGGAAAAAAAGAGTAAGTGAATGTATAGGATTCACTGGATGAATGGAGAGAGTGAATGAGATGAATAGCCAGAATTTGAAAAATTTTCAATGGCAACCATGCAATGTATGTGATCCGTTAATGGTTCATGTAATGAACTGCTATTACTAATACCAGATATCATTTGTTGGGAATTACCACATGCTACGCAGAAGGCAATGGTACCCCACTCCAGTACTCTTGCCTGGAAAATCCCATGGACGGGGGAGCCTGGTGGGCTGCCATCTATGGGGTCGCACAGAGTCAGACACGACTGAGCGCTTTCACTTTCACTTTTCACTTTCATAGGGTTTCCCTGGTGGCTCAGAGGTTAAAGCGTCTGCCTGCAATGCAGGAGACCTGGGTTCGATCCCTGGGTCAGGAAGATCCCCTGGAGAAGGAAATGGCAACCCACTCCAGTATTCTTGCCTGGAGAATCCCATGGACGGAGGAGCCTGGTGGGCTACAGTCCACGGGGTCGCAAAGAGTCGGACACGACTGAGCGACTTCACTTTCACTTTTCACTTTCATGCATTGGAGAAGGAAATGGCAACCCACTCCAGTGTTCTCGCCTGGAGAATCCCAGGGATGGGGGAACCTGGTGGGCTGCCGTCTATGGGGTCGCACAGAGTCCGACACGACTGAGGCGACTTAGCAGCAGCAGCAGCAGCAGGCAGTAAACTAAGGACTTTCCTTGTTAGCTAAGCCTTTTCTTTGATCCACACGCAGGATTTCCTTCTTTTGGTCCTAGGTGTCTTGAAAGGTTAGTATCAGTAATAGAAGGGCGTTTATTGTGACTTTGGGCAGATCACTTGAGTTCATTAAGCCTCCTTTTCTTCTATTATATAGAGGGAGGGGTTAATTATCCTTAGATCATTAAAAGCATTACATTAGATAATATATTAAAGAACCTAACACAGCACTTAGATTCCTAAGTGCCTTATAATTTACTGACAGAGCTGGAATATAAATATAGGCCCTTTTAGGGAGTAGGGGGTGGGGTAGCACTGGCCCTCTAAGCTGTGCTGGGCTTAGTCACTCAGTCGTGTCCAACGCTTTTCCACCCTGAGGACTGTATAGCCTGCTGGGCTACTGGCTCCTCTGTCCATGGGGATTCTCCAGGCAAGAATACTGGAGGGGGTTGCCATGCCCCTCTCCAGGGGATCCAACCCAAGAATTGAACAGGAGTCTCCTGCATTGCAGGTGGATTCTTTACCAGCTAAGCTACCAAGGAAGCTTACCTACCCCCACCCCCAACTAAGCTCAGTCAGTTCAGTCACTCAGTCGTGTCCAACCCTTTGTGACCCCATGGACTGCAGCATGCCAGGCTTCCCTGTCCATCACCAACTCCTGAAGCTTTCTCAAACTCATGTCCATGGAGTCCATGAGGCCATCCAACCATCTCATCATCTGTTGTCCTCTTCTCCTCCTGCCTTCAATCTTTCCCAGCATCAGGGTCTTTTCCAATGAGTTTGCTGTTTCACATCAGGTGGCCAAAGTAGTGGAGTTTTAGTTTCAGCTTCAGTCCTTCCAATGAATATTCAGGACTGATTTCCTTTAGGATAGACCCGTTTGATCTCCCTGTAGTCCCAGGGATCCTCAACAGTCGTCTCCACTTGGAGACCCATTCCTTGGGCACCACTCATGGGGTGCCCAAGTCCCTCTGCTGCTGCTGCTGCTGCTAAGTCACTTCAGTCGTGTCCGACCCTGAGACCCCATAGACGGCAGCCCACCAGGCTCCCCTGTCCCTGGGATTCTCCAAGAAAGAACACTGGAGTGGGTTGCCATTTCCTTCTCCAATGCATGAAAGTGAAAAGTGAAAGTGAAGTTGCTCAGTTGTGTCCGACTCTTAGCGACCTCATGGACTGCAGCCCCCCAGGCTCCTCCGTCCATGGGATTCTCCAGGCAAGAGTACTGGAGTGAGTTGCCATTACCTTCTCCACCAAGTCCCTCTAAGCTACCTTAAATTTGAAGAAAGATCTTCCCTCTCTAAGGTGTATCCTGCAAAAGAAGAAGTAATGAGAATTTGGTTAAAAGTGGAGTTGGATTTACTGAGTCACTCACAGGGATACTAAAACCACAGTGATTTGCTTTAAGACCAGGGCTTTAAGGGATCCCAACAGTGAACATATCAGACAGGGTTTGGGGAATTGCAGTTCTGGATGGACCATGATAACCTTGGCCCTGAGGGGGCTAACTCAGCTCTTTCTAAAAAGCCAGTCTGTCTGTACTCATAGCCAAAGACATAGGCTGTTTGAGCTGCCAGGCAAGCCCTAACCAGTGCTCCTCTGACCATCCTGCAGTCATGTTATGCTTACAATGCAGTCTGGAGTTCAAGTCTGTGGCCTCAGGAGTTAGCTTTAAAAGACTGCGACTTGTGTATCTTTCAGAATAACGATGTCTCCTTCTTTTTCAGACTTGGGTCTCCTGAGCTTCCCTTCTCAGGCTGTGTCTTTACTCAAACCCTTCTCCTGACACTTGGTCACTTAGCCTCCCACTACCTCTAGCATCAGTATGGGCCATGACGTTTACTACATTAGTTAGATTATTTTTCTTATAACACTGCTATTTTAAATTGGTCAATCCTGTCTTATTTTAAATGAAAGCATTTGAACTGCAAACCAACCCTGTTTCATCAGTGGTAGGTATTGCCAACTCCAAGTTCTAGATGAAGAAACTCAGCCTCAGAAAGGGGAAGTGACTTACCCAAGATCACTTCTGGCCAGTGAAAGAGGTGAACTTCCACCCACTCAGGGCTCAGTCCAGGATACAGAACTGCTCTCATGTGAGGTTTAGGTATGGTTATGCATTGTCACCGGGGATGAAATTGGGACCACGTGTGCACACTTTGTGCAGTCAATGCATTTTAAAGGAAAGGAACCCAGTAACAGTAACAGTAACACCCAGGCACCCAGTAACACCCAGTAACTAGTAACAGGCACCCAGGCACAGTCGGCAGCTGAGTGGGGGACTGGATGAACAGGAGGGAGTGCTAGACTGACAGTCTAGACTTGGCATCTATTTATCTTTCCTGGGTTTTTCCTTAAATACCTTCCACCCACCCTTTACTTCCTTGTGGATGATCATTAGTCCGATTTATTGTCTGACTACTCTTGTTATTGATCTCTTTTTGTGTCTGCACATATTATGGGTAATTATTACAGTACAATGGATCAGTCACTGCACTCTGTGACTTGGGGTTTATTAGACTAAAGGAGGTTTCTGAGAAAAGCAGTCATGGTGAAATGGATTTCTCTGGAGGAAGCCGTGTGAGGAATGTGTTTTTCTTACATCCTGAGCACAAGGAGAGGCACTCAGGTGTTGCTGGAAATGGCAAGAGCTTTGGTCAGACAGACAGACAGACAGACAGGTGGGAGTCCTGCTCTGGTCCAGCCACCTCCTAGCTCTGTGACTTTGGGCAAATTTAGGGTTTTAAATATTGTATGTAAGATTCTCCAATGTGATGGTTGTCCTGGGTATTAAGGACAAGGAGCCAGGTGTGTACCCATTTGGGCCCCTTCTCTCTTTCCAGCTGGTCCACATAACTGACCTGCAGGCAAAACTAATTCCTGGGGTCACTGGGGCTCTGTCAGTGTGTGTTTATCCAGTTATTGGCTGTTTTTAATGGAAGAATAAGCTAGAGGACATCCTTATTTGATTCATTCATCAGAATTTTATTAGTCCAAATAAATAATGTCTTAATACTGAGCTCATGGAATAGCATTTCATAAATTAGATTAGCTTTACAAACTTGTGGCTGGTGCACAAGCATGCTTTCTTGAGAAGAAGTAATTCTATTGATTACATATTCTTAACAAGCTTGGATTTTGGTAGAAATAGACTGTGAGCAGCTCTAACAGGCTTAAGGGTTTCTGGTCTTTCACAGAATCTTCCAGTTGTTGCAGTTAAAAACAAATGCCAATTTGACACTTCTAAGTATCATATTTGTGTCATGTTTGTGTTCCTATTCAGGGTATATGGCTGGCTTGTAATTCAAAGTCTGCCCTAGAATAAGTCTTGAGTGTAGACAGACTAAATCCAGAGTCCTAGAAGCCAGCATAAGATAAAAAAGTGAACTTGTAAGCCCCCTGGTGTATCCTGAAAGTGTTTATCTAAGAGCATCTCATTTTACTCTCTTGAAATATTAAGAACAATATCAGTTTTTAAAAAGAGAAAAATGTGTCCATAATCTTTACTTGCTAATGTGAATTTTATATTTAGTTAAGTTCAGTCATTCAGGCATGTCCAACTCTTTGCGACCCCATGCACTGCAGCATGCCAGGCCTCCCTGTCCATCACCAACTCCTGGAGTTTACTCAAACTAAAGTCCATTGAGTCAGTGATGCCATCCAACCATCTCACCCTCTGTCATCCCCTTCTCCTCCTGCCTTCAATCTTTCCCAGCATCAGGGTCTTTTCCAATGAGTCAGTTCTTTGTATCAGGTGACCAAAGTATTGAAGTTTCAGCTTCAGCATCAGTCCTTCCATGAATATTCAGAACTGATTTCCTTTATGATGGACTTGCTGGATCTCCTTGCAGTCCAAGGGACTCTCGAGAGTCTTATCCAACACCACAGTTCAAAAACATCAATTCTTTGGCACTCAGCTTTCTTTATGGTCCAACTCTCACATCCATACATGACTACTGGAAAAACCATAGCTTTGACAAGACAGACCTTTGTTGGCAAAGTATTATCTCTGCTTGTTAATATGATGTCTAGGTTGGTCATAGCTTTTCTTCCAAGGAGCAAGAAACTTTTAATTTCATGGCTGCAGTCACCATCTGCAGTGATTTTGGAGTCCAAGAAAATAAAGTCTGTCACCGTTTCCATAGTTTTCCTATCTATTTGCCATCAAGTGATGGGACCAGATGCCATGATCTTCATTTTTTGAATGTTGTTTCAAGCCAACTTTTTCACTCTCCTCTTTCACTTTCAGCAAGATGCCCTTCAGTTCCTCTTCACTTTCTGCCATAAGGGTGGTGTCATCTGCGTATCTGAGGTTATTGATATTTCTCCCTGCAATCTTGATTCCAGCTTGTGCTTCCTCCAGCCCAGCATTTCTCATGATGTACTCTGCATATAAATTAAATAAGCAGGGTGACAATACACAGTCTTGACATACTCCTTTCCCAAATTGGAACCAGTCTGCTGTTTCATGTCCGGTTCTAATTGTTTCTTCTTGGCCTGCATACAGATTTCTCAGGAGGGAGGTCAGGTGGTCTGGTATTCCTATCTCTTTCAGAATTTTCCACAGTTTGTTGTGATCCACACAGTCAAAGATGTTGAAATAGTCAATGAAGCAGAAGTAGATGTTTTTCTGGAATTCTCTTGCTTTTTCTGTGATCCAATGGATGTGGGCAATTTGATCTCTAGTTCCTCTGCCTTTTCTAAATCCAGCTCGAACATCTGGAACTTCTCGGTTCACATACTGTTGAAGCCTCACTTGGAGAATTTCGAGCTTTACTTTGCTAGCATGTGAGATGAGTGCAATTGTACAGTAGTTTGAACAATATTTGGCATTGCCTTTCCTTGAGATTGGAATGAAAACTGACCTTTTCCAGTCCTGTGGCCACTGCTGAGTTTTCCAAATTTGCTGGCATATTGGGTGCAGCACTTTCACAGCATCATATTTTAGGACTTGAAATAACTCAGCTGGAATTCCATCACCTCCTCTAGCTTTGTTCATAGTGATGCTTCCTAAGGCCCATTTGACTTTGCATTCCAGGATGTCTGGCTCTAGGTTAGTGATCACACCATCGTGGTTATCTGGGTCACGAAGATCTTTTTTGTATAGTTCTTCTGTGTATTCTTGCCACTTCTTCTTAATCTCTTCAGCTTCTATTAGGTCCATACCTTTTCTGTCCTTTATTGCACCCATCTCTGCATGAAATGTTCCCTTGGTATCTCTAATTTTCTTGAAGAGATCTCTAGTCTTTCCCATTCTATTGTTTTCCTCTATTTCTTTGCATTGATCACTGAGGAAGGCTTTCTTATCTCTCCTTGCTATTCTTTGGAACTCTGCATTCAAATGGGTATATCTTTCCTTTTCTCCTTTGCCCTTAGCTTCTCTCCTTTTCCCATCTATTTGTAAGGACTCTTCAGACAACCATTTTGCCTTTTTGCATTTATTTTACATTTTTCTTGCAATCCCATTCAAATAAAGATATATTTCATACTTTCATAATGCACGTATGTTTTATTAATCTTTTTTGACCCTTCTGTGTTAAGTATGGGGTTCCCTAGTGGCTCAGACTGTAAAGAATGTGCCTGCAATGTGGAAGACCTGGGTTCAGAAATATCTCCTAGAGAAGGAAATGGCAACCCACTCGAGTACAGTTGCCTGGAGAATTCAATGGACAGAGGAGCCTGTTGCGCCACAACCCGTTGGGTCGCAAAGAATCAGATGTGACTGAGCGACTAACACTTTCACATCATTAGTGTACTTATAGTACTTATATAGTCATAATTATCATTCAAATTAATTCACAGTATTTCATAGAATAGATAAACAATTACTTATTTAGCTATTTCACTATCTGCTGATATTTATTTCCATTTTAGTAAAAACAATACAGCTACAGTAAAGATCTTCATGCTTAGAGTTGGTTTTAATTCTGTTATTTCCCTAAAATAATCCACAGGAGTGAGTATAATTGTCTTTTATTTTAGTATTAAATTTTTTCTAAATTACAAAATAAATAAGTGCTTATTGTAGAAAATATGTGACTTCCAGAAGAGCATAAATACAAAAAAATATTATTATATGATTACTGGTAATATTGGCTTCTTTTAAGTGACTAAATATTTCTTCCTTTAAAAAATGCATATTTTTTAATAAAATTGAGGTCATCATCTAAGAACTAATTTTACTATCTTTTCCACTCAGTAATGAGATGTAGTCATCTGCAATATTTCCCTAATTTAATATGCCCTTTATTTGGTGAATTTGGGGAAATACAGAAATTTTAACATCTTCTATGGGTATCAAGTGCATCGCCCATTGTATGCCCTATTCATACAACAAAAGCAGGTCTTCCATTGCTTAACTACAAGACTACCATTTGACAGTGCGGTGTTCTGTGTTTGTCATGACACACCCAACTCTAGACCTGGTGTCAATCAAGGAAGCTGAAGAAAAGGAGCCCTTTCTGAAGTCCCCAGGTGCTTCCAAGTCTGGAGCTGAGCCAGGCGCCAGGACTGGGGGTGTCGTTCCTCCTTCCTGCTTATCCTGCTCCCCTCACTGGCTTGCTCTTTTTCCCCGGGGGACGCTGGTGCAGCAGGAGCTGTCTCCCAGAATCTGCACTCACTATCTACATGGTCCCCATGGGGAGCCTGGGATTCCCTATCTTTCCTGGTCTTTCCTGGTCCCTTGGGTGTCACTGAGCTCAACATCTGGGAGTCTGGTCCAGATGGCAGGAGGCAGCTGTCAGACCCATGAGTCTGCCTCAAGACAGACCTAGCAGGTGGTCACCAAACAAGCTGATTATTGAGAATTCAGCTCCTGCCTTTGAAGGATGCTGTTTTGAGGGTGAAGTTAATGCCTAGGGTTCCAGCCAAATTCATTAGGAAAGTGACACCTGACTATTTTGTGGGCCATGTCTCTCATATCTGTCTCATTTGCACAAAGGGTTTCAATAAAGAGAAGGGAAAGTCAGAAATCTTTGTACAGTATGCAGTGGTCATGAAAGTTAATTCTCTGTAGGACAGAGGTTTAAGCTTCACTGCAGGTATTGTAAAGGGAAAACCACTAGGATTCTTGCATAATTGTACGAAGCGACATTTTATAAATCTTGATGAACTGAGTAACAATGCTGTTTATTGAGAAGCAGTGCACTAAAAATTGTATTTCTGACTATGTGCATGTACATAGTTACAAATACAAATATTCTCTCAAAGTTACTCAGTAATGTCCAACTCTTTGTGACCCCATGGGCTGTAGGTCACCTGGCTTGTCTACCCGTAGAGTTCTCCTGGCAAGAATATTGGAGTGGGTTGTCATTCCCTTCTCTGAGGAACTTTCCTGACCCAGGATTGAGCCCTGGTCTCTGGCATTGCAGGCAGATTTTTTACAGTTTGAGCCACCAGAGGGTAAGTTCAGCTTACCCAGAGGGTAAGCTCAGTCGTGTCTGACTCTTTGTGACCCCATGGACTGTAGCCCACCGGGCTTCTCTGTCCATGGAATTCTCTAGGCAAGAATACTGGAGTGGGTTGCCATTCCTTTCTCCAGGGGATCTTCCTGACCCAAAGATCGAACCCAGGTTTCCCACATTGCAGGCAGGTTCTGTACCATCTGAGCTACCAGGAAAGAATGTAGTAAAATGGCAGTGATATTAAAATGTTCTCCTACTGAGTCTTGCCTGTCCTGGCTGAGCTCTCTCTGGGGGCTTGGGAAGCAGAAGACGTGAGTTACTCCTGAAGCCAAAACAGGAAGGGCCAATAGAGCAGCCATTATTGAAGACATTTGTGGTGTCTGTGATTGAGGAATCCATTAACTCTCTGCTTTATTCAGCTCATAAGAAGAGTCTTTCTATGGTAATATATTCACATCAGGGCTTTATTGGTATTGCAGGATTTGCATTAGGGCTCATTAATCTACAACAGGAGGTAGGAAGTACCTTAATATAAACTTAAGTGATTCAAGGAAGTAATAATAACACATCAGTTTTTAAATTAAGGGGAAATTGTCCATCCCTGAACAGTACCTATTCCTCTAAAATGAAGTGTGTCAAGTGCAGTAAAAATTTCCTTTATGTTCTGAAAACTGCACAAGCCTTCCCAGTGGCCCCCATGAATCAGATCTATCCTCCTGGGAAATCATGCTCTCCCCTAACTGCTGCCCTTCCCCTCCTGCTCCTATATGAGGCCCAACCTGGGCAGCCAAAATGACTAGGGGGTTCCTCCCACAGGCCCCATCACATTGGGAGTGAGGATTCCTACATATGAACTTCAAGTGGATACAAGCATTCCATCCAAAACAGAGAAGTGGAAGTAAGAATTAAACTAGAAAGAGTATTTGTATTGACAGTGCAGCCTGGAAAGGAAAGGGGGCTGTTCGAACTTTTAGCTAGTTAGCACTAGCTAGATATACAGCTGCCTGTCATGTAATTTCCTTGAGTCTCATCTAATAGGACTCAGACCTGATTCAGCTGTGTAAGTGTGAGTAAGTGTTAGTCGCCCAGTCGTGCCCAACTCTTTGCAACCCCATGGACTGCAGCCCACCAGACTCTTCTGTCCATGAGATTTCCCAAGCAAGAGTACGGGACTGGGTTGCGATTTCCTTCTCCAGAGGATCTTCCCGACCCAGGGATTGAACCCAGGATTCCTGCACTGCAGGCATATTCTTCACCGACTGAGCTACAGGGGAAGCCTGTGTACCCCTTCCCAAATAATCCATAAACCTCAGTAGACACTGACTTCACTACCCTTGGCTGTAAGCTTGGGCCTGATCGGTTCAAGTGAGTCCTCTTCCTCTTTATCAGTGGTTGTTTCAGGAATTGACACGAAATATGCTTCTGCCTGGACTTCCCAGGTGACTCAGTGGTAAAGAACGCACTTGTCAATGCAGGAGACAGAAGATATGCAGGTTTGATCCCTGGGTCAGGAAGATCCCCTAGAGGAGGAAATGGTAAGCCACTCTAGTATTCTTGCCTGGAAAATTCCGTAGACAGAGGAGCCTGGCAGGCTACAGTCTATGTGATCAGAAAGAGTCGAATATAACTGAACAACTGAACACACACACACACACACGTACACTTCTGGAAAGTAAAATATGAAAAGTGTTTTGCTGGAGATTTCTGAGAACATCTTTCCTTGGTCCTCTGAGAGACTTTGAGAAACAACTCTCCGTTTCTCCTTTTGGATATGAACAAGGGAGAATTAGTCCTAGTTACTTCCAAAGCCACCCTATGAGCAGGAGGAAAACCCAATTTAGGATGCAATTGACTCTGGACATCAGAGGAGAGTCATGGAAAGAGTTTGGAGTCCAGTTATATCCTGAACCTGATGTCAGCTACCCTAAGGCTCACCCTATCTTCAGACTTTCTCTTGTGTAAGTGGATTTTCAGTTTAATCCAGAGTTAGTTGGTTTTCTGTTAGTGAAGCCTAAAACACCTAAAGGCTGACATATTTTGACACTGGAAATAATACATACTCCAAAAGTTAAATCATAGCAATAGAATATTGGTGCAACTGGTGTCTGAAAGCATTCTTTGATAAGAGCCGATGAGCAGTCCACACTCCCCATCAGGGATGTCATTAAATGCAGAAGGTACACACTGCCTCCTATCAGGAAACATCAAGCTCCTATGAAAGCAATTCCTGCTCTGTGGCATCTGAGTCTGGAAGACCCTGTTTTGACCAACATTTCAACCAGCTACCATCTGGACACTTAGCCTTGAGTTGTGCCATTGATTTTCTTAAGACTGCTTTCAGCTCTCCATTTCTCCACTACTAACCTAGCAGGCCCAGGAGGGCAGCAATCACTTACCCTGAGAAGCATTTTCATTTATATTCATGATTAATTTGTGGGGAGCCAGCCAAGAGTCAGCAATAGAAATGCTGTTGCCTGGGAAACAAGATTCTTCTTGGAATTTTTTGAGAAACGTGCAGTCCTTGATGCTTCATGAAACACTCAACTTCCTCTAAGAGCTGAGCCACCAAGGTAACCCTGCCGATCCATTTTAGAATGCAGAACTCCAGAGCCTGAAGTCATGGTTGACTTTTTACTCTGCCTAAATGTGGCATCACTGACTCAATGAACATGAGTTTGAGCAAACCCAGGGAGATAGTGAAGGACAGGAAAGCCTGGCATGCTGCAGTTCATGTGGTTTCAAAGAGTCACACATGACTTAGCAACTGAAAACAACAACAAAAAAATAGGTCCAAATCTCCTGGAGGAGCACTTAGTACTTCCTACTCAGAAAGTTAAATCTACTCTGTAATAAACCCTACATCCTATAGGCATAACTGAAGATAACACATTCAGAGCCACTCCAGACTGATCTGTATTCTACCTGCCAGGCTGGTGGCGATGAGTTCTTTGTCAGACACTCATGGTGAAGATAGCTTTTGGCCCTGGAGATGGAGTATTATACGCCTCTGAGGAATTCCAAGTTTTCCCTGGAAGTAATAGCATGTTGCAACAGAAGCTGAAATTCAAGAGTAGCATGCTAGCAGATTTAATAAAATATTAAAAACCATGCCATCCCACCAAGGTGTACTAGGGTTCCAATTTCTCCACATTCTTGCCAAAATTCGCAGTCTTTTTTTTTTTTTTAAACAATAGCCATCCTCGTAAGAGCTGTGAGATGTGAGAGTTGGACCATAAAGAAAGCTGAGTGCTGAAAATTTGATGCTTTTGAACTGTGGTGTTGGAGAAGACTCTTGAGAGTCCCTTGGACTGTAAGGAGATCAAACCAGTGAATCCTAAAGCAAATCAGTCCTGGATATTCATTGGAAAGACTGATGCTGAAACTGAAACTCCAATACTTTGGCAACCCTTGCAAAGAACTGATTGATTGGAAAAGACCCTGTTGCTGGGAAAGACTGAAGGCAGGAGGAGAAGGGGATGACAGAGAATGAGATCGTTGGATGGCATTACTGACTCGATGGACATGAGTTTGAGCAAGCTCCAGGAGTTGGTAATGGACAGGGAAGCCTGGCGTGCTGCAATCCATGGGGACACAAAGAGTCAGACATGATTGAGTGACTGAACTGAACTGATCCTAGTAAGTGTGAGATGATATCTCACTGTGGTTTTGATATGCAGCTCCCTGAAGATAAATACCAGTGACCTTAAGCATCTTTTCATGTACTTGGCCATCTTAAAATTTTACATATTTATTTATAAATCAAGACCTGCATCAGGTCTTAGTTGCCGCAGGATCTTCATTATGTCATGCAGACCATTCGTTTCAGTGCCAGCCTCCCAGTGTGGTGCATGGGCTTAATTGCTCCATGGCAAGTGAGGTCTCAGTTCCAAAACCAGGGATCAAACACCCATCCCCTGCATTGCAAGGCAGAGTCAACCCCTGGACCACCGGGAATTCCCCATATACTTGGCTATTTGTATGTCTTTTTTTGGAGAAATGTCTATTCAAGTCTTTTGTCCATTTTTAAAATCAATTCATTAGGATTTTTGTTTTTTTTTTTTTTTTTCTTGAGTTATAGGAGTTCCTTATATATTTAGAGATGAAGTCCTTGTCAGATATATGGTTTGCAACTATTTTATTCCATTCCAAAGGAGACCTTTTCCACTCCATCGACTGTCCCCTTTGCTGTGTAGAATCTTTCTAGTTTGATATAGTTACACTATATTTTTGCTTTTATTATCTGTGTTTTTGATGTCGTATCCAAGAAATCAGTGTCCAGATCAATGTCAAGAAGGTTTTCCCCTGTTTTCTTCTAAGAGTTTTACAATTTCAGGTCTTATCTTTAAGTCTTTATTCCTTTTGAATTCTATTTTTTTGATGGAATAAGATATAAGGCTCAATTTCATTGTTTTGCAAAGGGATAGACAGTTTCCCCAAAATTATTTATTGAAGAGACTATCCTTTCTCCATTATGTATTCTTGACACCCCTTTCAAAGATCAGTTGATAATACATTGTGAAAGTGAAATTGTTAGTCACTTCAGTTCAGTTCAGTTCAGTCACTCAATCGTGTCTGACTCCGCGACCCATGAATCACAGCATGCCAGGCCTCCCTGTCCATCACCAACTCCTGGAGTTTACTCAAACTAAAGTCCATCAAGTTGGTGATGCCATCCAGCTATCTCATCCTCTGTCGTCCCCTTCTCCTCCTGCCCCCAATCCCTCCAAGCATCAAGATCTTTTCCAATGAATCAGCTCTTCACATGAGTTGGCCGAAGTATTGGAGTTTCAGCTTCAGCATCAGTCCTTCCAGTGAGCACCCAGGACTGGTCTCCTTTAGGATGGACTGGTTGGATCTCCTTGCAGTCCAAGGGATTAGCAAGAGTCTTCTCCAACACCACAGTTCAAAAGCATCAATTCTTCAGTGCTCAGCTTTCTTCACAGTCCAACTCTCACATCCATACGTGACTATTGGAAAAACCATAGCCTTGACTAGACAGACCTTTGTTGGCAAAGTAATATCTCTGCTTTTCAATATGCTATCTAGGTTGGTCATAACTTTCCTTCCAAGGAGTAAGCTTCTTTTAATTTCATGGCTGCAATCACCATCTGCAGTGATTTTGGAGCCCTAAAAAATAAAGTTGGACACTGTTTCCACTGTTTCCCCATCTATTTGCCATGAAGTGATGGGACCAGATGCCATGATCTTCGTTTTCTGAATGTTGAGTTTTAAGCCAACTTTTTCACTCTCCACTTTCACTTTCATCAAGAGGCTTTTTAGTTCCTCTTCATTTTCTGCCATAAGGGTGGTATCATCTGCATATCTGAGGTTATTGATATTTCTCCCAGCAATCTTGATTCCAGCTTGTGCTTCTTCCAGTCCAGCGTTTCTCATGATGTACTCTGCATATAAGTTAAATAAGCAGGGTGACAATATCCAGCCTTGATGTACTCCTTTTCCTATTTGGAACCAACCTGTTGTTCCATGTTCAGTTCTAACTGTTGCTTCCTGACCTGCATATAGGTTTCTCAAGAGGCAGGTCAGGTGGTCTGGTATTTCCATCTCTTGAAGAATTTTCCACAGTTTCTTGTGATCCACACAGTTAAAGGCTTTGGCATAGTCAATAAAGCAGAAATAGATGTGTTTCTGGAACTCTCTTGCTTTTTCGATGATCCAGCGGATGTTGGCAATTTGATCTCTGGTTCCTCTGCCTTTTCTAAAATGAGCTTGAACATCTGGAAGTTCATGGTTCACGTATTGCTGAAGCCCAGCTTGGAGAATTTTGAGCATTACTAGCGTGTGAGATGAATGCAATTGTGCGGTAGTTTGAGCATTCTTTGGCATTGCCTTTCTTTGGGACTGGAATGAAAACTGACCTTTTCCAGTCCTGTGGCCACTGCTGAGTTTTCCAAATTTGCTGGCATATTGAGTACAGCACTTTCACAGCATCATCTTTCAGGATTTGAAATAGCTCCACTGGAATTTCATCACCTCCACTAGCTTTGTTCGTAGTGATGCTTTCTAAGGCCCACATTCCAGAATGTCTGGCTCTAGGTGAGTGATCACACCATCGTGATTATCTGGGTAGTGCAGCTCTTTTTTGTACAGTTCTTCTGTGTATTCTTGCTACCTCTTCTTAATATCTTCTGCTTCTGTTAGGTCCAGACCATTTCTGTCCTTTATCGAGCCCATCTTTGCATGAAATATTCCCTTGGTATCTCTAATTTTCTTGAAGAGATCTCTAGTCTTTCTCATTGTGTCATTTCCCTCTATTTCTTTGCATTGATTGCTAACTCTTTGCACCCCAGGTACAGGCTCCTCTGTCCATGGAATTCTCCAGAGAAGAATACTAGAGCAGGTTGCCATTTCCTCCTCCAGGGCATCTTCCCGACCCAGGGATCAAACTCTCATCTCCTACATTGATAAGCGAGGTTTTTTTTTTGTTTTTTTTTTTTACCACTTAGCCACCAGGGAAACCCATGTTGTATATTTAGACATTTGTTAAGAGTTAGATATTATTTTAAATGTCCTTATCATAATAAAATAAAATGTAAACACAAAAACCTATACAAAGAAACAACCCCATGTCATCCCGAA
The DNA here is from genome assembly GCF_023091745.1 of Budorcas taxicolor. Lineage (NCBI taxonomy): Eukaryota > Metazoa > Chordata > Mammalia > Artiodactyla > Bovidae > Budorcas > Budorcas taxicolor. Next base: position 40,154,115 of record NC_068932.1, on the reverse strand, counting down.
TAAATACGAGGGATGTTTAGATCAAATAAAAATGATGCTCCAAATCAGGAATTTTGGTTGCAAGGGACAGAAATTCAACTCAAACTAACTTTGGCCAAAAGAAAATTCTTTGGCTCATAAAACCCAAAGAAAGGAAATACCCAAACTATAAGGAGGAGAGTGATGCAGGCAGGCATCTGGTGGAACTGAATTAGAAAGTCAAGTACTGGCTAGACTCAGCACCCTCCCTGCGTCTTTGCTCTCTGTTTCTCTCTCTGCTGGCTTTTTCCTTTCTCTCATTGTAGCCCTTTTCCTACCAGATTGCTGGCAAGATGGCTGTCAGCAGGTTTGAGCTAAGTTTCATTGCTTCCTGAGGCTCTTTTTCAATTCCAAAACAACTGATGGAAATGAACTTTGTTTTGCTTTTTCTTTTGTTTTGATTGGAGCTGGACTTTGATTCACCTGTTTGGGTCAGATACTTGGAAGAATCCCCACTGGCCAGGGTAAGCCAGGCTGTGTAATAATGTAAGGGACTCCATATAGTTGTGTGCATGGGAGAGATGTTTCTGGAAAAAAGGAGAAGTTTCATGCAAACGATCCCTGAAGTATCACGCTACAGAGCCTCGGCTATGAAGGCGGGAAATGACAGAGCTGGGAGGCAGTGTGGGGACCAGCTGGTCCGAGTAACCAGGAACCAGATTGCCCATGGGGGCTTATCAAGGATTACACAGAAAATAAGAAGTAAGAAAAAAAAAATTGAGTCTAATTCTCCTGGGAAGATCATACTTCTCAGCTTCTTAGAACCCTACAACAAACAGGAATGTGTAACCCGTGACAGTCTGTTATTGCTATTTAAAGAGTAATTAAGAATTCTTTCTTTCCTCTGTATTAGAAAGGAGGAAAGGGGTGGGGACAACCTGCAGGAGCCAGAGGCTGCGTTGCTGTGTTCAGTGCTCCAGGTTCCTCATTTCATTCAGTCCTCGGAGCACATCCTGGGGAAGCATCCGCATTTTACAGACGAGAAAACTGAGGCTCAGTGGAACAAGAGAACTTGCCTAGTAAGAAAGGGATGGAATTTGCTAGCAGGAAGCAGGTTAGAGACCCTCTCCATGGATCACCCTGGGGCGAAGGGGCGAGGATGGTGGTAGCTGGCTTAGAATCTGCTCAGCCCTGATATGGTGAAAATACACTTCTTTCATCCATCCTCACAAAGGAGGATTCTTCTCCTTTTTTTTAATAATAGTTTGTCTGCTGTGGCTGAGACTATCACAACCTTGTTGATTGGCTATACCCCAACACAAAATGTTTTTGGTGTTAAAAAAAAATAAAAACATTAAAAAAAATTTTTTTAATAACTTGTATACATTCTTTAAAATTTTTTATTTAGTTAGGTAGTTATTAGGATTTTTAAATTTTGACTGTGCTGGGTCTTCACTGCTGCTCGAGCTTTTGTCTAGTTGCAGTGAGCAGGGAGTAAGTACTCTTTGTTGCAGAGCATGAGGGGGCTTCAGTGGTTGTAGCTCCCGGGTTTGAGAGCTCAGGCTCCATATTTGTGGTACATGGACTTAGCTCCTCCACAGTATGTGAGATCTTCCTGGACCAGGGATTGAACCTGTGTCTTCTGCACTGGCAGGCGGATTCTTTACCACTGAGCTCTCAAGGAAGCCCTGCAAAGGATTTTCAATGAATTTCTGGGGGATTTTTAGAGCTTAGGGATTACTTGCCCCCTATCTTCCCTGGCCCACTGGGTCAGGTCTGGATGGAGCATAAATACCCCTGCTTCCCACTTTGTTGTCCGGGTAACTAGAAGCCACCTCCAACACCAGGCCCCAGAATCTGCCTGAGAGGGCTCTAATCCAGCCCTGCACACTGCCTGGGCTTTGAGGTCAGCTGCATCTGTATAAATCCTTGTTTGGAAATTGCCATGTATATTTTCTCCCTTAAAATGAGTAGGACTATTTCATTGATTTTTCAGAGATTTGAATTTCAACCATAAGCACATCATAATGAAAGGAGTGGATTATCCAGGCTGGACCTTATTGCAGTGTCTTCCAAATTATATTAAAATATTTATTTATACCCTGAATAGTCCACGGAGCTGCTAATTCCTTTCATAATGTCACCTCATGCCAAGGCTGACAAAGCTAATGAAATAATCTTCTCCAGTGCCCCCCTCCCACAAAGCAATCATTTCTTATCATCGAATCTCAGAAACTGTGCACACAAAACCCTTTGAAGTAGTTTTGGGGACTGTATTATAGAGATGGATTTCTGCTATGAGAGTGAAATTCAATTTAAATATTTTCAGCTGGCTGTCCAGGTATGAGAAGGCTTTCCCAGTGTTTAATGGAGCCATTTGTCTCTAGAAATAAGCACTAATGCAATGTGACATGTATAGACCCAGAGTTCTGCCTGTTTATTTTTTTTTCCCCCTCTGGCTTGAGCCGCCAGTGGGGGAAAGAAAGACCCTAGTATCAGTGAGAATCACAAAAGGCTGCTTTTTCCTTGGAGAAACAGTGAACCTCCAGTGGCCTCCAAGAATAGCTTAGAAAAGTGGGGCCTTATTTCCCCCATCAGGAATCAAACCCTGCATCTTGCAAGGCAGCTTCTTAACCCCTGAACCACCAGGTGGTAAAGTCCCAAGAATGCCTGGAATTTAGACCTAGGAGAAAGGCTGGCCCAGAATATAGCTCCATCCGAGTACTCAATTATTAAGGCTGTCGTGGTCACTTCAGTCTCATGTAGAAACTGGCAACATGCTTTGTAGTCATTTTATGCCAAAAATCAAGAGCTGACGGGCTCTTGCTAAAAAAAACATTCAAAAGTTGCTGACAACTAAGGAAAGATCCACTCTGGTGAGGAAGTAAGTAGCTGGCACTCATTATAGAAATTTAAGAACAGATGATATGTGCAGATGATAATAACAGCACTGTGCTTGCTGCTGCTGCTGCTGCTGCTGCTGCTGCTGCTGCTGCTGCTGCTGCTAAGTCGCTTCAGTCATGTCCGACTCTGTGCGACCCCATAGATGGCAGCCCACCAGGCTCCTCTGTCCCTGTGCTATGCTCTATCATTTAACTCGTGTGATCCTTATCACTTCCTGTGGGGACAGGTATGGGGAAACTAAGGCATAGAGACTAATTCAAGGTCACTCAGCTGCTTATTCAATCTCTTGTTTTTTGCCTAGTTGATCTCCATTGCTGCTTTTGGTAAGAATACTCCATTTACCCTTGGGGAGCCACCCACCCATCCCCTACTCTCACTGCCTGTGGTTTGCTTGAGGTTGTCAACTCCCTCTGCCGGCTCCGAGTCTCCCCCTCCCCTCCCCACCCCCCAGTGAGTGGGATGGGTGGGTATGTGACTTAGGCTTAAGGCAATCAGCAAATTCTACTTCCGGCCACAATGTCTGATTCAGGGAAAAGGGCCACGGGAACAGTCAAGCCCTGAAAACTTCTCTGCAATGTTAAGAGAACCCGTCTTTGGGCTTGAGGCAGAGCACAGAGCAGGGAGGATGTGTAAGCCTGGGGCTGCAGGAATCATACTGCACCCCTCCCCACCCCGACCCCCCACCCAGTGAGAGGTGGTCTTTCTAAGTGTGGAACCACCCACCCAAAGCAGAGCAGAGCTACGGAAGGAAAGTGATGGGGCTTATGGATACTGTGGAGACTCCATGCATCCTGCCATTTCTAAAGTCTGCACTGGGCTTGTCCCACCTTCACTTTTTTTTTAGTTCAGAGGGTTTTTTTGTTTTGTTTTGTTTTTTAATATTTGCAAGATTGTGCAACTATCATCACTATCTAACTCCAAAAGTTTCATCAGTCCCAGAAGAAACTCATTAGCGGTCACTGCCCACCCGCCCTTCCAGCAGCCTTTTGCAGTCATGAATTAGTGCTCCAGTGCTCATGCAGTTTACAGGTTAGAACCATTGCTCACTTGGGCTTCAGGGCTTCCTCTCTCTGGCTTCCATCCCAGCCCAAGGAGAGCATTGGTCTTCATGAGGATCATTGAGGATGTCTACTGGGGATAATGCGTACCAGGGATGCCTTCTCTGTTATACATAAATACATTAGGAAGTAGAGAATCCACTGTAAAAGTGACAAGCAGAAAAGAAGGGGGATAAGGTGTTTGTGACATGTGACTCTGATGCTGGGTAGGACCACGCCACCCCTTGTTGTTTGAATAAGATAGTCACTGAATTCCCAAATTTAGAGCCTTTCCAACCATTACCTTGAGTCACTGATGGTGCAGGGTCTCCAGGCTGCCACCCTGGTGCCGGGTCCTCCTTTTAGACTGTGTTTCTGACTTGGCATCACTTGTGTCAAGCTGAAACTTGGCTCTTGTTCAGCTTCTTTTTCACTTAAACTCCACTTGCACAAAATTTACTAGTAGAATCAACTTTAGGATAAGTTGAGAGAGAAATAAGGAAAGTGATTTTGGGGCCCCACAAATAACTCCCAAATAAACATCAAGCCCTCAAGCCAATCATAAGGTCTTCCTGAGACCAACTGAATGCTGAGCTGTGAGGCAGGAACAGATGACTTCAATGTGCCCTCAGCACTTTTACTTTCATGGGCCACCTCATTCATTTATCCATCTTTATATATATTTGTATTTATATATATTTATATATATGTAATTATTTTTATGACTGGGATTTTCCTGATGGTCCAGAGGTAAAGAATCTGCCTGCAGTGCAAGAGACACAGCAGATGCAAGTTCACTCCCTGGGTCAGAAAGATCCCCTGGAGAAAGAAACAGCAGCTCACTCCAGTATTCTTGCCTGGAGAATTCCATGGACAGAGGGGCCTCGCAGGCTACAGTCCAAACAAAGGGTTGCAAGGAGCACGAACCGACTGAGCACAGAGATTTACGACTACATTGGTATAAGAAAAATGTAATTTTAGTTGTATTGTTTTTGTTTTGTTTTGTTTTGTTTTGTTTTGACTTTAAGAGAAATTAAAACTTGCTGAGGAGAACTTCCCTTGTGGCTCAGACAGTAAATAATCTGCCTGCAATGCAGGAGACCTGGGTTTGATCACTAGGTTGGAAAGATCCCCTGGAGAAGGGGATGGCAACCCCCTCCAGTATTGTTGCCTGGAGAATTCCATGGACAGAGGAGCCTGGCGGGCTACAGTCCACGAGGTTGCAAAGAGTCGGACACAACTGAGTGATTAACGCACACACAGGTCCTTAAAAGTTCCATTGGCCCTGGGCACCATTCCTATTGGCTAAGTTGGCCCTGCCATTAAGATAATACCTTCTCCTTCCTGCTTTATATACGAGTGAGGTGGGATCTTCAATCAGTGGAGAGGGGGTCTCCCACCTGCAAGGCCTCTCTCACAAACTGGCCTTCTTGGTGCTCAGGCTGGAGCTGTGGTGAACTTCGCCCCACTGCCCCTTTTCTCTCTGCTCCTCCACTCACCTGGGAAAGGACAAGGAAGCTCAATCTAGGCACCCCAGGGTCCCCAGCAAAAGCCGCACTGAGGGTGTTAAAGGAGCAAGGACCAAGGGGTGAGGGAAGGGGTGGGAGGGGCACAGTGGGCACTGGTCAGCACTGCTTCATTTCACATCCATGAGCATCTGAGAGGCAGACAGACGACAAGTACGTGTAGGGCTTTACTATGCCTAGGTGCCATGCTGATGAGCTTATTTAATATTCATGGTCACCTGAGAAGTAGGCAGTATCTGTCTTTATTTTACAGGTGAAGATGTCAATGTTCAGAGAGGGTTAAGTAAACATTTATAAGCACAGCCAGGTATAAAGGCAAAGTACAGGATTGGTCATGATAAGTTGAGTTTCAGGGACTTTCCTGGGACTACAAATGGCTGATGCCCTCTTGGCATATCCCAGTCTGGAGTAGACTTTGATACAGAAGGACTATCACCTGGAGAATGAGACCTTGTGTGTGACAAAGGGTTGACAGTTTAGTCCTGTCCTCAGGGTCTCAGTGACTGTCTCCCTGGTTGAGACTTAGGCTAGATTTTGGGAGAGGTAGGGTTGTGCCACAGGGGCCAGGCTAAACTGAGGCTTATTCACCATGAGTCTCAAGAATCCTTTAATACAATAAACATGTACCCACTTGTTGACCGAATCAGATACCTGGAAAGCAGGTCTCCAGTAGAACTTTATGACAGGTCCAACTATTTAATGTATAATTATTTTTCTTTCAAAGGGCCTATTCCTAAGAAAAATTGCCTTGTCCACAGTACGTTCCAGAATATAGCAGCCCATTCAGCCACCCTATGACTGTCCAACGTCTAATAGAGCTTCCCAGGTGCCACTAGTGGTAAAGAACCTGCCTGTCAACGCAGGAGGAGATGCAAGAGACGTGGGTTTGATCCTTGGGTTGGGAAGGTCCCCTGGAGCAGGGCATGGCAACCCAGCCCAGTATTTTTGCCTGTAGAATCCCAGGGACAGAGGAGCCTGGCAGGCTACAGTCCATGGGGTTGCAAAGACTCGGACACGACTGAAGCAACTTAACAGCCACACAATGTCTAATAACAATAACAGTTAACAGCAACCATCATCATGGTTACAATATTATTGGGTTAAAATGCTTTGTATGTCATGTCTCTTTTAATCCTCCTAAGTACCTTGGGAGATAGAGTTTTTTTGTTTGTTTGTTTAATCTATTTACAGATGAGAAAACTGAGGCTGAGAAGGGTTGAGTAATTTACACAAGGCTACATAGTAAGTAGTAGAGTCACATCTCCAATTCTGTCTGATTCTGAATCTTGAGTTCAAGATTCTTCTAAACCCTAAAGGTAAGTGTCTCTCATCCTCTGTTTGTGTGCTAGGTTGTGTCCAACCCTTTGTGGCCCCATGGACTGTAGCCTGCCAGGCTCCTCTGTCCATGAGATTTCCCAGGCAAGAATACTGGAGTGAGTTGCCATTTCCTTCTGCAAGGGATCTTCCTGACCCAAGGATCAAACCTGAGTTTCTTGCATCTCCTGCAGTGGCAGGTAGATTCTTTACCGCTAGCACCACCTGGGAAGCCCCTCTGAAGTCAGTCCCTTCATCCTTTAAAGTCAGGTGCTATTTCAGCTAGTCATGACTATCTAAGGCTTGAATCTACTCAGACTTGTGCATGAAATCCTACTGTAAGAATCTTCACATCAGTTGTTTTCAAACGGGGGTGACTTTACCTCCCCAATGGCTTTGACAATGTCTGGAGATATTCTTGGCTGTCACAAACGGAGCAGGGGAGGAGAGTGCTACTGATATCTAACAAGAAGAGGCCAGGGATGCAGCTTAATATCTTACAGTGCACAAGACAGACCCCACAGCAAAGAATTTTTATCCAGCTCCAATGTCAACAGTGCTGAGGCTGAGAACTCCTGCACTCCTACATAAAGTAGCACTTGACTCTAAAATACACAAATCATCCTACTTTGTCCCTCTTAATACAGTGTGTCATTTGCCAAGAGTGCAAAGTACAGTCTTCAAAGCATCCATCAGCTATGACTCTTAAATGAATGGTTTTCGAAGGGTCCCACTGGGTAGGATGGCCAGATACGTTATCCTGCTAATCAGGACACTGACTATGAAAGACGATCCTATTCACAGTTACTCCATGATATCAGGTGTACACCTGGACAAATGACCCCCTTCGTATTGAGTTCACTATTAAAACATGCTTGTGGCAGAAGTCAGGGCAGCAGTAAAGACGAAATGCTGCCTCCTATGTCTTGGCAATAACTTCAGACCTTTGCCTCCCAACTTAAAGGTGCATTTTCCTCCAAGATCTCCAGAACCCTTTAGACACCCAGAAGCCATTCTGGGTCCCTCTGTCACCCATACAAGTGGCATTCAGCACCATCCATTGTTTTTTCAGACATCACTCAAAAGCTTTTGCTCTGCAGCCAGTTTTCTTGCTAGTTTAGAAAGCCCATCACTTGAAACTTGGCAATTGTGTATCTTCTACAGGTCATTTTCTCTTGGCGAGTATCCTGTGAGGGAGGTCATGTGATATGGTCACCTTTAAGAAGTGTAAAGTGAGACACAGAGAGGTTGGTGGCTCTGGGGAGCAAAGCAAGTTCCAGTCCAGTAATTCTGTCATAAGACAGGAGACAGATGGGTTTACCTGGATTCCAAGAAAAACCTAAACAGCTTTTTTCTGATAACCCTATCTAACTACCATCTTTGTTGACAGGTGTCAGTAAAGGCATGTCCTGAGCCAAGGAAGAGCAGAGATGATGGAAGGGCCCTTGACTCTTTTCCCTTCCACTCAAGAACACATATCAGAAATGCAAGTGAAAGCAGTTTCTTTGGAAGGATAACCTTGACTGCATTCTGTTTGTTAGAAAAAAGATTTAGTCACAAGCTTTAATTTGTCACAGGAATTACCTGTGACCCATCTTATGGTCAGCCGTGCCTCACTGGCACACTGGGCTCCGTGCTCTGGCTTGGGGCTCTCTTCCACTGGGCTCCATCTCTGGGGAAGTGAACTTATGAAGCAAGCAATAAAATAAAACACTGTCATTAGTCGAGTTCTTATCTTAGAACCATTTCATCTCGATTTCTCTTTTGAATCCAAGATCAAATCCCCTGGTTAAAGCTTGTGGGTTTAGGGGGAAGATAACAGTAGATAATTCAGCAGATAATTTGAGGCATAAAGTGTCTGTGTTAAGACTCTTAATGGATAGAACAAAGCTATGAAAGGTAAAGAAGCTACAAGTCGAGGTGAGGTCTTATGAAAAGAAGTGGACCACAATGGGGAGGACGTGATATTGATGTAAAAAAATTAGGTTGTGAGATTCATGTAGGGCTTTATCATACATCCTTTTAATTCTGCAATTAAAAGAGGGACATATGTGTGCTGTGTTTCTTTCTCCTTCAGAGACACGATGGAAGCTGGGGGCAGAGATGCCCACTGACAACCAGAAGAGGAAGATGGATGATCCCAGCTCCTTGGAGAGGTCGTAATGGAGTTCTCTCCTCCACTGCATTCCATTTTTCCTTGCCACACATCCTGAGTTCTCCCTGTCCCCAGCTGAAATACAGTCCCTTCTGTTTGCAGATGGCAAATGTGACAGTGCAGTGAGCTGTGGGCCATCATCCAGTCTGACAGGCACCCAGGTCTGTGAGGGAAAGCCAGAAACAGGGCGGGAACACAGACCATGGAGTTGAGCTGGCCTCCTGGAGTGCTAGAGAGGCCCCAGAGAGCGCTGGAGGGTGGCTTGGCAAATCAGCTTTCTTCTTCTTGTCTTCCATTTTGTGGGGGTGGGGGGCGGTTCTTTTTCATCTCCCATCTGCCCTCCCCAGGCTCTTCTGTCCCAGTGATTCGGAGCAGATCTGTAGCGCTTCAGGAATCACCTAAATTAACTTCTGTTTGGGGTTTATGGGAAGAAGTGTGTCTTTCCATAGAATCCGCAGGGTCACAGGAGGCAAGGTAGTTGGGAGAAGAATGGGCCTGGGAACTTCAGCTTGTTGGACCTCCGTGTGCAAGAGCTGAAAGCACAGCTTGTTTGCATCGGTGAATGTGCAGTGGGTTTGAATGTTACCCTATATCTGTGCACATAAGAAATGTTACAGTGTGTTCTCCTAAATCAACTTCAATTGGCTCTGAGCTCCCACCAACCAGACTGGCAGGAAATTCAGTCTAGCTCATGGGACAGGGGCCCTCATTTCCTTCCTGTGGGTGGTACCCAGGCTCAGAAGACATGGCAGAGTCCAGAACATTCATCGGAGGTGTCTTTTGACTTTGAATTATATTCCTTATTTAAGGGGTGCACTGAGGTGCCCTTGAGGACAGAGTTTCCTTGTGGAGCTTAGTGCAGAGAACGTTGCTGGGACCAGGAGGCTCACTTCTTTTTCCATTCCCATGGGTAGTCCTACCTAAGCCCCACACACAACCCCAATACCAATGTGCTACATGGGAACAGGACTCAGGCTCCAACTGCTCATTCAGTCCTCCAAAGCCCCACCTCCTCTCAGAGCCTAAGGAAGCTCTAAGTGATCTTGTTCCCTCTCTGTGTCTTCACCATTCTGACTCCTCAAATTCTACCCCATCCCTTCCCTTGTTTCAAACCATCCACCATGACTGCAACATGAGCCCAGACTTTCGCCAAAGACCAAGCTGTCATCAGGTTTGATTTCTTCTGAGGGCTGGAATAGAGAATCTGCTCCAGGCCCCTCTCCCAGCTTTCAAGGGGAGCTTTGACTGTCTTGACACCTGCTGATGCCAGCCTTCTCAGCCTTCATCTTCACATGGTTCTCTGTGTGCTTCCTTGTCTCCAAATTTCCCCCTTTTATAACAATGCTAGCCATATTGGACTAGGGGCACTACTCAGGGATGAACTTTTCTAATTACTATTAACTGCATGCTGTGATTCATGGGGTCGCAAACAGTTGGACACAACGGAACAACTGAACTGAACAGAACTGAATTACAACTGCAACGACCCTATTTCTTAAAAGGCCACCTTCTGAGATACAGGGAATTAGTGTTTCAACATATGAATTTTGGGGGTACAGAACTGAACCCATAAGAGCGACTAGTTTGCCTCAGTTTTCCTGAGATTGTCCTGCTTTTGAAGTTGGAGGCTGGACTTCTCTGGTGGTACAGTGAATAAGAACCTGCCCACCAGTGCAGGGCACATGGGTCCAATCCCTGGTCTGGGAATATCACATGCCATGGGGCAACTAAGCCTGTGCATTACAACTCATGAGCCCAGGTACCCTAGAGCCTGTGCTCCACAAGAGAAGCCACAGCATGAGAAACCCACACACAGCAACTAGAGAGTAGCCCCAGTCTCCTCAACTAGAGAAAGCCTCTGTGCAGCAATGAAGACCCAGTAAGACCAAAAATAAGCAACAAAACAAATTATAAAAAAAGAATACAGTTCCCAGTCCTGGAAACTTCCTCAGTCCCAGGCAAATCAGAAGATCTGGTCCCCTTATTTAGAGACAATGCCAAATTAGTAACAAAAAGTGTCCCACCTCCCAGAATATTGGAAATAAAAGCAAAAATAAACAAATGGGACCTAATTAAACTCAAAAGCTTCTGCACAACAAAGGAAACTATACGCAAGGTGAAAAGACAGCCTTCAGAATGGGAGAAAATAATAGCAAATGAAGCAACTGACAAACAACTAATCTCAAAAATATACAAGCAACTCCTGCAGCTTAATTCCAGAAAAATAAATGACCCAATCAAAAAATGGGCCAAAGAACTAAACAGACATTTCTCCAAAGAAGACATACAGATGGCTAACAAACACATGAAAAGATGCTCAACATCACTCATTATCAGAGAAATGCAAATCAAAACCACAATGAGGTACCATTTCACACCAGCCAGAATGGCTGTGATCCAAAAGTCTACAAGCAATAAATGCTGGAGAGGGTGTGGAGAAAAGGGAACCCTCTTACACTGTTGGTGGGAATGCAAACTAGTACAGCCACTATGGAGAACAGTGTGGAGATTCCTTAAAAAACTGAAAATAGAACTGCCTTATGACCCAGCAATCCCACTGCTGTGCATACACACCGAGGAAACCAGAGCTGAAAGAGACACGTGTACCCCAATGTTCATCACAGCACTGTTTATAGCCAGGACATGGAAACAACCTAGATGTCCATCAGCAGATGAATGGATAAGAAAGCTGTGGTACGTATACACAATGGAGTATTACTCAGCCATTAAAGAGAATTCATTTGAATCAGTTCTAATGAGGTGGATTAAACTGGATCCTGTTATACAGACAGAAGTAAGCCAGAAAGAAAAACACCAATACAGTATACTAATGCGTATATATGGAATTTAGAAAGATGGTAACAATAACCCTGTATGCGAGACAGCAGAAGAGACACAGATGTATAGAACAGGCTTTTGAACTCTGTAGAAGAGAAAGAGGGTGGGATGATTTGGGAGAATGGCATTGAAACATGTATAATATCATATATGAAATGAATCACCAGTCCAGGTTCGATGCATAATACTGGATGCTTGGGGCTGGTGCACTGGGACGACCCAGAGGGATGGTACGAGGAGGGAGGAGGGAGGGGGGTTCAGGATGGGGAACACGTGTATACCTGTGGCAGATTCATGTTGATGTATGGCAAACCAAGACAATATTGTAAAGTAATTAACCTCCAATTAAGATAAATAAATTTTTAAAAAGTGTTCAACATTTGGTCATTTCTTGGAATCTATTTCTTGGGAACCACAAAGCAAAGACCAGCTAGTAGCAGATAAATTTGGATAGTTCTAGATTCCTTGGATGACTGTCACTTCTTTAACTGTTGACATATAGCAGATATTGACTAAATGTTGATGAAACATGAAGGAGAGGTGCAGAGAGAGCTGGGCCAATGGCCAAATGAGTGTGAACAAGGAGGGGGTGGAAGCTGAAGAATGGTGGAGAGATTACTCTTGTAGAAGGAGAGTCTGGATAGTTGAGGTGTCTGTTTGAGATGCTAGGGTGTGGAGAGGAGGGCCTGTGGGGTGTGTACACCTGAGCCCACCCCCTCACCTTCTTGAGAGTGAGCCATCGTGCCAAGGAAGCCCAGTTTCCAGTGGCTCTAATCTCCTCCATGTTTTCTAGCTGCTGCAGAGGAGTGGGAGCAACTCTTTAATTTTCCCATAAATTGAAGGTGATGAGGGTCACCTCTTAGAAGGTTCTGGTCATGCTTAGAACACATATATGGTTTGCAAGTAACCATCCAGGACTGATTACAGAGAAGAAGGAGAATTCAAATTTGAGGAGGAAATCCATTTTATTTTTAAATTTTAATTTATCTATTTAGGCTGCATTGGGTCTACATGGCATTGCCCAGGCCTTCTCTAGCTGTGGTGTGCGGGCTTCGCTTGTGGCATCGTGCAGGCTTAGTTGCCCTGTGGCAGGTGGGATCTTTGTTCTCTGACCAGGGACCACATCTGCATCCCCTACACTGACAGGCAGATTCTTAACCACTGGATCACCAGGGAAGTCCCCCAGGAAACCCAGAAGAGCAGAAACTGCATCGTGGTAAGAGGAGGGTCCCCCACCCCCAGCCTGCTCCCACAGTGGTCAGCTGTTGCTGCTGTTTACAAGTTAGGTTTTAGGAAGCTTATGAAAATGCCTCTCAAAGGATCTGTGTGTTAATTTGGTGTGATATTGAAATAATCCCCACAAAATAAGTTTTCTGATTACTGATCCAGCTTATAGAGAAATCAAAATAAACTCTCTTTTGTAAAAACCACTATCATGGATATGCAAAGGTGTCCTGAGCACATAATTTCAGAAAAAGGTACGATTTTGACAAGTAAGCAACTGCTCTTGTCAGATAATCATTCTCCTTTCATAAGACCAAAATGAAGTCACAGCTCAAGAGAGGCACAGTTGATTGGAGAAAGATATGTTCTTATTTATAGCCAATCAATAATACTATAATCAAGCAACTATTAGGTAGAGAGCAAAAATTTTAAGGATTTCAAATATTTGGCCTGGAATAGAGTTTCCCTACATTATCAGATATTTGTGCCATGGTCCACATTATTAATGACTCAGTGCTAAAAGACAGTCTCCCTGGTTTAATGAAAATATCTTCAAAATTGCTCTGGGGCAACCCAGAAACCTATTTTACAAATGGAAACACTGAGGTACATTGTGCCTTATACAAGTATGACTACAGAATCAACAGAAACAGAGTCATCTCTAAACTGAGCCTCAGAGTTCTGGGGACTCTACACCCCACTGATGTTGGGAGGGGTGTCTGGCTGGACAGTGTCTGTGGGCCTTGGTTTTAGAGGGGTTCACCCCATGCCATCTGTTCATTACTTTTTGGGGTCAGTGCAGCATGCTCCCCTTTCTGATTGGCAACCACCACCTGCTGTTGGAAGTCAACCCAGCAGCTCTGGCTGCTGTTCTGTGACAGTCTGTCACCTGGCCTCACAGAAACATCTCCAGCATGGTAAGAGTTCTCCAGGCGACAGTCTCACCCTGCCTTCCCTTCCCTTGTCTCTCCTCCATGCAGGAAAGGATCACAGGGAGAACCCCGAGAAAGGTGAGGAACAGGGACGACCAAGAGCTGCCCTGTGGGAAGGCACACGTGCAACTTAGAGGCATCAGATTTCTCTTGGCTTTTGCTGCATCAAATGAAGGGTGCTTGGCCATTGGGTTTTATATATTTATCTGTCATCTGTCTATCTCTTATCTATTTTTATTGAGCTGTGAAAGTTGCTCAGTTGTGTCCGACTCTTTGCAACCCCATGGAATTCTCCAGGCCAGAATACTGGAGTGGATAGCCTTTCCCTTCTCAGGGGATCTTCCTAACCGAGGGATTGAATCCAGGTCTCTCGTGTTGCTGGCGGATACAGTTCAGTGGGTTTTACCATATTCACAGAGTCGTGCAATTACCACCACTAATTCCAGAATACTTTGATCACCCAAAAGAAAAACTCCATACCCAATAGCAGTCACTCTGCACTAGCTTCCCCCAATCTTTGACAACCATTAACCTACCTTCGATGCTGGGAGGGATTGGGGGCAGGAGGAGAAGGGGACAACAGAGGATAAGATGGCTGGACGGCATCACCGATTCGATGGACATGAGTTTGAGTGAACTCCGGGAGTTGGTGATGGACAGGGAGGCTTGGCGTGCTACAATTCATGGGGTCGCAAAGAGTCGGACACGACTGAGCGACTGAACTGAACTGAACCTACCTTCTGTCTCCATGGATTTGAGCATTTCGTTATTAAAGTCCTGCTGATAGGGTCCTTGGCATCTGCCCATTAACAGCCAAGAAAGGGAAAAATTAAGGCCCACGATAAAAGATGGAAGGCCACTTTTCATGACCTTTCTTCTTGACTTCTGAAAATAGCAAACCCCACTCTTCTCTTCGCTAGCAATTCATGTCTTTCTTTTGTATCCTCTGCCTGCACCCCATGGCGCTGTCTGGGGTTCAGCCCTGCTCTGGGCATCCGTGTGTCACACCCTTCTTCCCTGTCATCTACTCCATCCATTTCTGTGGCTTCAAGCATCCCTCGTGGCCGTGACTGCACCGCTGGTCCCTCTGAGCCCAGTCCCTCCTTCTGAGCTTTGGTTTTACCAGATACACTGATAAGTGCTTGAATTAATTTCCTTTAGCTGTAACAAATAACCACAAACTTGGTGGTCTATAACAACAAGAATTTATTGTCTTAAAGTTCCAGGAGTGAGAAATTCAAAATCATGTCACTGGACTGAAAGGCATTGAGAGGGCTTCACTCTCTCCAGAGGCTTGAGAGGAGAATCCCCTTCCTTGCCTCCTGCAGTTTCTAGAGCTGCTTTCCTTGCATCTGTTGGCTCCTGGCCCCTTTCTCTACCTTCACAGCCTGTGGGGCAGCATCTTCCAATATCTCTCTGCTTTGTTGTCACATGACCTTCTTCTCGGACTCTGACTCCTCCTGTGTCCCCCTTAATCACATCTGCAGAGGCCCCTGTTGCCATGGAAGGTCACTTGGTCACTGTTCCCGGCATTAGGGCATGGACATCTCAGGGGCCATCATTCAGTCTTCCACGGCACTCAATGTATGTTCACAAGAGAGATAAAAGGAGGAAGGAAGGCAGGAGAGGGGAAAGATGAAGACAAAGCATAGTGTTTCCTCCAAGAAGGTCTGGTCCACTGCTAGTTCTGATGACTGAGGAAAGGACTCTGGAAAGGCAGGGTCTCTGGAAGAGCCCCCCATTCAGGGGAGGGGCGTGGTGGAAAGGTGGTAACAGGGCACCTCTGTGATGCTTTTGATTGTCTCTTCTCTCCTCTCATCAAACTGCTTGTATTTGAGGCCAGGCCTGGGGTGCAGGACATGGGACAAGGAGAGAATTTGGGTAATAGCAGGAAGTCAGGCAGAGCTAAGGGACCTGTAACCATTTTAGAAGTGGTGGCTGAGACCTGCTGCCTGAGCAGGGCAACTCTTTGCCTTAGTTAACCATGTTTCAAAAGGCAGATCAAGGAAGCAACTGGAAGAAAATTAAGAAAATACTACACAGTGTTTTCTTCTCTGATTCCACTAAATCAGAATAACTGAAACATGAAGAGTGTGTATGGTCCAAGGTGGGACATCCTCCCAAAACTTTCAGCACTTAGCACGATATTTTTGTGCAGATTCTTGCATGATGCAGCCGTCCGAACTGAGGTACATGCAGTTGAAAAAGTTGCTTAGGATACCAAAGCTTGTCATCAGATCCCAGGGTTGGGTACACGTGGGTCAATTTAACAGACTATTTTTGTTGCTGTTATTTTCCATTTTTCTTTAAATAAAATGAGCTGTTTACAGCAAAAATAATAATATATTGTGTAGCTTATAACATTTGTGCGTGCGTGTGTGTATGTGTGTTAGTTGCTCAGTTGTGTCCAACTCTTTGTAATCCCATGAACTGTAGCCCACCAGGCTCCTTTGTCCGTGGGATTTCCCAGGCAAGAATACTGGAGTGGGTAGCCATTCCCTTCTCCAGGGGATTTTCCTGACCCAGGGATCGAACACAGGTCTCCTGCATTGCAGGCAGATTCTTTACCATCTGAGCCACCAGGAAAGCCCAGTTTATAACATACGTTGAAGTAAAATGTATGACTACAATAGCACATAGGCTGGGAGATGCCGCAGGCAAGGCTCTACAGGAGATATGCAGAGCCGTAATAGTCCTTGAAAATAGACTGGGATAAGTTTAATAATTACAGTATATACACCTATTCATCTTGGTTTTATTTTGGAGACTATGTTGTTTTTAATAAAAAATTATATTACTTAACATGATACAGGCTTAAAACTATTGTTTCAAAATACAGAGGAACCTGGAAGGCTACTGTCTGTGGGGCTGCAAAAAGTTGGACATGACTGACTGACTAACACTTTCACTTTCACTTGGGCTTGTTGTTTTAAAATGAATCAGGGAAGATTTTTAAGACTGCTTAGTTTTAATTTCTAAGATGATAAGTATTGATAGATAACCCACAAAAACAAAAGTTCTTTGCACTCTTCAAGCTTTTGAAGAGTGCAAAGAGGGGCTTCCCGCTCGGCTCAGTGATAAAGAATCTGCCTGCCAATGAAGGAGACATAGGTTTGTTCCCTGATCCGGGAAGATCCCACACACCACAGAGCACAGTGCACCCCAGCTGCTGAGCTTGTGCTCTAGAGGCTGTGAGTCCCAACTACAAGCTCATGCGTTGCAGCTACTGAAGCCCTCATGCCCTAGAACCCGTGCTCCCCAACAAGAGAAGCTTCTGCAGTGAGAAGTCTGTGCACCCAGTGAAGAGTCACCCCAACTCTCCACAACTAGAGAAAAACCCGTGCAACAACAAGGTCCTAGCATAGCCAAAAATAAATAAATATTTTTTTTAAAAAAGAGTGCAAAGAGATGCTGACACCAGCAAGACTGAGAACCATGTGACCTTGAAAAAAACTTGGCACCCAATGTTTATTATATTTGATACTGACTCTAGGGTCTGTTCTCTAATATGTGACTGCCCTGCTTCTCAAATGCAAAAAAAAAAAAAAAAAATCAAAATTTGCAAAAAATAAAATTTCAGAATAAGAGGGAACATTATTACTTGATGAAGAGTTTACCTGAAATATGCAAAGATATACCTAAAGAGGAGAACATGATACATATTCCCTCTAAACCCAAACCTGCATCGTTTCAACTACTGTTTCTATTCTACTGTGCATTAGCTTTAAGTCAGTATAATAAAATAAGAAAAACAAAATGTGTAAGAATTACGAAGGCAGAAACAAAATTGCCATTATTTGCATTATTATTAGCTTCTCTGGAGCTGCAGAGAAGCTACAAGAACTAATAAGTCAGTTCTATATGATTGCTAGACAGAAGAGTAACACAAAAATGAATACCATCCTCATATCCCAGAAACTATTAAGTAGAATGTAATTGTTAAAAAAAGCCTAAACTTCATATTCGTAACAAGACTTTTCAGATAAAAGGAAAAAAGGAAACAAAAAAACCTTCCTTGAAAGTTATAGAAGATCTAAATATCCAGTTTGTAGGTGGGAAGATTTGATATTATAAAGAAGGCTTATTACTTTTATTATTTCATTGCTTATCTAATAAAAGTCTTAAAATAGGTTTTCACAGAATTTGTTAAAGTGCTAAGCACAAATTTGAAGAATGTGGCCGTGTGTGTGGTAAAGAAGAGAGTCGGGGGAATATACCTTGTCTTATTTGATATTAAAGCAGGCACGGTGAATAAGAGGGAGCAGCATTGGACTGGGGGTCCATACAAAGGCCAGTGAACCTGTGAGCAGCCTGGAAACAGAACTATGTATGGGTTCAGTCTGGTACATGACATGAGTGGCTTTAAAATCGGTAGGGACAGAGCAGCCCAAACAGCTAGTGTGTTGGAGGATGGATGGGAGGAAAAGCGTCCACTGAACTGAGACAGCATCTCAAGACTGAAAAGCGAGGCAGGCAGCTCCAGAGTCAATGGATCAGTTTTTCAGAGGGCACCTTACAAGGTGGGATGGGGTAGTTGGCTGTTTGGAATCATTAACAGCTGCACTCTGAACTACTGAGGGGTCATTGAGATAATTTTACCATTATCCTCGGCTATGGTAGTAGGGGCTCGGAAACAGGAAGTGCATTCCTAAGATTTATAAATGGTAACTAATCTCATGGGTGCCTGGAAATACATCAGCGAAAGTTTTCATCATTGTTTGGGGACTAACAGAGCATAAAGGCAACCTGGTCCCAGTGATTATTAAACAGTATCTATTAACTACAAAGCCTTGATGACAGAGAAGTGATTTAATTCACAGTCAAGTCCTGGGTAGGGTCAATTGAAGGACAGGAGAAACTCTAATGGCCCAAGATGGTGTTGGTTATGCTGAGAGCCATACATAGTGATTCTGGAATAATGCCAAGTCTTTATTTTGGAAGAAGATAGTAACAACATTGAGCTTCCATCATAGTTCAGTTAATAAAGAATCTGTCTGCAATGCAGGAGACCTGGGTTTGATCTCTGGGTGGAGAAGATCCTCTGGAGAAAGAAACGGTAACCCACTCCAATATTCTTGCCTGGATGATCCCATGGACAGAGGAGCGTGGCAGGCTACAGCCTATGGGGTCACAAGAGTTGGACACGACTTAGCGACTAAACCACAACCAGTAATAACATTAATTCATTATTTCTTACCATATTAAAGTTAAATTCCATCGTGTAAAAGATATTCAAGTCAAAAACAAAACTATAAACTTTTGGGAGAAAGTGAAAGTTGCTCAGAGTCCATGGAATTCTCCAGGCCAGAACATTAGAGTGGGTAGCCTTTCCCTTCTCCAGGGGATCTTCCCAACCCAGGGATTGAACCCAAGTTTCCTGTTGCAGGCAGATTCTTTACCAGCTGAGCCACAAGGGAAATCCAAGAATACTGGAGTGGGTAGCCTATTCCTTCTCCAGGGGATCTTCCCGACCCAGGAAACAAACCAAGGTTTCCTACATTGCAGGCAGATTCTTTACCATTCTTCATCAGGGAAGAAAGCACAGGCAAATATCTCTATGACAGTGAAGAAGGGACTGATTTTTTTTTATGATAGAAAAAGCAAAAGTCACAAAGATAAAGTTTGATCAAATTGTCTAATTAAAAAAATTAACTCTCATGCCAAGAGGCAGGAAAAATCATGTAAAAATAAGAATGAATTTTGCAATCCAAGTAATGACAAAATGTCAGTTTTGAATACATAAGGAATTTTTGTTTAAAAAGACAAACCCAGTAGGAATATGGGAAAAATAACATGAAAAGACAAGTTTTCCCAAAGGAGGAAAACTTCATGGTCAATAAATATACAAAAATATATTCTCACTCTCTCACATGAGTGATCAAATTTACACATGAAACAGCAAGGAGACACATATCAGTTTAGGATAATTAATAAGCCTGTTCCAACCAAGTGTTGGCAAATGCATACAGAAATGGGGGCTCTGTCCCAAAGCTAGTGGGCATGCTGACTGGTGAAGCGACCACTCCAGAGAACAATATGGCACCTCTCGTACATTCTCCTCAAGAGAAACTCACATTTGCACACTGCTGATGTGTACATGGTGGTCACCGCAGCTCTGTTATTTCATAGGATATAAGTGGAAGCCACCCAACAGTAGAGGAACTGATAAAGAATGTCTGTTGGTTAAATGGAAGCTTGAGCTAGATCTGTTAAGACATGGAATCAAAGTGGGCGCATTTCTGACATGATGTTGAATGAAAAAAAAAAGCAAATAGCAAACGGAAGGAACAGAGTTATACTAAATATTTGTCTAAATGCTTAAAAACATGGAAAATAGATGTGTATATGCTATTTCAGGAATGGTAAAATTTGTTAATGGCAATGGTTCGCATCAGCTTTAGAATGGGGGCTATCTTTAAGAAATCATGGCAGGCGGCTATTGTGGAATGAGCAGTGCAGCTGAGATTTAGCTGTGTCTGCCATGTTTTGTTTCTGAGAGAGTTTGGAGGCCAAACATACATGGTAAAGTGCTTTGTTTAGCTTTGGCAGAAGACGCTGCATGGCAGCATATGGGTGGCCCAGAGGCTGGGATCCCTGTGAGTGAGTCCATGTCTGAGAGGGGACTCAGGTAGGTTGGTGGCTGGGGCAGTTGGCTGTAGTCCAGCCTAGGGTTCAGCCAGTGGCTTCAACAAGTGGTGTTTTGAGATGCTTACAGCAACAGGCCTTGCTGGGCATGTAGAGGAAAGATACACGGCAGCCATCAAGTTGGAGAAAACCACAGGACCACAGCAAGCATAGTTCAGTGAAGGAGTTTTGTGTAAGAGCAGCTCTAGAGCATAGGAAAACAGGTGGTGAGTGGAGTTAGGCTGGGATGGGCAAGGGATGAACTTTTGCTTTGAGGGGAGCCTGTGCTGGCTTTTGAGTTTGTTGTAATGTGGGAAGTGAGTAAATCTGATTTATGCTTTGAGATTACTTTGGTGTCATTTCCCCCTGGATTTCAATTTATTCAATATAAAAAAAAATCAACCTTGGACAAGCACTGTATTCAATTCTTCAAGTGCATCTCCTTACAAATTCAAAGAGGTCCTTTGCTCTTAAAACATACACACACACACACACATAATTTTTTTAACAAAGTTTTACAGAGGGATGTAAAATTCTAGGTGATCTTGTTTCCATACAATTCAAAAAAAAAAACAAATCAAATTATTTATCAAAGGTATTCTTTAGAACATTGTGCTTGTCTTTTATTTTGTAAGTGTCCATCTGTGTCTACTCTAATTATTCAATACAGGCTTCAATCTAGTAAAGGCATGTTGCTGTCCCTTTGAAACATAAAAATGTCTAATGTCAGGAAACCATAAAGAAAGAGTACTCTCTACCCTAGATTTTGACCTATATGATTCTTTTCTTCTGTTTGGTTTTACTTAATTGAAAGACTGTTTCATTTATTTTTCTAGTCCCCTCATGACTATATTCATTCTTTCTAGTCTCATTTCAGAACTCATTCAACCATTTCTGCTTCTCAAAGCAATGCTATTCTGTTGGTAATAGAGAAAGCTCCAGGTGCAATGCTGAACCTAATTTTAGGATATTATTAAAAGCATTTAATTCACATAATTGTGTTTGATTTGAAAAAAAAAAAGACTAAATCTTGGATTGAATTGACTGGGGCATAACTATTTTGGGGCTTGTTGTTAAGAATTTAAACATTATTGGGTAATTTCTTTCAACTGTTTGAAGTGTCTGTTTTCACTTTTAATAATAAATCTCCTTGTAAAACCTTCCACAGATAGCATTTTATACTTATCGGGGACTGGCCTGTTTTATTTGATATAATCACTTTAATGTCTTATTTCCAATGTTCTTTCATTATTTTCGTTTTCAGGCTGGGGAACAGAAGCCTGAGGCTTAAATGACCTGCCAAAGTGCATCGGTAGTGGGCAGCTCCTTCACTTGTCTTCAGGTTTAAAAGTCAAGGTTCTGTTCATTGTCGTCATGTGAATTCCAAGACTCCATCTTATCCCTAAACTTGTTTTTCCATTTATCTTCATAACATCTGAGGATTAAGCTGTCTGCCTACCAGAAATATGGTGTGATTGGTTGCTCAACAATTTCTAAAATTGAAAAAGGAGGGCAAGGAATGATTGTATTGGATATTGATAACTCTGTTCAAGTTGCGATCTTTAAATCATGATGCATTCTCATTCATTTCAATTGACTCTTGATATTATGGTGTGCACCAATGTTAAGGTATGGGCTTTCCAGGCAGCACAGTGGTAAAGAATGCACCTGCCAATGCAGGAGATGCTGGAGACTGGGGTTTGATCCCTGGGTCGGGAAGATCCCCTGGAGGAGGACATAGCAACCCCCTCCAGTGTTCTTGCCTGGAGAATTCCATGGACAGAGGAGTCTGCTGGGCTTGAGTCCATGGGGTTTGCAAAAAGTTGGACATGACTGAGCACACACACACACACACACACACACACACACACACACACAGTGTTAAGTTACAATTCCAAGTTATTTTCTCTACTGTGGAATCAATAGCCATTTCCCCTTTATTATTTGAATTCTTTGGGTATTTTTGTAGATTGGGGTTTCTATGTAGAGGTAAATCTTCCTCTGTGGGGGACAGGGGGAGGCTGTCCTGAGCACTGTAGGATGTTTAACAGCATCCCTGGTCTATACCCACTAGATACCAATAGCACCGCCCACCACCACAGTGTGACAAATAAAAATGTCTCTGTGGTGTGTGTGCTCAGCTGCTGTAGTCTTGTCTGATTCTTTGTGACCCTATGGACTGTAGCCCACCAGACTCCTCTGTCCTTGGGGATTCTCCAGGCAAGAATATTGGAGTGAGCTGCCATGCCCTCCTCTGATTTTCCACACCCAGGGGTCAAAGCCACATCTCCTGCATCTCATGCATTGCAGGCATATTTGTTATTCACTGAGCCACTTGGGAAGCCCCCAAAATGTTTCTAGGCATTGCCAAATATTCTCTAGGACAAAGTCATCCTTAGTTGAGGACCACTGCTGTCAATGATACTGGCAGTGAAATGCCTTATTCTCTTAAATTATTGAATCCTCTAACCTAAAGAAGCATTATTAATTACTTATAGATGCACATTTATCTATTGATCCTTGTAAAATCAATAGAAATCAGTTGAGAGAGTATCTCAGAGGAGAGAAAACCCCAAATCTAGTTAATTCAAGCATAACCCTTGGGACCAGGTAATTAAAGATGTAATTAACTGGTTGTCTTACCAAAATCAATACAAATTGCAGTTTCATCCATCTTAGCCATAGACCATGCTTTCTTCTAGTGATGTTCCTGTTAGAGATCTTAGGACTAGGAACTGAGAAAACCAGCTAGGGATGGCATCTTTGGTTGCATAATAAATGTGTTTGACTCACATCAATAGGATTGCTCTGCAACTTTGATCATTCTACTGATTCTCCTTTATAATTTGAAATGGAACAGTCGCTTACGATTAGGAAAAATGAAGGGAAGTCTCTCGGTAAAAAGGCATAAATAGGAAAGGGAGAATGAAGCAGTTCATTTCAACACAAAGTGCTTCTTATTTGTCTGTTTTGTTTAGCACATGGGCTACATTGCAGGCAAGGCAGCGAGTTCCCCATCACTGGAGGTGTGCAAACTGAGTTGTAGCTCGGGAAAAGATTAGGTCAGGCCAACCTTGATTTGAACGTTCAGCACCTTGTATGTAACTTGACTGAGCCTCAGTTTCCTATCTGTAAAATGAGAATAGCAGATGCCATTTACAGAAGTTCTGACTTAGGCTAGATAGTCAATAAAGGGCAGCTTGGTTTCTAATTTCTGTGTAGGCTCATGCTTCTGTTGGAGGGTTGTGTGGCTTCACTTCACTTCTAGGCTCTACCCGGGAAGACACCCAGGAATCATGGTTATGCAGGAATTGTTCCAAAATGGCTTTATCCATCACCATAAAGCAAACATTTTGCAATACCCATTAGATGCACATTGTTATTAACTTCCCTGAAAGCATCCTTGACTGTTTCATGGTTTGAGAAAAAGAACGAGCAAGAAGAATAACAGTTAAGCACTCCATCCACTGAATCCTGGTTTATGGCGGCAATAAAAGCAGTGTGTTATCCAACCATAGAGTGTCTATTTTTAAGTAAGCTAAGCCTAGCTTACATTATGCAGAGCTGCGTGGAAATGGGGACTTGAGTGTCTGGAAGCATCTCTGGGTGGGTTATGCCGTCTCGGCTTCCTCGCATGAGAGGGGGTTGAAGAACCACAGGCAAGGAGACAGTGTCCTTCTACTGCTGGGGAACTTTGCCTCTGCACAACCCTCCAGAGCTGAGAACTGATGCCAGACCAGGAACACAAGAAACCGACCCGAAAGTGTCGACCACAACCTGGGTCTTAACTTTGTCATTCATCAAAATGTTTGCTATTTCAAAGTATGTTGGTCCCAAAGAGAATATTTCATCAGCAAGACTCTCTAGCATGCTGGAGCGGGCTTCAGGCTACTGGTTTTCAATTACTTTCAAAGATAGGTAGTCTTCTCCGTGTATAGCATCTCCAAGAGGAGAGGGCCCATAAGACAAATGAAAGGAGACCCCTCTGCTTGAGGCGGGAGTTTGAACTGGTACTTTGCAGTATCTCTGCCTCCGGAACCACCCTGCACAGCTCCCCCAAGTGGCCTAAAGGCATTCCTTTGAGCCTCTGAAGTGAAAGTGTAAGTGGTTGAGTGGCAACTGACTCTTTAGGACCCTGTGGACTGTAGCCCTCCAGGCTCCTCTGTCCATGGAATTCTCCAGACAAGGATGCTTGAGTGGGTAGCCATTCTCTTCTCCAGGGGAGTTTCCTGACTCAGGTATCGAACCCATGTCTCTTGCATTACAGGTGGATTCTTTACCGTCTGAGCCACCAGGGACAACCAGCTGGACTCAGCCATTTCAGATCCCTTTCTTATTTAAAAGCCATTGACTGCATTCTTCTGTACACAGTGGGCTTACAAGCCTTTACAACATCAGCAGTTGGCAAAAAAAGAGAGAAAAATCCAAGGCACTTCAGTGCCAACTTGGTCTTCAGAGCCACCTAACCCAGTCTGTTCTTATCCCAGAGAGTTTTTTGTAATGATGTTTAGTAAGAGCACTGCTTTGTGTATGTTGCTTCTGATGCTTTTCCCTGACTTCCCATTATTTTCAAAACAGAAAGAAGGTGGTGGAGTAAATGGTTGCTCACTTGATGTTGCCATGATTTTAACTGTCTGGGAAAAGTCAGCAGAAGTACAGAATCTTACATGTGAACAGTGGTTCTCCCATCTTTGGGAAGTTGGGAACTGCTCTTATGGACACTCTACTGACCCTGCTTAGATTTCGAAGTGTCTAGAACAGAGTCTGGTGCATGGTAGGTGCTCAACATGCACTGGCTGAATAAAAAGGAATCCAGGGCACTAGAAGCACCCCAGCTTGATGATGCTCTCCATCACACTGCTAAAATCTAATTCTGGTGTGGGCATTGCTGGATTTTGCCGACTAATGATTCCCCCCCGCCCTCTTCTGGCACTCATCTCCAGAGAAAATGAGGAGACAATATGAAATAAGATACATTTGCATTTTTAATTTTCTTTTAGCAGAATAGCTTTTTAATTTTTTAAAAACACGATCATGGTGGCAATTGGCACAAGGAGATGTTGGAACCAATTAGTGGGATGACATGAAGTAAGACCAAAAAAAATGTAGATTTAATTGAAGAAAGTTGCAATATAAAATCCAGCTGCCAGGCTTTAAAATTGTAATTAATTCTAGGAGGAAGAGAAAGCTCATCAAATCATTCTGGCTGCATCCTCAATAGAGTGTTTGCACAACCATTTTTCTTTAAGGTCCTTTCAGGCATCTTCTGATATGTGATAAACATTCTTCTCTGGCTGATGACTGGACAACTCAGTAACTATAGGGAAGCTCCTTCCTCTGGAGATGTTTTGGGTACTTCCTGTGTGAACAAAGCCACATTCTAAGTTCTTCTGGCTACTTCCAGAAGATATGGAAGATGGCAGCCAACACCATCATGCTAGTAACTAGCATTCCAGGTCTGTCTGAGGTCAGAAACAAGGGTTTTGTTAGAAATGATGCCAAAAAAAAAAAAAAAAATACCCAGTTAATCAGAGAGCCAATGATATCAAATTTCCAGTCAGGGCTGGCATTCAGTTCAGTTCAGTTCAGTTCAGTCGCTCAGTCGTGTCCGACTCCTTGCAGCCCTATGAATCGCAGCACGCCAGGCCTCCCTGTCCATCACCATCTCCCGGAGTTCACTCAGACTCACGTCCATTGAGTCT
This sequence comes from Budorcas taxicolor, assembly GCF_023091745.1. Classification (NCBI taxonomy): domain Eukaryota; kingdom Metazoa; phylum Chordata; class Mammalia; order Artiodactyla; family Bovidae; genus Budorcas; species Budorcas taxicolor. The sequence goes on along the minus strand of NC_068932.1, from coordinate 40,127,901 downwards.
GTGATGCCATCCAGCCATCTCATCCTCAGTCGTCCCCTTCTCCTCCTGCCCTCAATCCCTCCCAGCATCAGAATCTTTTCCAATATATCAACACTTTGCATGAGGTGCCCAAAGTACTGGAGCTTCAGCTTTAGCATCATTCCTTCCAAAGAAATCCCAGGGTTGATCTCCTTCAGAATGGACTGGTTGGATCTCCTTGCAGTCCAAGGAACTCTCAAGAGTCTTTTCCAACACCACAGTTCAAAAGCATAAATTCTTCGGCACTCAGCCTTCTTCACAGTCCAACTCTCACATCCATACATGACCACTGGAAAAACCATAGCCTTGACTAGACGGACCTTAGTCGGCAAAGTAATGTCTCTGCTTTTGAATATACTATCTAGGTTGGTCATAACTTTTCTTCCAAGGAGTAAGCATCTTTTAATTTCATGGCTGCAGTCACCATCTGCAGTGATTTGGAGCCCAAAAAACCCTGGCCTATGAGAGAGTTTGGAGAAGGCAATGGCACCCCACTCCACTACTCTTGCCTGGAATATCCCATGGACAAAGGAGCCTGGTGGGCTGCAGTGCATGGGGTCGCTAAGAGTCAGACACGACTAGGTGACTTCTCTTTCACTTTTCCCTTTCATGCATTGGAGAAGGAAATGGCAACCCACTCCAGTGTTCTTGCCTGGAGAATCCCAGGGACAGGGGAGCCTGGTGGGCTGCCGTCTATGGGGTCGCACAGAGTCGGACACGACTGAAGCGACTTAGCAGCAGCAGCAGCAGCAGCAGCATGAAAGAGTTGACACTCAAAAGACTCACTAAACAGTGAAGGAAGTCTGGAGGGAAGCAGTAAGGATTCAAGTCTGAAAATTCTCCCCACAGTCCCCAAATCTCTCCCAACCCAGCCTCCCCAGTGCTTGAAATCTTTCCACCCCAAACTGGTACCACAGTTGATTTTTCCAGGTAATTTTTGAAAAAGGTAAAGACTCTGAGAAGGCACCTCCATATCCCAGCATGAACTAATTGATCAGATACATTTCCAGTCTGGCTGTAGAGATAGAGGCAAACGGGAGTTTTGAGTGGCAGGTCATTGACCAAGTCTTGGTTACCCTTCTCATTATGACCTTCCAGCACATGCTAAGTTGTACAACAAATAATATTCTAAAGGTGACCCACTGCATTTCTGGGAAAGCCATTCTCTGTAGCCTTTGTACTCTCAGGATGCGCAGAGAAAGCAGAAACTTAAATCATGGGCTTCTTTCTCATGATTTCTATTCACAAAAACTCTGCATCGTGAAAAATGTTAAGTAATGTATTCCTGACTAGGAAAGGAAAACAACCTGTATTATAAGGAAACAGAAGCTGGAGCATGTAGAGATGATCATTTGGGGCAATAAATGGATCCTAAGTTTGTATGCAGACTTCTCTGGTGGCCTGGTGGTAAAGAAGCCACCTACCAATGCAGGAAACCTGGATTTAATCCCTGGGTTGGGAAGAGTCTCTGGAAAAGGGAATGGCAACACACGCCAGTATTCTTGTTTGGGAAATCCCATGGACAGAGCAGCCTGGTGGGCTAGAGTCCGTGGGGTCGCAATAAAGCTGGACATAACTTAGTGACTAAACCACAACAAAGGTTGCGTGCAATTCTTGGAAGTATTAAGGACACATCAGTTTTCATTTCAGAAATGCAATCTACATTCTCACAGATCTTTAATATGCAGTGGTTAATGGTTTTAACTTTCATTGTTCTTGTCCCTGAGCTTGTCAATGAAACAACGATCTTCCACAAAATGGGTCCATAATCTGCCCCCTGAAGAATTCTTATGCAAAATAAATCCTGATCCTCTAATTCACCTGTTGTATATGTTTTTGCTTTAACGTATTGAAATGTTTTATTCACCAAGAAAATGAATAGGATAATTTGATGTGATTTTCTTTTTTAATGTAAACCTTTCTCCAGGGAGCACACACAACTAGGAAACTCTGGGGGTAAACAACAAATAAGGCTGAGCTTTTTCTTTTAAGTGTCTATAAAACCTACATGTCCCCTCTCTCAGTGTTGATATTGGCAATTTGTATTTTCTCTCTTTGTTTTCTCAGTCAGTGAGGGTATGGACTGTGTCAGGCTGTTTAGGCAAAATGATGTTTCCCAGTTTTTTCCTGGGTCATGGCTGTGCCCAAGAGAAATTCATATATTTGGAAGGCATAAGGAAACAGCACCCAGTTCATGGGCAGGCAGGCACTGGTCAGCTCCTGCTCCTTATTGCTTCTTGGCCAGCCCATCTGATGAGTAAGGACAGCAGCCCACTGGTCCTTCGGTTCCTGCTGGATCTCCACTTCAGTGTCAGTGAATCCCGGTCCAAGTACTTACGCAGCTCCAAGGCAAGCACAGCAGTGGTTGGTCACTTGAGACACTGATGCTTAGCAACAGTGAAGACGAGTGCAGGTGGGGCTCCTGCGTTCCAGACGAGCCTCCCTGTTAGTCCTGGGTTCTCTCACTTCATGTCCTCTTTTCATTACTGATGGAAGTGCCTGTAGGCTTCAGTCACTGAAACATTGCTCCTCAAGGACGGTTTAACCAGTTCTTCCAGTTGCATAAGGTCAAATTCCTACATCCCATGTTCTATACGGCTTCCCTGGTGGCTCAGACGGTAAAGCGTCTGGCTGCAATGCGGGAGACCTGGGTTCGATTCCTGGGTCGGGAAGGTCCCCTGGAGAAGGAAATGGCAATCCACTCCAACACTCTTGCCTGGAAAATCCAATGGACGGAGGAGCCTGATAGACTAACAGTCCATGGGGTCTCAAAGAGTCGGACACAACTGAGCAACTTCACTTCACTTCACTTCACTTTACTTCACTTCACATATTCTATGTGTTTAAAGATTGGCTCAGATTCTCTGATTAACCCTCAACTGATAAGACCGGTGTTGCTAAGTGATAATGTTACCAACGTTTTCCAAAGAATCCACTATTTACCTTGTTAACTTTCGTATCATTTGTCTATTTTAAAAAAAGTCTTCAATTTCTGCTCTTATCTTTATTTCTTTCCTCCTTTCTATGTACCTGGGTTTAATTCACCCACATTTTTCTAGTCCTGGAAAGATGTTTCCAGGACATCTAGAAACTTAAGTTCAGAAATAAGAAAGATTTCAAATCAATGATCTGAAATTAAAAGTTATGCATTTAAAGTTAACACTTCGTTGAATTGTTGAATTTTTGATATGTTGCATTTTTTAAATTAACTTTCAGTGCAAATGTTTTCTTATCACGTATGCTTCTTCTTTGACCTATATGTCATTTAGAGGTGTGTGGTTTAATCTCCAAGTATTTGGAGACTTTTTAGATATCTAGATATTTCTAGATATTTATAATTTAATTCTGTTGGGATTTTAAAATGTGGTTTTTTAAGATTTCCATATTTTGCAATTTATTGAGACATACATTATGACTGAGGATACGGTCTCTCTTAGTATGTGTTTCATGAGTTCTTGAAAAATGAATGTATATTCTTCTATTGCTCAGTAAATGCCAACTAAGTCAAGTTTCTTGATAGTGTTAGTCAAATCTTCCATATCCTCACTGAATTTTCTGGACTACTTTGTCAGCTACTGCAAGAGAGATGTTAAAATCTCCAACTATATCTATTTCTCTCTTTAACACTGTTACTTTTTGACCCTCATAAATTTTGAAGTCCGTATATATTTGTACTGATTTTGAAGACCATATACATTTTATACTGTTATATATCTTGATGAATTGACCTTTTTATTACTACAAAATGCTCTCTGTATCTCTGCTCATAGTCTTTGCCTTGAAATTTATCTTGACTCATCTTAAGATTGCTGGGAGAAATATCAACAACCACAGGTATGTAGATGATATCACTATAATAGCAGAAAGTAAAGAGGAGCTAATTAGCCTCTTGATGAAGGTGAAAGAGGAGAGTGGAAGAGCTGGCTTAAAACTCAACATTCAAACAATGAAGATCATGGTATCCAGTCCCATCACTTCATGGCAAATAGAAGGGAAAAAAGTGGAAACAGTGACATATTTTATTTCCTTGAGTTCCAAAATCACTGCAGGTGGTGACTGCAGACATGAAATTAAAAGACTCTTGCTATGACAAACCTGGACAGTGTACAAAAAAGCAGAGATATTACTTCACCAACAAAGATCTGTATAGTCAAAGCTATGGTTTTTCTAGTAGTCATGTATGGATGTGAGACTTGGACCATAAAAAAGGCTGAGAGCCGAAGAATTGATGCCTTTGCACTGTGGTGCTGGAGAAGACTCTTGAGAGTCCCTTGAACAGCAAGGAAACCAAACCAGTCAATCCTAAAGAAAATCAGAACGGAATATTCATTGGAAGGACTGATGCTGAAGCTGAAGCCCCAATACTTCGGCCACATGATGCACACATTGGTGAACCATTTCAATGAACCAGTTCATTGGAAAAAACCCTGATGTTGGGAGAGATTGAAGGCAAGTGAAGAAGAGGGCAGCAGAAGATGAGATGGTTAGATAGAATCACCAACTCAATGGACATGAGTTTGAGCATACTCTGGGAGACAGTGGAGTAGCCCACCAGGCTCCTCTGTCCATGGAATTCTCCAGGCAAGAATACTGGGGCGGGTAGCCATTCCCTTCTCCAGAGGATCTTCCCAACCCAGAGATCGAACCCAGGTCTCCTGCATTGCAGGCCGTCTGAGCCACCAGGGAAGCCTAAGAATACTGGAATGTTTTGTACCTATCCCTTCTCCAGGGGATCTTCCCGACCCAGGAATCGAACCGGGAGAGCTCTCCTGCATTGCAGGCAGATTCTTTACCAGCTGAACTGCCAGGGAAGCCCTGGTATTATGTCTGGATAATGATAAACCAAACATTAGCTTTCATGAATTTAGGCAAGTGATTGATTAAAAATATAATTTCCCCCTAATTTGGCAGTTGCTCAGTTCCCCCATATCCCTTTGACAGCTGTTTCGTAAACAGTAGAAATATGAGACTGTCAGAGACAGTTTGGGTTGCTGGTGCTACATCTTGCAATAATGGCATAATTTGAATGAAATGAGAGGATCATAACTGTTTGCTGCTCTCTCTGAACAAACACCGTCATCTTGTAACATCCCAGAGGCTCTGCTGACAGAGTTTGATGATGCTCATGGAAGTACTTGTCATGAGAATTGAGATGAAAAGACAAACAATGGAGAACAAAGCAATTATTCCACACAACAATAAGTGCCTTGAAATTAAACAATTATTAACAGTTAAATTACCTTATGGACCCGCACTCATTCCAGCTGTCACCAATGTGTGCTGCCTAATCTTTCAAATTGCTACACTGAATTAAAATTTTTCTCTATACATAATTAGAAAAATACAAAAATTAATATATTAATTGTATATAAATATTCTTACATAGTCATTGCTATGATGATAATTATACTTTGTATTTATTCTTTTCTATTCTGCTCCAGCTTTATTATTGTGGAAAACTGTTTTCTGTTCTCCCTCACAACTAGACTCTCCCATTAAATGGGACAGGAGACATCACTGAAGGCTGGTGGGAAATGAAAGAGAAACGTAGCATAGAGAATGACCAGTCAGCCAGCCTGCTACTGCAGGGCATTTCCTGGCCCCCTGACCACGTGGACACTCCAGATGCTCCCTGGTTGACAGAGAGGAAAAGCTGGTTTTCATATCCCTTTTTCAGTAGTATCTATGTCTCCTCTCCTGAGTGTTCATTTTCTGGACTAACTTCTTCATAAAGTGAATGACAGTGGGAACCTCGATCCCACCTGCAGGGCTGTGGAAGAATTCTCTGGCCTGCACAAGGGACCCTTGAAATTTTCCTATACCAGGGACATTCTAAGTTGTGAAGCCTCATGTGATCTCATTGATGGGATACCTCTTAACCCAGGTGAGGCAAGACTGTGCTAAGTTCAGTACAGTTTCTTTTTAGACCCTTCATTAGTGTTTAAAAATCTTGGGCTTCATCTTCATGAAGGTACTGTCATGACCATTTTACAGATAAGAAAACTGAGAAGCTAAGGACTTGAACAGGGCCACATCTCAGGAAGTGCTAGAGATTTCCACCATTCCTACAAATTTGGAATTCCTAAAGTAAAAATCATCCTGACCTACCCCTCCAACCAAACAGGAATAACCAGACTCGACCCTCACTCCATTTCAGCACACAACTCACCCTTCAGTGTCATCAAAATGAACTGACTCTTCAAATTCCAGAAGGAAGCTTCAAACAAATTTCCAACCATCCTATCAGGACAGAGAAACATACACAAATTATTTTTAATAGCATTAACCTACTTTATAATGACTCTCCAAAGCAGGGAACATATCCATGGAGACTAACTCCATTCGAATGGAGTTTTAGAAAACACTACTTTTAGATAACGTAACAGGATCCAGTTTAAACAATACAGGAGAAAAAAAAAAGAAAGACTAAACTATGCCCTAATGAAAGAGGCGGAGGATGGAGAAATGGAGAAGACACAAAGACTGGAAATGTTTACTGTGCAAAATGCTGATTTTACATTTGGACAGGATCACTAATATAACTGTGTCTCAAAACATCTCCTCCCCCAAACAAATGAACAAACAAACAACCCAGCCATGTTGACACAGTTGTGTCACAATGTTCTGCTTTGGATCAGGGACTGATTAGAAAGCAGGAGGTGGGATGGATCGAGGGGCTGATTCGGGACAGGAAGGATGAAGAGGGTGAGCGCTGGGGGCTTGTTTGGATTCAGTGCTAATACATCCTTTTTTTCTGGGGCTTCTGACCAGACACTTGGCCGGCAGGACAAGAGGACTTCCTCTCTCTGATCCAGGTCTTTTCCAGCACCGAGTCAGGGCACACAGCAGGTGCACAATGAATGCTTGTCAAGTGATTGCATTTCAAGCTCGGTAAAAGGGTGCCTATTTCTCCTACCAATTGCAACTAATATTTCTTACCCCCTCCATCATGGTATAAGATATAATCAATAAGAGTATTAACAGCAAGGGGTGAGTCCAGAGAGGAAATAAGCATGAACATAACGGGTTGAGGATACATTAGATTTAATTTTCCTTCTTTAATTTTATGTGTCTCCCATCACTTCATGGGAAATAGATGGGGAAACAGTGGAAACAGTGTCAGACTTTACTTTAGGGGGCTCCAAAATCACTGCAGATGGTGATTGCAGCCATGAAATTAAAAGACGCTTACTCCTTGGAAGTAAGATAGCATATTCAAAAGCAGAGACATTACTTTGCCAACAAAGGTCCATCTAGTCAAGACTATGGTTTTTCCAGTGGTCATATATTAATGTGAGAGTTGGACTGTGAAGAAAGCTGAGCGCTGAAGAATTGATGCTTTTGAACTGTGGTGTTGGAGAAGACTCCTGAGAGTCCCTTGGACTGCAAGGAGATCCAACCAGTCCATCCTAAAGAAGATCATTCCCCGGTGTTCATTGGAGGGACTGATGCTGAAGCTGAAACTCCAACACTTTGGCCACCTCATACGAAGAGTTGATTCATTGGAAAAGACCCTGATGCTGGGAGGGATTAGGGGCAAAAGGAGAAGGGGACGACAGAGGATGAGATGGCTGGATGGCATCACTGACTCGATGGACATGAGTTTGGGTGAACTCCGGGAGTTGGTGATGGATAGGGAGGCCTGGCGTGCTGCAATTCATGGGGTCGCAAAGAGTTGGACATGTCTGAGCAACTGAACTGAACTGATGGACATATATGGGGTTTCCCTGGTGGCTCAGAGGTTAAAATGTCTGCCTGCAATGCGGGAGACCTGAGTTCGATCCCTGGGTTGGAAAGATCCTCTGGAGAAAGAATTTGCAACCCACTCCACTGTTCTTGCCTAGAGAATCCCATGGACGGAGGAGCGTGGTACACTACAGTCCACGGGGTTGCAAAGAGTCGGACACGACTGAGTGACTTCACTTTCACATGGACATATAATTCATTCTTTAGAGGGAGAAAAGTGGGGAGAGAGAAAATACAAGTGAGAAAGAAAGTGAATTGCTAGGAGTGGCCAGCTTCGCAATTCCCCAGGGTGCTTTGAGGGGGAGTGCTGCAGAGAATCAAGAGTGAGGGTGTAAGTGGGGTGATACTCTCTACACTTAGGAAGGTCTCACACTGGCTCCCCAACTCCAAAGAGGATAAAACTGCCAGCCTTGTGGGTGGGATGCCTCCACCCACCCGGGACGGCAAGCAGGTCCAGGACACGGAGGTGGTACCCACTCAAGAACAAGCACGATCACTGGTCCACCCCATCACTTCCCCAAGGGTAAGGTCCCAATATTGCTCATCCATCTGTTTTCCAACCCTGCACCCAGTTTGGTGCAATGTAGAAGCCCATGAGCCTTTGCTGAATGAACAGATGAACAAGCGAGTGAATAAATGAACACACTCTGTTCTTACACTTGTGGTTTGTAGAAACTGCTTTTTTTTTTTTTTTTTTTTTGGGTTTTTTTTTTTAATTTTTATTTTTTATTTTTTTAATTTTAAAATCTTTAATTCTTGAACCACTCTCTTTTGTTCTTTGAGTCATTTCCTCTGTGTTTTGTGACATTGCAATGCACAACCGCCCTCACACCCCACATTCAAACCCCACCTAAAATCCTTGTGCTGGGGACAAGTGCAAAAACATTCTTAAAAACACGGCAACCCTAGACCAACTGAATCCATCCATCATGGCATGGCTTGAAGGTCTGTGGGAGGGAATTGACGTTTATTTATGCGTCTATGATGTGAGAGGTTTATAACTTGCTTTATCCTCATTAGAAAAGACCCTGATGTTGGGAAAGATAGAAGGTGGGAGGAAAAGGGAATGACAGAGGATGAGATGGTTGGATGGCATCACCGACTCAATGGACATGAGTTTGAGTAAGCTCTGGAACTTGATGATTGACAGGGAGGCCTGGCGTGCCACAGTCCATGGATTTGCAAAGAGTCAGACATGACTGAGCAACGGAACTGAACTGAACTTATCCTCAGGAGTTTGTGACTAGAAGTCTATCTTTCATGATATTCTCATCCTCCGAAATTCCCTCGTTATACACAGCCATTTTGAACACCTGCCCTGACCAGCTTTATGGATTTGATATCCTTATAGCCATAGACAGCACTTCTAAAGGACAACAGGAAGAACACAATGGGTCTTGACCACCTGGTATGCAGAGAAGGCTTCAGTGAAGTCAGTCTGAGGGTGTGCTGGGGCTGAGAAATGGTCTCTGGGGCCAGAAGCCCATCTCCACCCTCTCTTGATAATGACATTGGGTGAGTGATGACAGAGGACACCAGCTGAGTTTATCCACTAGTGAGGCAGTATAAAAGGCCAGCCAGCCAGCCTGAACCTATTACATAAGCTAACCTATGTCACCCAGCATTGATTATGTACTCAAGCTCTTCTAAATGCTTTGTTCATTACCTCATTTAATTCTGAGGATCTGATGGGCTTGTCCACATCATCATGCTCATGTTACCTGGAAGACGCTGGAGCAGGAGCACTTAGTCCATCTTTCTGTTCTATGGCTTATAGGCAATGGGGCCAGGATGGTGCTCGAGTTAGGTCATGGCAAGGTTGCAGTTCAGTTCAGTTCAGTCATGCAGTCGTGTCCGACCCTCTTGTCAAAGGCTGTATTATTTTTCCAGCTACAACCTCCTGGCATGAGACTTCACCTCTGACATCCATTGCTTCTGTTACATGGGGAAGTAATTTGACAATAATATCTATTTCGTCAGGTTGTGCTGAAGATGAAAATGAATCACATCTACTGATGCTTGGCCCATAGTTTCTATTTGAAACAGGCAGCCATTTTATTAAGCTAAGAGTTAGGGATGGGAGAACCACGAATTTCAATGTTAATTTCCTTTGTATATAAACACAGGTTGGACTAACTAAAAATGCAAACCTGCTTATGTCCATTTTCCTTTAAAAATCACTTTTATAAAATTAATGTCTTAGGGCTATTTCTTCAGACACAGTTCCCAGGACGACTTTGGGTTTCCATAACTATGGGTCCAATGTATCAGTGCATTCATCCATTGGCAGGAAAGTTTAATACTAAACTTGGTAGTCAGGTCTCTCTGGGGGGCTCTTTTTTAAGATTTCTTTTTGTACACTGAAAAATAAATTAAATATCCTTCCTCCTTCCCCATCAGAGACTATTCTATTTGTTGATTGCCTAACATGTCCCAGGCAAGCTCCTTATCCCTAGTATTGGGTATGCTCCCCGTCACAGCCTTGTGAGGAAAGCATTATTAGCCCCATTTCATAGAGGAGAAACCTGAGTCTCCATGTGTTTCTATGATCTGTTCAAGGTCACGCAGCTAGTGAAGGGTGGTGTCGGGGTCCCAGCTCCTTTCCCGATGGCTTGTTCCCTCAAATGTATCCTGTGTGGTATGCCAGGCTTTCTATATCTTTGGATTTTGAAAATGGTAAGATCTTTGATGTTTAAGCCCATTTTTGAACAGAAGATTTGAAAAATTAAAAATCACACTTTCCTATCCTGCAATAGTAAGTAGGGCAAACATGAACCATTTCTTCATGATCCAAGTTTACCATCATTAATCATCATCTTATCTCACAGGGTGCCATTTCTTCTATACAATACCCCAGTTGCTATGATTTGGAATACTTTTGCCTATATATTTTCTTTATCAATTTTTGCTGAATTATTGTGAAATGCACTACAGACAATATGATGCATTACCCTTAAACACTTCAGTATATACCTCTAAAAATAAAGACATTTTCCTATCTAACCATACCACCATAATCAAAGCTAACAAAGTGAATGTCATCTTATAGTCTGTCTACATATTCAAATTTCCCAAGTTATCCCAGCTATGTCCTTCTGTAGCTGGTCAAATTCTCTTTTGAAATTCTTGCCCGTGGGAGAAAATAGCTGATCTTGTCTGAAAACTGGCATTTAGAGGCATGCCCCCATGCAGGGGAAGGTCAGAAGAGGCTTGGGTGACCCCAATAAAAGCAGCTCGTTGAAACACAGCAAAACCAGACCTCAGGGCCAGATAGGAGATGCACCTGTAATCGGGCAGTGTCATGTGTACAAGTTAAATTTAGTATTCAGAATTCAGTGGGGTTTTCCCTGGGCTTGTTACGTATTGTAGCTGGTGCTGAAACGCCTAACCACTCTGGCTGCTGGAAGCACGAGGCATCTTCCCCTCTGGTGGACACTCAAGGTCACAGTGAGGTGTCAGCTAGAAAGGGAACAGCCCCCTCCCAGCTCTGACTGCCTGCAGGGAGAAGTTCAAGGGCTGCCAAAGTTGAATCTCAGTGCTCAAGGTAGGCAGGTATAGATTCTGCAAAACCTCATCTGTCCACCCTACCAGCAGAGTGACCAGCATCTGGTTTCCCTGAGGTTGAATGGACATGGGACTTTTAAAACCAAGTGGGCCCCTTTGGGACTCCTGGGCACAAAAGCCTTTCTGTGTCCCCCCATTTCTTAGTTACAGGAAATAGGCTTCATTCAGCCTCCATGACCTTCCCTGAGATCCAAAGGCAGGTTCAAACAGTTGCTAATTCTGGAAGGGAAGGGATGCTAGAAAAGGCACTGATGCTAGGAAAGACCCTGATGTTGGGAAAGATGGAAGGCAGGAGGAGATGTGGACGACAGAGGACGTGATGGCTGGGTGGCATCACTGACTCAATGGGCATGAGTTTGAGCAAGCTCTGGGAGGTGGCAAACGACAGGGGAGGCTGGCATGCTGCAGTCCATGGAGTTGCAAAGAGTCAGACATGACTGAGTGACTGAATAACAACAAGAACAAAGGGAGCTAAGACGAGGGAGGAGCAGTCAAGAAACAATACTGCAGCCTCAGAGCAGGGTCCTCGTTGCCCCTCAAGGGACACACATAACAATATCTTTGAGCTGGTTTACAGATACTGAAACCCCCAACAGGTGGCAGAAGTTAACTGTGAGCTGCCCATAAGCAATGCCTCTTTCTCCAGACCAGTTGGAACCAGAAGGTTGATGATGCTCTTACCTCTCTCATCCCCAATGAGAAGAATGTCACTGAGCTGATCACACCCTCTTTAAAACTCTTCACTACCCACTCTAGGTTGGGACACACGGTTTTGGGGGCATTAGTCCACTGTGGCCCCCTCTGCGTGGCAAAGCAATAAAGTTATTCCCTTCTACTACACCCAAGATTTAATTTGGTATCAGGGTACAGAGGTCAGATTCAATTTCAGTTTTAAAACTAGGACAAGCTGGCCAGTCTACTCCAGGGGACCCTCTGTTGGTGCCTGGTGGTGGAGTTCTCACCTTTCACTTGGGCTGACATATCCCAAGCATCATGTCGTGATTTTCTGAGCCCCCTTTCAAGTCTAGTAGAGCATTGAGTGGGGTGTTGAAAGAAGGGGGATGGGAACTGACATTGCTGACAAACACTCTAAGGCCCAGCGATTCACAGAATCAAAGGACCCACCCAGGTGTTACCCCCATGGGGAGGGGCATGGGTGTGCTCCTCTCCTGTTCTTCAGCTCGTCTCCTGCCCATATGTTAGAGTCACTGGGCAGCTTTTAAAACAACAACTCCAGCATCTCAGCCCCCAAGAGTTATTTTTCATTATCAATTTGTAATGAAGGCCTAAAAAGTGCTTCCATATGATTCTGGATACTTTTTATCCACAGATTCCAGATTAGGCTTGTAAGTTTCTCGGTGTAAAACTCTATGCAGCCAACCTGATTGGCATACACAAGATAAGTGATTTGCCCAACTGACATGCAAGGTGGCTGTCTTCGAATAGAACCATATAAGAAAGAGCAGCCTTGCCAGTGAAGGACAAGCTCATGGGTGAGGACCAGGCACCCTGTTTTGAAATACCAGCTCTTTGTAGGCTGCCCAGAATCCTTCCCCCAGAAAAGTGGGGAGGAAGCTCTAGATCCAGTTGGCTTTTAATCTGTTGATGCTGCTGCTGCTAAGTCGCTTCAGTCGTGTCCAACTCTGTGCGACCCCATAGACAGCAGCCCACCAGGTTCCCCTGTCCCTGCGATTCTCCAGGCAAGAACACTGGAGTGGGTTGCCATTTCCTTCTTCAATGCGTGAAAGTGAAGTCACTCAGTCGTGTCCGACTCTCAGTGACCCCATGGACTGCAGCCTACCAGGCTCCTCTGTCCATGGGATTTTCCAGGCAAGAGTACTGGAGTGGGGTGCCATCGCCTTCTCTGGCTCTTTATCTAGCCAACTCCAAGTGAGCTACTGTGGTCATTCTCAGACGAATGAGCTTGTCACTGCACACTGTCTTGTAGGAAGAACTAAAGGTCACTGTGGGTGCCTGTTACCTAATAGCCACGCACATGTCTTGAATAAAAGTCAGTAAAATATGACAAGTGCTCATGAAAATATAACCAATACAGTCAGGTAGATAATAAACAACATAGAAATGAAGCACATGGATTCCTTAGGGCTGGGGTGGGCTTAGAAGTCTTCCTGGAGGAGATGGTATGGATAGGAGAAGTCAGGTCCTGCTCAGAAGAGAATGGATTTCCCCATCATTACAGAAACTCATTTGGAGGAAAAAATATGGGTGTCACTCCATTTTCAGACTCTTATATTTTAAGGTCACTGACATTACCAGCAACTATAGCTTAGAAATTAAGAACATAAAGTCCTGAGATCTACTACCTAGGTCTAAGTCTGGGTTTCTGGTTGTGGAACCATGGGTCAGACAGGGTCCTTGTCTATAAAACTGGAATAACAATAACAATAAAATCTGCTTAATGTGACCGTGTCTGACTCTTTGTGACCCCATGGGGTGTAGCCTGCCAGGCTTCTCCATCTGTGGAATTCTCCAGGCAAGAATACTGACGTGGGTTGACATGCCCTTCTCCAGGGGATCTTTCCGACCCAGGAACTGAACCCGGGTCTTCTGCACTGCAGGTGGTTTCTTTACCATCTGCGCCACCAGGGAAGCCCTAATATGATTGTGGTGGTGGTGATGAGATAATGCATATGGGGCGTGCAGTGCAGAGGGTGGGCCGTAGTAAACTCCCAATAAGGGCTAGTGATGACTACTGCCATCGTTATTCATCAAGTGCTTAGTAAGTTACATATGGGTCCCATATCATCTCTCAAAACATGGAGGAATGTTCTTGGTGGACTCATTACTCACAGAGATGGCTGTCCTCTGGGGGAGGAGGACTTAGCCGACACTGACATGTTTGCCATGTTTGGGGGGCCATCAGCTTGACTCTAGGTCTCTTTGATATTTTAGTTTGCCAAGAGGAAGAATCAAATGCCACAGACTGGGTGCCCCAAACCACAGAAATTTATTTTCTCATAGTTCAGGAGGCTGGAAATTTAAGATCAAGATGTTGGCAGGTTTAGTTTCTCCTGAGGTCTCTCCGACTTGTGGATGGCTGCCTTCTCACTGTGATCTTTTTTGTGTACGCGTGTGTCCATGTCCTACTCTTTTCTCATAAAAACATCAGTAGGATTGGACCAGAGCCCATGGTAATGGCCTCATTTCAGTTTAATAATCTCTTTAAGGACCCTATCTCCCAATACAGGGCTGAGGTCCTGGAAGTTAGGGCTTCAGCAAATGAATTGGAGGATGGGCGGGTATATACAGCCAGCTCATAATTACTGAGTTCTGTTTTCCATTCTGCTTCTATTGATACAGAGCAAAAGGAAGTTCCAGTGACTTTTTTTAATTTATTGCCTGATTGGCAGGAAAACCTGGACTCCTTTAAGCACACATAACCCATGGTTCAATATGCCCGCTCAGCCTGGTGAGTCTGTCTGAAGCATTCATAGAAACAAACCAGCAACTATTTCTAGGATAAACAAACCACTCAGCACTAAAGTGCTTCTGAGACGTGAAAATGAGTTTTTAAATATGAATCATTTGTTGAACACAGCCGCTATTATCTGCAGCCAATATATCTCATTTATGGATGGGCTAAAAAATGAATTTATAGCCAATCTTGCATAATAAAATATTTGTACTCTTTATAATTACTAATGATTTAAAGCAAATCATTCCCTTGCTTAGTACATGGAATTTTCAAGTCTTTTATATTAAATTAAATAAAAGAAAATCATGCTGATGATATTCAACCAAAAAGAAAGGCAGAATAAAGTTACCTTAAAGAAAAAAAGGTTTGGGGTGCATATGTGTGTTATGAACATGTTTTTTTCAACTTTTACCTTGCTGACAACCTGGGAAATTTTATAATGAATCATTCACTTGTGGTGTTCAAATGCAGAAGAGCTGCGCAAAATTATTGAGTTACTAAAATGTAGCCTTCCCTGGTGGTTCAGACAATAAAGGATCTATTTGCAATGTGGGAGACCAGGGTTCGATCCCTGGATCAGGAAGATCCCCTGGAGAAGGGAATGTCAACCCACTCTAGTATTCTTGCCTGGAGAATTCCATCAACAGAGGAGCCTGGTGGAGATCCTAGTCCATGGGGTCGCAAAGAGTTGTACACAACTGAGCAACTAACACACACAAAATTTAGTCTTGCAGGATCTTTTAGAGGTTTTTTTTCTTTTTCTTTTTTTTGCTTTGTTTGGTTTTTAAGGTACTTGGGTTTTCAAAATGTTTAATTTACACGACTATTTTCTTCAAGGCAGCACAAGAATGAAAATTAAATTCATTAAAAATAATTTTCTGCCATAATAGCCTTGTTCACTTTATCTTCACCAACACACACATACACACAGACACACACACATACACACTCTTAAGAGCTTAGAAAAACCAGAACATGAGATTTTATTCCAGGATTATTTTGGAGATGCTGTCAGGTTCTTTGGTAGCTTGAAAAGGTTGCCCCAATGAGGACCAAATGGTGCACCTTAGACCTTTGGATATTTTGGTTTACCTATGAAAAGTAGGGGAACCAGAGATCAAATTGCTGACATCTGCTGGATCATCAAAAAAGCAAAAGAGTTCCAGAAAAACATCTATTTCTGCTTTATTGACTATGCCAAAGCCTTTGACTGTGTGGATCACAAGAAACTGTGGAAATTTTTGAAAGAGATGGGAATACCAGACCACCTGACCTGCCTCTTGAGAAACCTATATGCAGGTCAGGAAGCAACAGTTAGAACTGGACATGGAACAACAGACTGGTTCCAAATAGGAAAAGGTGTACGTCAGGCTGTATATTGTCACCCTGCTTATTTAACTTATATGCAGAGTACATCATGAGAAACGCTGGGCTGGAAGAAGCACAAGCTGGAATCAAGATTGCCAGGAGACATATCAATAACCTCAGATATGCAGATGACACCACCTTTATGACGGAAAGTGAAGAGGAACTCGAAAGCCTCTTGATGAAAGTGAAAGAGGAGAGTGAAAAAGTTGGCTTAAAGCTCAACATTCAGAAAACGAAGATCATGGCATCTGGTCCCATCACTTCATGGCAAATAGATGGGGAAACAGTGGAAACAGTGTCAGACTTTACTTTTTTGGGGCTTCAAAATCACTGCAGATGATGATTGCAGCCATGAAATTAAAAGACACTTACTCCTTGGAAGGAAAGTTATGACCAACCTAAGATAGCATATTAAAACGCAGAGACATTACTTTGCCAACAAAGGTCCGTCTAGTCAAGGCTATGGTTTTTCCAGTGGTCATGTATGGATGTGAGAGTTGGGCTGTGAAGAAAGCTGAGCGCTGAAGAATTGATGCTTTCGAACTGTGGTGTTGGAGAAGACTCTTGAGGGTCCCTTGGACTGCAAGGAGATCCAACCAGTCCATTCTAAAGGAGATCATTCCTGGGTGTTCTTTGGAAGGACTGATGCTAAAGCTGAAACTCCAATACTTTGGCCACCTCACATGAAGATTTGATTCATTGGAAAAGACTCTGATGCTGGGAGGGATTGGGGGCAAGAGAGGAGAAGGGGACGACAGTGGATGACATGGTTGGATGGCATCACCGACTCGATGGACATGAGTTTGGGTGAACTCCGGGAGTTGGTGGATGGACAGGGAGGCCTGGCGTGCTGCGATTCATGGGGTCGCAAAGAGTCGGACAGGACTGAGCTACTGAACTGAACTGATGAAAAGTATTCACCATTGATTATTTTATTCTTCTATCAATTTTCCTTTCTGGGAATGTCTCTGACATGGATTTCAAGTGTCCCATTAACTAGAATCTAATTTATGGCCAGCCATGAGAATTGGTATCAGCAAAAACATCTTTGTGATATAGGCTTAATTTATGTGACTTTATTGAGTTATAAAGTATAGATTAGACCTCAAAGCATAAATCTGCCCAGTAATAGGATAGCCATTAAGAATTGCTGTGTTCATAAAAGTAATTATATTTCCTTTCTTCTCATTTATATTATATAAATTATTTTATGCCATAGCATCACTGAATACACACACACTAAAATGTTGGGATATTTAATCAGGAACTCCCTTTCTTGGCAAACATAATTCAGTCTGACTTGCAGTAGAGAGGCTAGGGGAGTGGTGGGAACAACAGTGGGTGTTGGGCCCTGGGGCTGAGCTAGGCGGATGCTTTGATATTGCATCCTTGCTGGTGACCTTTCAGGAGCTCCAGCTTCCATGAACTTCCTGACTTTTAATCTGTTTGCACTTGCCCTCTCAAGTCCCCAGGAAAAGAATGAGTTTATCAATCAGCCAGCTACATAAAGGTCACGTGTTTCGGGAGGGGTTGTGTAGGGATGGGCAGGTGAAAGATAGGGTTTCCCAAGTCAGGTTCAAGGGTAACAGAACAGAATGGTGATCTCAAACCCAAGCCTCTGGACTAGGACCACTTTGGAGGGATTAAGAAACTCATCCAAAGCCACACAGATAATAAATATCTGCTGCATGAAGTAATGAGGGTTAAATGCCACCATATTAGTGTCTGGTACACTCAGTGATGTGGCTTTAATACTGTGCTCTTCCGAAGGGCACAGCTCTGTGGAAACTTGGCCATCATTTGATGTTAGCAACATCGATAGACAAGGCAGTGAAACCAACCAGTTTGTGATCAACATGATTATCTCTTGCCAAATTTCCGCTTCATTCCGTGCCAGGTAGATACATTTAAGCACAAAGAATTAGAGATGCTATAATTCGTTAATGTCTGCAAGCTGTTCCAAGCCTTTCAGAAAACTTAATGATTTCCAGTATTCACAAATTAAGTATCCTGCTCTGATGCCCACGATCTGAAGAGTTTTACTTCTGGGCAATAGAAGCCAGTTGGTGATTTGCAGGACCAATGTCCACCTGCTGATCAATGCAGGGGAAACAGCTTTGCCCAGGCAGCCTGAGCTGCTCGCCAATCTGAAGGCTGGATGGGAATCGTGGTCCTTTACGTTTGGACCGGCTCTAGATTTTTAGGGCTTCACTCTCTCCTGGTACCCCAGTGAGAGAAAGCTATTTTGCTTCCACAGTAAGGGGTGAACAAAGCAGAGAAACACATTCCTTTTCTTATGCACAGATGTCAATGTCGGTACGAATCATGAAAGGGGAGTGCCGAGAGCTGGGGACATTAAAGCCATGGGGTTCTCCAGCTGGCAACTCAGCAGTTCTTCTTTGCTGGGTCCTGCGTGGAGGCTGTGCAGTGTTACAGCGGGGCCCCACAGGGCATCATTCATCAAAGCAAAGACTGCAGACCTCCTTCTCCCTGCTGCGAGGCTCGCTCCCTGCAGTGGCTCCCACCATCCCAGCAAGACCTCTGTGAACAGCAGTTGGCACTTCTCTCTGCTACCAAGTCTCAGGGTTCAGACAACTCAGCCGTACTCCACAGAGGCCACCTCTGTGGCTGGAGGGGCTGCAGTTCCCAGCTCACGACACAGGTCTTGCTGAGGCTCCAGAGGCAGCTCTGGAGCCTTACAGCTCCTTCAAGGGACCAGGTGCAGCCTCCTAGGCAGCAAAGTAGGGTCATCAACACACCTCTTCCTGCCATTCCGCTCTGCCCTGAAGCCTCACTGATGTGGTTAAGACATCCTTTCTCTGTTCCTCCCCTTACCCCACCCCTGGGGGCTCCTAAGGGAATTTGAATTCTGGCCCTCATGTACGTTGACAGGTCACTGGGAACAGTGAATTTGAGGAGATGGAGAACAAGTCAACTCTTTATCATTTTTCTTGGCAGTCTGCTTGTGTGTGCTGGAGATTACATCAGGACCGAGGGTGAGAAACAGGAAGACCAGAGCAAGACAGGGAGCTGGGAGGGTCCCTGCTGTTGCTGCTAAGTTGCTTCAGTCGTGTCCGACTCTGTGAGACCCCATAGATGGCAGCCCATCAGGCTCCCCCGTCCCTGGGATTCTCCAGGCAAGAACACTGGAGTGGGTTGCCATTTCCTTCTCCAGTGCATGAAAGTGAAAAATGAAAGTGAAGTCGCTCAGTCGTGTCCAACACTTTGCGACCCCATGGACTGCAGCCTACCAGGCTCCTCTGTTGATAGGATTTTCCAGGCAAGAGTACTGGAGTGGGGTGCCATTGCCTTCTCCGGGAGGGTCCCTAGGATGATGCTTTTGACTGCAAGGAATAGACTTCCTGAAAACAGACTAGACACAGTTTATATAGTAAAGGTTTTTATCCTCCCATAATAAGAAATCCAGAAGAAGCTGATTTGTGGGAGTTGGGAGGCTGGCCCAGCAACTCACTGGTGTCTGGACACTTAGTTGGTGTCCCTGTTCTTTTCTGAATCCAAAAGTAAGAGTAGGGTGAAGCTTCATCCTATATCTCTCAGGGAGGGAAATCTTTCTAAAGAGACTCTTAGTATATTTCCTCTAAAGTCTCTGGACTGGTTCAACAACAAACTGGTTCAAAATTGGGAAAGTAGTATGTCAAGGCTGTATATTGTCACCCTGCTTATTTAACTTATATGCAGAACACGTCATGCGAAATGCCAGGCTGGGAGAAGCTCAAGCTGCAATCAAGATTTCTTGGAGAAATATCAATAACCTCAGATATGCAGATGACACTACCCTTATGGCAGAATGTGAAGAGGAACTAAAGAGCCTCTTGATGAAGGTGAAACAGGAGAGTGAAAAAGCTGGCTTAAAACTCAACTTTTAAAAAACAAAGATCATGGCATCAGATCCCACCAGTTCAGTTCAGTTCAGTTGCTCAATCGTGTCCAACTCTTTGCGACCCCATGAACCACAGTACACCAGGCCTCCCTGTCCATCACCAACTCCTGGAATCCACCCAAACCCATGTCCATTGTGTCGGTGATGCCATCCAGCCATCTCATCCTCTGCCATCCCCTTCTCCTCCTGCCCTCAATTTTTCCCAGCATCAGGGTCTTTTCAGATGAGTCAGCTCTCCGCATCAGGTGGCCAAAATATTGGAGTTTCAGCTTTAACATCAGTCCCTGCAATGAACACTCAGGACTGATCTCCTTTAGAATGGACTGGTTGGATCTCCTTGCAGTCCAAGGGACTCTCAAGAGTCTTCTCCAACACCACAGTTCGAAAGCATCAATTCTTCAGCGCTCAGCTTTCTTTATAGTCCAACTCTTATATCCATACATGACCACTGGAAAAACTATAGCTTTGACTAGATGGATGCTTGTTGGCAAAGTAATGTCTCTGCTCTTTAATATGCTATCTAGGTTGGTCATAACTTTCCTTTCAAGGAGTGAGCATCTTTTAATTTCATGGCTGCAGTCACCATCTGCAGTGATTTTGGAGCCCAGAAAAATAAAGTCAGCCACTGTTTCCATTGTTTCCCCATCTATTTCCCATGAAGTGATGGGACCAGATGCCATAATCTTAGTTTTCTGAATGTTGTGCTTTAAACCAACTTTTTCACTCTCTTCTTTCACTTTCATCAAGAGGCTCTTTAGTTCTTCTCCACTTTCTGCCATAAGGCAAATCCCATCTGATCCCATCATTTCATGGGAAATAGATGGGGAAACTAGAAACAGTGAGAGATTTTATCTTCTTGGGCTCCAAAATCACTGCAGATGGTGACTGCAGCCATGAAATGAAAAGACGCTTGCTCCTTGGAGGAAAAGCTATGTCCAACCTAGACAGCACATTAAAAAGCAGAGATATTCCCTTGGCAACAAGGGTCCATATAGTCAAAGCTATGGTTTTTCCAGTAGTCATGTATGGATGTGAGTGAAAGTGAAAGTTGCTCAGTCATGCCTGACTCATTGTGACCCCATGGACTATACAGCCTATGGAATTCTCCAGGCCAGAATACTAGAATGGGTAGTCAGTCTTCCCCTTCTCCAGGGGATCTTCCCAGGGCAGGGAACAAACCCAGGTCTCCCACATTGCAGGTGGATTCTTTACAAGCTGAGCCACAAGGATGAGATTTGGACCATAAAGAAGGCTGAGCGCCAAAACAATTGATGCTTTTGAACTGTGTTTGTGTAGAAGACTCTTGAGAGTCCCTTGGACTGCATGGAGATCAAACCAGTCAATCCCAAAGGAAATCAATCCTGAATATTCATTGGAAGGACTGAAGCTGAAGCTCCAATTCTTCGGCCACCTGATGTGAAGAGCTGACTCATTGGAAAAGACCCTGATGCTGGGAAAGACTGAGGGCAGGAGGAGAAGGGGGAGACAGAGGATGAGATGGTAGGATGGCATCACTGACTCCATGGACATGAGTTTGAGCAAGCTCCGGGAGTTGGTGATGGACAGGGAAGCCAGGCGTGCTGCAGTCCACGGGGTGGCAGAGAGTCAGACAGGACTAAGCAACTGAACAGCAACAACTACACAGTCTCTAGACCAAATTAGGCTCTATGACTGCCAGCGGATCGAGAGCGGCTTAAAAGTGACTTTCTGACATATTCAGCCTCAATTTATCATTGATCCAGCCCCTGCTAGAAAGGAAATACAGTAGGGGGTGGTCACTGTAGAAGTGACACACAGCAATGGTACTGGACGCTGCCATTTGTGAGGTTGGAGTGATGGCATCATATTTTTGCCCCTTGGCCTCAATATGATCTAAGAAGAAAATGCTTGCAAATGCCTATCTATCTTTCCTCCTATCCTCTCATTAGGGACAATATGTATTGAATCATGCAGCACATCTCTGTGTGTGCATGTATGAAAATGCCATGTCTGATGTGGTTTATACATATGTACAAGAATTAGCTTTAATTTCAAGGAAGCAACAAAATAGCATCCATAACTAGTGGTAGAATATAAATGCTTTTATCCTTTTGTTGAGTCCGAGGAGTTGGACCTGGGATCTGCTACTAATTTAAATACTTTGGCAAATTGGTAACCACAGTGATGAGAAACCCTAGCATCTCTTCCCAGTTCCTTTTGCCATTAGGCAAGGAATCCAGCTTAACGTGGAGAAGAGTTAATATCACATAGGTCAGAAGATGTTTGAAAGAAAATATAGAAATATGTAAAGCATAGAAAATATTTATAAGATGTTATTGACCATACCACTGAATTAAAGAGACCTAAGATTATCCCTTGGACAGCAAGGAGATCCAACCAGTCCATCCTAAAGGAAATCAGTCTTGAATATTCACTGGAATGACTGATGCTGAAGCTGAACTGATGTGAAGAACTGACTCATTTGAAAAGACCCTGATGCTGGGAAAGATTGAAGGCAGGAAAAGAAGGGGACGATAGAGGATGAGATGGTTGGATGGCATCACCAACTCAATGGACATGAGTTTGAGTAAACTACAGGAGTTGGTGATGGACAGGGAGGCCTGGAGTGCTGCAGTCCATGGGATCGCAAAGAGTCAGACACGACTGAGAGGCTGAAGTCAGCTGAAGGTTATCCTAAGAAGGGGAAAGGAACCTACTTGGCAACCATTTTACAGATGAACTAAGCGAAACTCATTGGCAATAAGTATTTCGCCAAGAGCTAGTATGTTGATCTGGCTGGTTCCAAGTACTATATTTTTAATCACATCACCCAACAAAAACTCAAAACCTTAAGAATTAATAGAGATTTTCTTTAAGTTTCTGAAGTGTATAGTGAATGTTCTATTTTATGTAGATTATAATCAAAAATTAGACCCAGTAACACCTGCCGTTATTTTTATTTTTTCATTTTTGCATGTGAGATGCTTGATATTTCTGAAGTATGCAAATGATAAGGCATTTCGGGGCAAATCTACATCTCAGTCTGCATAATGGCTTATTGGACTGTTCAGTCAGGCTCAAGTTACCAAAGCTACCTTGGGATAGAAAAGTACTCGGCACTACCCACCAGAAAGGGGATGGGCTCAAAGGATGCTCACTCATCTGAAAGGTGCCAATTTTCACTTGATAGACCAGGCATAAATGCACTGGATAATAATACCCACCTGCTCATGGCCAGAGTCCCAGTCTGAGAGCTCTTCTATTTGCCCCAAATTTCCGAGACTCAAAATATCTAGCTGTCACTCTTTTGTTTATTATTTCTGAAGCAAGATGCATATAGTTGTTAACAAAATGTGTGATTTTTCTATGGCAAGTCATCTGGCTGGGAAGGTAAAAGCTTTTTGGAATGGGTGACACTCTATTGCTTGTAAGTGAAAATTTCACTTTCTAGAATAATAGGGTTGTTCTAAGAAAGGTCCTCCTATAGCACATATTTGAATCCCATTGCTTTGAAGCTGAAGATACTAAAGCAGTGAAGGTGAAAAATTACCGTAAAAGCACACATATATCTAGTACTTAAATTGTCCCGAGTATTCTCAAAACAAAATTGTTTATCACCAAGATATTATAAACTCATTGTGGAAAAGTTTAAGATGCAGAAACAAGAAAAATAAACTCACCTTTAATGGTATCACTCTTAGTAATTATTTGGGATGTTTTTCTTGTAATTTTTTTTTTTCTTTCTATTTTTACTGTCAGGTTTTCCAAGACCTCTAATTCCTATGATACATTCTTACTTAGATGCCAGGATCATTAAATAAAAGAATATGTAAAGTCTGTAAAGCTACTAAAAGGTACTATAAATGGAATGACCTTTAAATTTTAATTTTTATTTTATGTTGGAGTATAGTTGATTTACAATGTTGTGTTAGTTTCAGATGTGCAGCAAAGTGGTTCAGTTATACATATACATGTATCCATTCTTTTTCAGAGTCTTTTCCCATGTAGGTTATTAGAGAATATCAAGTCGAGTTCCCTGCACTATACAGTAGGCCCTTGTTGATTATCTATAAATGGAATGACTTTGACTGGAATTGTGTTGGGTTCCCAAGGTTCTCTCTCCACCTGGTATAGATAGACTTTTGAAAATGCTTTTCCCAAATCAATTAACATAGTTGGGTATTAGCATGTCAGTAGGACTCATTTTAAAACCCAAACCCATGTCGACTCGATCCAAGCGCACAGGGTTTCGAGTCTGTACTGATGACTTGAGTCTGCATTGTTCCTTCTGAAGCACACACAGTTCCGTCATGTCATTCGGTCCTTTCACAGACACTCTGAGCCCGGGACTGCTGTGACCTTTTTCCAGAAGAGGAACCTGAGACTCAGGGAGCAAGACTTGAACACTCAATGAATGTTCGGGGGCCATGTCTTTGGACCCCTAGGCATAGCCTTTGCAATTGTTAGGGGGGTTCTCAACCAGACCTGAGGTCCTCATTCTTGGAATCCTTGCAGCAGAAGTAAGGTGAGGAGGCAGTAGGAGGTGTCCTGAACTCAGTGGGAGGCTAGACCAGATCATCTCTAATGGGCCTTCATCCTCTGAAAGCCTGTAATTGTATGTTCTCACCCCTTCTAATTAGTTCCGGTGCGCGATGATAGGTGAGCACCGAACACTCGGCAAACAAGATGTCCTGCTCATAAAACTAGGGCCCATGTGGGTCAGTTTCAGAGGAAGATACTGCAACCTTATAAGAGATTCGAGTTTGTTTAGGTCTTTCCCTGGTGGGAAAAGTGGTAAAAAGTCCACCTGCAATGCAGGAGATTTGCAGGAGACACAGGTTCAGTCCCTGGGTTGGGAAGATTCCCTAGAGAAGGAAATGGCAACCCACTCCAGTATTCTTGCCTGGACAACCCCATGGACAAAAAAGCTTGGCAGGCTACAGTCCATGAGGTCGCAAGTCGGACACAACTGAGCATGCCTATAGTGCAATGGAAAACAATCACTCCTGGGGCTCCAAGGGCAAAGTCCACACCTTTCTACAACCTCTCTTGCTTCCTGCTCACCTCTGCCACCCCCAAATGCTCAGGGCTTTCTCCCCCTCCTCCACCAATGAGCCCTTTCCCTGCCCCTATCCAGGCAGTCCTGTCTGTACTTCCACGTGCTTCTTCCCCAGTCCTGACCCATTTGACCAGTCACATCTTTTCCTTTCCCGTGAAGCTATTTAAGGGCTATGTCTTGTCTGATCTCCTTTCTCAGGAGGCTCTGCATAGATTTTGCCCTTTCTACTCTTAGACGTCAGCAAGAGGGGTGAGGACACACAAAGCCACGTGGGCAATTCTGAAATTGTTATAGGTTGGAGAAAGATGGGGCGTCCCTTGTGGCTCAGCAGTGAAAAAAAAAAAAATCTGCCTGCAATACAGCAGATGCAGATTCGATCCCTGGGTCGGGAAGATCCCCTGGAGGAGGGCATGGCAACCCACTCTAGGATTACTGCCTGGATAATCCCAGGAACAGAGGAGCCTGGCAGGCTACAGTCCATGGGGTCACAGAGTTGGACACGACTGAAGCAGCTGAGCATGCGTGCAGGCAGGAGAAAAATAAAATCTGAAAATCCCCACACGTTAAAACTTATATGTCCTCTCACACAAAGGAAGGTATTGTCTCCACAGTCTATGTCCTGTAAGAACTGTCTAGTGCCCCTGTGTGCCTGTGGTACCTCAGAGCTGCCAACCTGCCATCATTAGCACAGCAGGGACCTTCCAAACAGGCTGCCTCTGCAGTGATAATACCAGTGGAAAGGAATGGGGGTGAGGTGCCCACGTGGATGAAATGGAAGTGGCTTTTCACCCTGAGGCTGGCCTCTGCAGCTCAATGGATGGTAGCACTGATGAGACCTTGATGTGAGGAAGACAACCACGTGTGCAGAGAGGCTGCGTCTGTATCCACAGGGACCGAGATGGACTCTAACTGCTCAGCTCCCGTAGTGGCATGAGTGGGCTTTGAAAATCTTCATTAACCGAGGCATTAAGGTAATGGAAAAATAATGACACACGCAGGACTACTGCTATCATTATAATGTAGGAATTAAATCAGAACATCTTTTTTCCTCACCCCCCTCCGCGTAGTTCAGAGAAGGCTCTTTAAGCTCTCTCTCAGATGGAGAATTGTTTAAATACTTCTATAACTTGTAGTTCAATATCTGTGCTGTGCTGGGCTCAGTCATGTCTGACTCTTTGCAACCCGCCTGGACCCCGCCAGGCTCCTTGGTCCATGGGATTTTCCAGGCAAGAATACTGGAGTGGGTTGCCATTTCCTTCTCCAGGGGATCTTCTTGCATCTCTTGCATTGGCAGGAGGATTCTTTACCACTGCACCTTCCGGGAAGCCCCAGGTCATTATCTACCAAAGCTTAAGAATTTTAAATGTGTGGCAAGATCGCTTAGCTTCCTTCTCTGCCCTGTTTCTGCCTACCTCCATCACCACTGACAGAGTGCCTGGGAGTCTTTGGCAAGATGAATGAAAAAATGGAAAACTTGTTTTGGTGGAGGTGGGGTGGGCCACATAAAAGCACATTAGAATTAACCAGGTAGGTTCCTTTGTTTTCTAAGAGCTCCAGTCTGAAAAATCGAAAGGAGTCTAAGGTTCCCACAGCTAAGTGCTTGCCACCTCCTCTGCAGAATGGAGTCTTGGGTGATGCTCAGACCCTGGGAACTCAACTTACAGATCTGGGATTTGCAACCAGGACACCTAGGTGAGAAAAGAGCCTGGAAAGAAAGGAATGGCCAGGGGCTTGCCAGGTTGAAGTGACTGCACTGCCCTTTGGACGCTGAGTGGCTAGTTAGCCAAATGTAAGGTGACAGCTCAGGAAGTGCGTGCACCTAGCGCCCCCTGTTGTTGTTCAGTCGCTCAGTTGTGTCCGAGTCTTTGCGACCCCATGGACTACATACACCAGGCTTCCCTGTCCTTCACCTTCTACCGGAGTTTGCTCGAACTCACGTCCATTGAGTCAGTGATGCCATCCAACCACGTCATCCTCTGCTGCCCCCTTCTCCTCGCACCCCCAATCTTTCCCATCAGCAGGGACTTTTCCAATGAGTTGGCTCTTCGCATCAGCCTAAATAGCATTATAAATAAGCATGTTCCAAGCGCTCGGTTGAGTAAAGTTTTACTCCATCAAAATGTTAAACCAGGAGAGCAATCATCTAAGGGGCAAGGGAGATGGGATTAATTTGTGTGTATGCCATGTCGTGTAGCTGCAGTATCTTAGTTCCCTGACCAGGGTTTGAATACTCATCCCCCGCAGTGGAAATCCAGAGTCTTAACTACTGGACCGCTAGGGAAGTCCCAGGATTAATATTTGAACAGTCACATTGTTGGTAGTGGTCCACTTTTGCTCTTGAGAAAAAGACTCTGACTATGAAAGTGTTAGTCACTCAGTCGTGTCCAACTCTTTGTGACCCCATGGACTGGAGCCTACCAGGCTCCTCTGTCCATGGAATTCTTCAGGCAAGAATACTGGAATGGGTAGCCATTGCTTTCTCCAGGGGATCTTTCCGACCCAGGAATTGAACTCGGGTCTCCTGCATTGCAGGCAGATTCTTTTCTGTCTGAGCCACAAGTCCAGCCCCAAGTCTTTGATAACAGCTCTGGCTCTCCACTAGTTGACTTTTTGAACGCTTGCAGGTTCAACTGTATCCTCCTTTGGGAAAGATAATGTTTATGCCTTAACCCCTGGTACCTTTGAATCAGATTTATTTGAAAACAGGGTCATTACAGATATAATCAAGATAAGATGAGATCATACAAGATTGAAGTTGGCCCTAAATCCAGGCTGGTGTCCTTATAAGGAGAGGGAGATTTGGAGTCAGGAACACACACAGAGATAAAGGCCATGTGATGATGGAGGCAAAGACTGGAGCGATGCAAGCCAAGGATTGCTGGCCATCACCAAAAGCTATGAAGAGGCCAGGGAGGATCCTTCTCTAGAGGCTTCAGAGGGAGCACAGCCTGCTGACACTTTGATTTCAGACTTCTGACCGCCTCAGCTGTCAGAGAATAAGTTTTTGTTGTGTTAAGCCAAGCAGTTGGTGGTGATTTGTTATGGCAACGCCAGGACACTGATACATGACCTTAAGGAAGCAGCTTAACTCTTCTGGTCTCCTGCCTCAAGCCTGTATTAGGAGGGCTCCCTCTTCTCTACATCCTCAGAGCTCCCTGTGTGAACTTCCCCCAAAGTCACATGCAGCATTCAGCAGGCTTTCTGTTCTTATGTGTTCAGTTTCCTTTCTAGAATCAGTCAATAGTTCTCTGATTGTTGGGCTAATCTGTTGACCTCATTTATTTCTCTGTCCCTGTGGCCATCCCAATACCAGGAACACAGTAGATGGTTGGCAAATGTTTGGGGGGGGTGTATAACTATTGATAGCAATGCAAAAGAGTAGTTTGTAATGACAGTAACAGAACACACCTCGCTAACGATTGTCACAAGAAAGGTTAAGACAGGACACTGGGCTATTAATTAGCCTTGGGTGGAGGCTGAAACAAAGAGGAAAAAAAGGACAGCAAGCAGTGAGTTGTTGGAATGTGTATAGAGGTTGTTCAGGCTGAAGACTACAGAGCTGATACAGAGCATCCTCTGTGATCACAGAGAAGATGCCAAGTGTTAACAGCTTGGCTGGTTTTACCTCCACGAAGTGACACGTGTCAGGAGTCTTCACACACTATTCACCTCCCCAGGCCTTTGTCTCACCAACCCCCTCATGGATCTTAGGAAAATGTCCTGTGGACACTGGTGATTAGAGCACCTTCATCCCAAGAGTAACTCTTTTCCAGCTCTGCCACATGCCAGTTTTACTGAACACAGAGCAATGAAAAGATATGTTGGAAAGAAAATAGAAAACTATGGGATGAGACAAGTCAAGGTCTAGTCAAGACTCTTGGATAGTATAAAACAGTCCTAGAAGGTAGAAAGTGGTCCATCTTGAATAGATTATATTATCTAGTTATTGTTTGTGCAGGTAGATGTGTGTGTGTAGGAAATACAGAGATTAAGGATGAGGTACTATGTGCCAAGCCTTTCTCCTTTAACTCTTGCATTAGTAGATATATTTCCTCATTTCATTTTACAACAGTAGGGAGAGAATTTATGCACAGAATATATTCTCTTAACTATGTTAATTCAACCTGGTTTCTGACCAAAAAAAAAAAAAAAGTGTGTTTTAGTTCCTGGGATAAGAACATATTTGATCTTTGCCCTCAGTTCCTGGCACAGAGCTAAAATTCTTGGATTTCCTGAGTGTTAAGGGTGAGAGGAGAGTCTTACTCCTAATAAGCCCCTTTAAACCATACCTGAGGGCTTCTTAGGTGGTGCTAGTGATAAAGGACACTTCTGCCAATGCAGGAGACATAAGAGACATGGGTTCAATCCAGGGGTGGGGAGGACCCCTGGGAGGAGGGCATGGCAGCCCACTCCAGTATTCTTGCCTGGAGAATCCCGTGGTCAGAGGAGCCTGACAGGCTATAGTCCATAGGGTCGCAAAGAATCAGACTCAGCTGAAGCGACTTAGCATGCACATGTGCACGCACGCAAAAACGCCTGAGCTTAGAATAATGAGGTGATTTTTTTTTTGAAGGTTTATTGAAAGGTTTATTGAAAATAAAGGTTTAGTGAAAATACTACGGTGCAGCAGAGTGATTCCAATGGCTCCGGCTGGTGTTCTGAAATCCATCCCAGCTGTAGGCCGAGTGACCTGCAGGTTGTTCAGACTGCCGAAGTCCAAGAGCTTCAGCTTTTTCCCAGTGCCAGGTCTGAGTGTGGGACTAATTCAAAGTTCCCGCTGCAAGCAGTGATGCCGTGGGGATGGAATAGGAATCTTAGAATTCTCAGAAGCGTGGTCAACATTTGAAAATAGGGATTTATACCCGCTGCCTCTGCCTTTTCACTCCCCACTCACTCCCCAGCTTCTTCTGTTCTGTCTTGGATTTCTGAATTATTCTACTGAATTACTCCCTGGACATCACACACGACCTCCTCTACATCCAACAGAACAACTTTTACGTCTGGTACTAATACAAGTTTTACTATTATCATTGTGATTTTCTTGTCGTTCCTGAGAAGGACAACACCTCCTCCTTCCCTCCTCCTCCTCTTCCTCCTCATCTGTCCTCCTCTATAGCTAAAGCATCCTGTGACCTCCCACCGCCCAGCCAGGGCTTCCTACCTCCACTGCTCGGCCTCGCATTCCATGCCAGGCCCCCAGCCCTAAGCCCTAAGCCTTCTCCCGGTAGATGAGATAAGAAAGTTCCCCAGCGAGGCAAATAGCAGTTCCAGAGTAGGAAATGCAGAAGGCAGGAAAGGATAAAACCTCCAAGCTGAGATGCCAGAAGCACCATCATCAGAGAAAGTCTGGAGCCCCAGGGACTATCGACAGCATGGGAGTGCCCTGCTGGAAAGGGTGCTGGGGATAAAACCATCACACAGATGGGCAGGAAACAGAGGACCACATCTTGAGGTGGGGCCCCTCCAAGGGGACAAGAGATATCCTTGAAAGAGACAAACAGGGGGCCTCGGAAGTAATGACGACCCACTCCTGTGCCTCTGTCTTGAGAAGTTTTCTCTGGGTTTGAGTCTCCTAGCTCAGGTTTCTAAGGCCCAGTGCTGGAAGGAGGGTGCTTCACTGCCCCAGCCCTGGCCTGGACCTCGCAGATGGCACCCATGAGCAGCCTTCTCTATCCTGAACACGTCTTTCTGCAAGAGGGCAGGGTGGGCTGGCAGCTGGCTCCTCTGCCAGTTCCTTCCAGCTCTGTACCTGTGTCTTAAAGATTCTCATGGAGTCTTGTTCTTTGATCAGACTTGCCTTTTCTCTTCTGAAGCTGTACTAGCTCAGTTTTAGAATTTTAGCCCCAACTGTGTAGGACACTGAGCACCAAGTAATACAGGGACTCCCAGGCCTCTCACTGAAAGATGAAGAGACCCAGCAAGGAAGGAACAGATTCTGGAGCTAACCCAGGAAATGAAATTCAAACAAAGGCCCATGATTTATTGCACAAATTCCATTCTGAGAAACTCAGGCTTGGGCATCCCAGGTGGTCCAGTGGTTAAGAATCCACCTTGCAATGCAAAGGACACCAGTTCGATCCCTGGTCTGGGAAGATCCCACATGCTGTGGGGCAAGTGAGTGCATGCATCACAACTAATGAGCCCACGCTCTAGAGCCTGTGCTCAGCAAGGGGGGAAGCCACTGCAATGAGAAGCCCATTCACCACAACTAGAGAGAAGCCCCTGCTCACTGCAACTAGAGA
Source organism: Budorcas taxicolor (assembly GCF_023091745.1). Lineage (NCBI taxonomy): Eukaryota > Metazoa > Chordata > Mammalia > Artiodactyla > Bovidae > Budorcas > Budorcas taxicolor. The sequence continues at coordinate 40,096,588 of NC_068932.1, read as the reverse complement.
AAGCTCGCATGTAGCGGCGAGGACCCAGCACAGACAAAAAGATATAATTTTTTTAAAAGAACTCAGTCTCCTGCCAAGCCATGATTCTGTCCCAAACTCCAGAAGAGCCCAGCTCTGGCACTCGAATGAGGCACAAATAGCATTATTGAATGCAGAAATTCAGGACTCTTGTGTATTGCATATGGTTTGTAATGGTGAGGGATGGTCAGTTTGTGTTCAAATATATTCATCTCCAAACTCTCTGGGATGACTGAAAGAGCTCAGTGGGGAGCTGAGTTGAGTCAAACTCAGATTAGAATTCCCATTCTTGTTCCATGACCTCTTTCCATCTAATTGTGCCATCTTGGGACATTCTCCAAATTTTCTAAACCAACATTTTTTTAATTGCAAAATAGGGGTGATCCTCACCTCACAGAGATCTTAGGGAGATTTGATATAATAATATTATGTGATGATACAATGCTATATACTGCAAACCTAGGAGGCACTGAACAGCCAGGTCCGTTCTGTACAGCTGCACAGGTTGTACACTGTGGCACCAAGGGTGCCGCTTACACAGTTTTCACATCACCATTTGCTACAGCCTTGCCCCCAGATATTAGTTGCCTTCATCTCCTTTCCTCTAAATCAGAGTAAAGATTGAGTGAAAAGATTACAGAGAAGAGCCAGGGCAACTTTATAACTAAACAACCAGAGGAGATGTATTAAAGCAATAAGTGATATCCTATTGATTCCTTTACTTGACAAAAGGGAGTCCATTCATTCATCAGCCCAACGTTTGACTATCACTCACTAAGTGCTAGGCATGCTAGACCCACAGTAGGGGTTTCGGTCTCATTTCCTTTTTTTTTTTTTTCGGTCTTGTTTCTGTAGAGCTTTTTTCATACTTCCTCCCTGCACCCCACCACAGAATGAAAGCAAAAACGATTTCCATGCAAGACCATGTTATTGGCTCCATGAGGGGTCTCTTGCCAAGCTGAGCCTGCATCTCTTCCCTGATGGCACACCAAGCCCCCTACTGTGTGCCCAGTCTGTCAGTGCTCAGGGAGCAGGCCTTTGGTGCTTGTCAATAAGAGAGATTTGGGGGTCACTGAAATATTCAGAGCTATAGAATCTGGGCGCCAGGAAAGCCTGCAGAATTCCACACAGCTTTGACTTTCCATATGTCTCTTACGAGCCTGGCCATCTGCATTTACTCATGTTTCTTCCTAAAGCTGTCAAGAGATGCTTACAGTCAGGACTTTCCATTTGGACATTAGTCAAATGTGTGAGAGCTGGAAATAAATAATATATTTTGGAAGCAGGCTCCTCTTCGCTGAGAGATAAAGTAGGAAATTTCTACTTAGCCCTGCCCTTTGGGCATGGAAAAAATATAGGCAATTATTTTTCTTCCATTTTATACATGCTTTTCAATATCATATATATATTGCTTTCTCTTTGTCTCAAGTGCAACACACTTATAAGATCACTAATTCTTACCATTAATAATCAGACCTTTAGTTTTTCATTTCTACTAATTTTTTCAAAAATTTGTTTTATTGAGATTTAGTTGATTTATAGAGCTTCCCAGGTGGCGCTAGTGGTAAAGAATCCAGGCCAGTGCAGAAGACTCAAGAGACACAGGTTGGATCCCTGGGACAGGAAGATCCCCTGGAGGAGGAAATGGCAACCTACTCCAGTATTCTTGCCTGGAGAATTCCATGGACAGAGGAGCCTGGCAGGTGGTTGATTTATAATATTGTGTTAATTTCTGCTGGAGAGCTAAGTGATATATAAATATAAACATGTTCTTTTTCACATTCTTTTCCATTAGGGTTTATCACAGCATACCAACTATGGTTCCCTGGGCTGTACAGGAGGACCTTGTTTATTCAGCCTATACATAATAGTTTGCACCTTCTAATCCCAAACTCCCGATCCATCCCTCTCCAAGCCCCTCGTTCCCCTGGCAACCACGAGTCTCTTCTCTGTATCTGTGAGTCTGTTTCTGCTTAGTCTGCAGGTTCATTGCCGTTGTGTTTTAGAGTCCACATATAAACGATATCATATGGTGTTTGTCTTTCTCTGCCTGACTGACTTCACTTAGTGTGATAATCCCTAGATCCATCCATTGTGCTGCAAATGGCATTCTTTTTCTTTTTCAAGGTTGAGTAGTTTTTCTTGTATATATGGACCACATCTTCTTTATCCATTCATCTGTCAATAGACATTTAGATTGTTTCCACTAATTTCCGTATAACAATTTTAAAATGCAGTTAATTGCATCAATACACAGAGATGTAGAAAGACATCACTCACACCCAGCTGGAGCTTGGCAGGCAGTGCCACCATGCCGAGTCCTACCCAATAATTTATCAAAAACTCACGTGATGGAATATTACACAGCCACTAAGTAAGATGAAGGGATGGAATATTACACAGCCACTAAGTAACATGAAGGGATGGAATATTACACGGCCATTAAGTAAGATGAAGTGTATGCATGCATTTATGCACAAAAATATGTACAACACACTTAAATAAAAAGCAGGCTATGCTGCTGCTGCTGCTGCTGCTACTGCTGCTAAGTCACTTCAGTCGTGTCCGACTCTGTGCGACCCCATAGACGGAAGCCCACCAGGCTCTCCCGTTCCTGGGATTCTCCAGGCAAGAACAATGGAATGGGTTGCCATTTCCTTCTCCAATGCATGAAACTGAAAAGTGAAAGGGAAGTCGCTCAGTCGTGTCTGACTCTTTGCGACCCCATGGACTGCAGCCCACCAGGCTCCTCCATCCATGGGATTTTCCAGGCAAGAGTCCTGGACTGGGGTGCCATTAAATAAAAAGCAGGCTATAAAACAGTATATAAAATAAAGGCTCACTTAATTGTATATTGTTGTTTAGGATGTAAACAGCTAATATTTACTGAACACTTACAAGGTACCAGGAACTAATTTAAGATTTTACTCATGTTATCTCATTTGATCCTCCTAGAATACTGCAGAGAAGATACTGTTTTTATCCCAATTATATAGGTGAGAAAATTGAATCAAAGTTTAAGTGAATTCTCCAGATCACAGAATCTATAAGTGACGAGCTCTTACTCAGGACCCCTGTGCTCTTAGCTACCAGGCTATATAGATATATAAACCTCCTGAAAGTTTAAGGCAATATTAATAGTGGTTATTTATTGAAATGGGTCATTTTCTTTTTTAGGCTTATCTGTTTTATATATAATGTGTGTGTGTCTGTGTGTGACTATTAAAATCTATAAAAATATATAAATCATATATATGGATATAGAGAAAATTTTACATGTATATATATGTATATATTTGTGAAGTGACTATCTTACATTGGAAAAATAATAACAATTAGGAAAAATAATACAGTCTGAGAAAGGAATTTTATAAATCTTTATTTCTGCCTATTGAGTTCCAGATGCATTTCAGGGTCACTTTGTAGCACTGTATTTCATCTGCCTGTAATCTTTTTAAATACTCCAAAGCCTAACTGTTTAGTTGCTTAATGAAAGAGATTCCCTCTGAGATTCTCTAACAAGTTAATAATGCCTTTCAAAAAGAGCTGAGTAACCAGTTAAGTGGAATTACAAAGGCGTGACCATTTGCCGTTATAAGTCAATTCTGATATTTTCTGACTTCGTAATTGGCCATGCTTTTTCCGACTCTGGGGCAAGCGAACATCTCACACTTCTCAGTTTGTCAGCACAAAAGAAAATCGTTGTAAAGCTTCGCATCCTGATATGTATTTCATTGTGAGAGGCTGGAAAACATACCCTTTCAAATGCTGAACAGACATTTTTACAAAAGGCCATGCTAACCATTGGAAAATTAGCTGGTGGGTATGACTCTATTCATCTTAGCAGTTCAATTAATCTTACAGTTTTAGGGTATGTGAGTGAGGTGGAAGGGAGCAAAATCAATATGATGCCTGGAGTACAATCTCTGAATTTGAAGCAGCGCTGGCTTCTGAAGAGCAGAGGAAAACGATTCGTGACTGTACCAGCACTGTGGCTTCATGGAATGTTATCATCAGCGGGTCTGTCCATGGCCATTACCCAAGAGCTAGTCATCATCTCTGTGTGAGCTTAGGGCTTAGATCCCGGGGTCTGGCATCATCCTTGGGCAGGCTACACTTGGAGACAGAGCTCTCATTCTTTGGTCCATAGCTTTAGCTCATTTATCTTTAAGGTTTATTGCCAGAGATATAGGACCACTGTGTAGTTTTAAGAGGATTTGGGGGCATGAAAATAAGGTTCTCAGGATTACTGCTCTTTGTCACAGCAATTGCCTTCTAAATGCTGGAGGAGATGTGGGTACCAGCTGGGGCCCCCAAGCAAGAAGCATGCCCAGTAATAATAGCTGCACTTATACTTCCATCATAGAAGTCATCACAGCCTGCCTGGTATTAGCTGTGTGTAGTTGTGGATCACAGCTTTAATAACAGTAATAAGAGCGGCTATAATGATTTCCTTACATATGCTGCTTCATTAATTTCATCTCATCACCTGATGATACACTCCTCCTTATTATCCCCATTTGTTCTTGAGAACATGGGGGCTCTGACAGGCAAAGTCACTTGCCCAAGGTTACCAAAGCTGCCACAGAAGAGCAGAGTCGAGACTCATAACCACATCTACCCAAACCCAAGGCCCTGAGTGTCAGATCTCTTTGCCACGTTGTGTCTGTAGAGCCCCCGGGTGTGGTGTGCTGCAGCACAGCTAGTGGCAGGGGGTGACGTGATCAGTGGGAGAAGAAGGGGTCATCATAGCAGCAAACCTGGGAAGTTTATTTCCAGTTTATTGTCCCATACCTCCAACTCCTATGAACCCAATACAGTTCCGGGGAGAAGTCAGGGACTGACAGTTACTCTTAACCATAAGAGAAAAGTTCTGCTGCCCTCTGTAGGAGAGGAATAGCAAAACAGGGAGATAGATTAAGATGTGTGTGTGTGCTAAGTTGCTTCAGTCGTGTCTGACTCTTTGCAGCCCTATGGACTGTAGTCTGCCAGGCTCCTCTGTCCATGGGATTCTCCAAGCAAGAATACTGGAGTGGGTTGCCATTTCCTTCTCCAGGGGAGAAGGATCTTCCCGACCCCGCAGGATCAAACCTGTGTCTCCTACACTTTCTGCATTGGAAGGTGGGTTCTTTACCACTAGCGCCCCCTGGGTTAAGACACCATGTTGTTGTTTAGTTGCTAAATCGTGTCATTGTGTCCGACTCCTTTGTGACCCCATAGACTGTCATCCATCAAGCTCCCCTATCCACGAGATTTCCCTGGCAAGAATACTGGAGTGGGTTGCCATTTCCTTCTCCAGGGGATCTTCTCAGACCAGGGATCAAACCCACATCTCCTGCATTGACAGGTATATTCTTTATCACTGAGCCACCAGGGAAGTCCAAGATACCATGTGCCTCCATTAAAATGCAACTATCAAATGTGATGATCTTGAGCAATGGTTTAGCAACATGACTGTCAAGAACCATGAGGAGCCAAGATTTTTCTCCCCTTGTAAATTAACAAGTCTCCATCTTTTAATGGTTGTTGGCAGAAGATATATACCCCTGGGTCAGAGACAAGGGACTTTATTACTCACAGCAATAGCAATAGCCAGAATATCAGGATTTGTTTTCCTGCCAACTTCCTGAGCCCTGATTCCCAAAGGGTGACATAAAGAGCAGAGGTGATGTCTGCACCATCATCAACAGTGGGCTGCATTTTCCGAGGAGAATGCTGAGTTTAGGAAACCCCTGCTCTTTGCTCCAGGGAGAGGAACCACCTCTATCCTCCAGCTTGTAAGCAAACCTGATCTTTGCTCTGAGGAGAGACACCATCTCTGTCCTCCAAGGTTGTTTGATGTATAAATGTCCTTGAAAAAATTATCTGGGACGAAAGAGCAAAGTGCCCCCCTGTTCCCAAGATGAGCAGGAACGTGAGAGATTCATGGGGAATTATTTCCCAGCGATGAAAACACTGACAATATATTGTTTAGGAGGAAGTCAGAGAGCAGCATAACCTCATTTTTGTAAAATGTTTAAATTTGTGTATATAGCTATGCAGAAAAGTATGGAAGAAAATTCATCCAGATATCAATGGAAGATTTTTGTTATTTTTTGTTAGTTATAAATTCAAATTTTTCTAATGAACATGGATTACTTGTGAAATAAAAAAAATTCAAATGTTAAAAGGTGGCTCCCAAATGTCAGTTTAATAACTGAGGGAGCCCCTAGCCTGTCCCTGCTCATTTCCATTTGGGCATATAAAACATAATGTCTAATCATGTCTTAGGGGAGATAAGTACACACTTAATATTTTTACAAAAGACCTGCCTGTTGACAGCACAGCTGGGGAGTTGTTGACAAGCGCATACCTCCTCAAACAATGCAAATCACGTCCGTATCAGAGCTGCCTGAGAATTCTTGTTTTCCATGATGCCATGTTACTTCCTGCCTGCCTGAGAGAGTAGCAAGTATAATGTAAGTGTATTAAAGGACTTTCTGTCTTTTACCCATTTTTGCCAAATATGGGGGAAATGTTTAAAGTGTTTTTCATATTTACATTGGCTTCATGAATCTAAATAGATTTCTCTAAAGTAAGCTTTCCTTTTCCTGCATGTATTTGCTCTGTATGATTGTAAGTCTTGTGAATGCTTTATAGTAACCGTTATGCTTTTCCTCATTTTTTTATGCTTAGTCCACACTGCAAACTTTGGTTTGGTTTAATGGTTTGGACACACACACATACACACATGTACATACACAGAGTTTCTCATATTTAAACAGGAACAATAATTATCCTACGAAGAGTGGGTAGGATGCAAAAAAAAAGAGATAAAATTCTCTGGCACAATGTCTGGCACATAATTGTCACACAATTCCAAATTTTCTACAGCTACTAAATAGTATTTCATAATTGACAGAAAATATATGCAAACTTTTATTTTAAAATTTTTTCAATTATTCCACAATCGACAATTCAATGAATGGGTCTGTGTATATGTGTCCCAGTTGTTGCTGTTCAGTTACTAAGCTGTATCCAACTCTTTGTGACCCCATGGACTGCAGCACACTGGGCTTCCCTGTCCTTCACTCTCTCCCAGGGTTTGCTCAAACTCATGTCCAATGGACATATGTATATACACACACATGTATATTGTTTGAAAGCATAAAAAGTATATTTTCTAGTAGCTTCATTTAAGAGCTATCAAACTCTTTATCTAAAGGAAAGAGATCAGCTTTTAATATGCATTTCAGCTTATGATGAGTACCTGCATAAGCTGATCACTCGTTTTTTAAACTGATTTCCTGGGATCAAGCAACACTTAATTAACTTACTCCATCACACAAAAGCATCAGAAGAGACAGTGTGTTTATCATTTTCCTGGGGCTCTCTCACAGTGTTGTTAAGATCTTTGGTGGCAAATATCAGAAACTGACTTTGAATTAGTTAAGTACAGGGTGGGATTTACTTGAAGACACGGAGGTAGTAACCTCTGAAATCAAAGAAGAGGCCAAGCGACACAGAGGTCAGGAGGGAGGAGAAAAGGAGGACTCTCTCAAACCCCAGTCTGTGGGCTTTCCAGCTGGAGCCTCGTCATCCTCATCACTCAGCTATCTTTCCCATGTGCGCTGTTTCTCAGGTTTAGTCCTCGAGAGAGAGGAGCTGAGTGGCCCAGCGTGGGTCGGGTGTCCATGCCTGCTCCATCATCTCTCACCAGGAAAGCAGGGTCTCCTCATAGAACCATGGCGGCTGGGGGTCCCAGTGTGTGTGTACGTGTTTTTGTGAAGGTGTGCTTAGGTGTGAGTGCCCAGGGTGCTGTAATGCAGGCGGTGGTTCTCAGGGATCTGTGACTGGACTGATGTCCCTAAATGTCTTCTCCACACACACAGTTTTGCTCTAGAGGGGTAGAAACTTCCCTTCCTCCTATAACTTAGCAAAATTGTTCCTAGGTCACCTCCCCTCTCTGGATCTTGGTATCCTAAGAGGGAAGTTGCATAGGTGATACCTAAGCACCCTTTGAGTTTTAACCAAGCACACCCACAATAGTTTATCCAGTACCTGGGGAGTCTGTCTCAGTGGAAAATTCAGCTGTTCAGGGTGGGTGACAGGTTCCACTTGGAAATACCTACTGCCTTTTGTAAAGGGATGAGCAAGAATGAATCATGTTTCAAATAGATATTCTCTTAAAAGAATAACCTTTAAATTGCTTCCCTGTCTTAGCTATGGTAAATAGTGCTGCAATGAACACTGGGTGGTATGTGCTTTTCTGAACTATGGTTTTCTCAGGGTATATGCCCAATAGTGGGATTGCTGGGTCAGCTAGTGGAAGCTGCTGCTTAGCACAGGGAGCTCAACTCAGCGCTCCGTGATGACCTAGATAGAGGGTGAGATGGGGGTGGGGACGGAGGGAGGGAGGCCCAGGAGGGAGGAGATACGTGTATAGATATGGCTGATTCACTTCATTGTACAGTAGAAACTAATACAACAATGTAAAGCAACCATACCCTAGTAAAAAATAATAATAGTACTTCCCTGGTGGTACAGTGGATAAAAATCTGCCTGCCCATGCAGGGGACACAGGTTCGATCCCTGGTCCAGGAAGATTCCACCTGCTGTGGAGCAACTAAGCCACCACAATTGCTGAAGCCCTCGCACCCTAGTGCCAGTGAGCCACAACAAGAAAAGGAGCCTGTGGACCATAGCAAAGAGTAGCCCCTGCTTACCGCAACTAGAGAAAGCCTATGTGCAGCAATGAAGATTCAGCACAGCCAAAATTAAAGTTAACTAATTAAAAAATGATAGCAGAAGAATAATCTGCTGCAGTATGCCTGTGATTGCCTGCATGTCTGTACCAGCTCATCTTTGCTGTAGTCCACTTCCCTGCAATTAATCAACCCTGGCTTGCAATGGGCTGGAAGGAGATGAGTGAGACTTAGCCACTGGCCAGGAGTCAGGGACCCAGGTATTGATCCTGTGTCTGCCTTTATTACCGATGGAGACTTGGGTACAGAGTATCAACTGTCAGGACTTTGATTTCCTCATCTTTAAACTAGGATCCAAATCCTCATCTTTTCAAGGAGCTGGGAGAAGGCAGATGGAATAATACATGTGGACATACTTTGGACGTCATAAAGTTCTATGCAAATGTTAAATATATTCTCCATTTTAAAATCTGCCTACCATGCCTCTTGGGTGTGTTAAACCACATGCATCTGTGCTTCTAATCAACCAGAGACCCCACTTTCTCTGGGCCATGTGGCAGAGGAACAAAATCTGTGGTTATTTTCTTTGAACTACTCTTTCATTTTAGAAACTGCGACATCTTCAGAGAAAATAAATATTCTGTGATATTCACAGCTGTACCCCTGTGAGAGTAATTAAGAGAATCTCAGAGGCAAAGTTATATATAAAATATCCCCAGGAGAGTCATTTCTCCACTGAACTATTCCATAAAGATGAGAATCACTCCTCATACTCCCACCTGCCCCAATCTCGTTCCCTCAGACACAAAATACTTGTAGTATTATTGAGGTTACTATTTGTATTTTGCTACAAATATGAATATTACTTAGTTTTCTAGGCTCTTACGATTTAATATTTATACATATAGGGTCAACCTTTCTGATGGTTCAGTGGGGAAAGAATCTGCCTGCAGTGCAGGAGACACAGGAGACATGAGTTCCATCCCTAGGTCAGGAAGATTCCCGTGGAGAAACAAATGGCAAGGCACTCCAGTGTTCTTGCCTGGAAAATACTATTGTCCGAGGAGCCTGGCGGGCTACAGTCCATGGGGTCGAAAAGAGTCGGACACAACTTAGCAACTGAATGTGCACAAGTATAGGGTCACTACAAATAATTTAATACCATTCAGGAAAGGTAAATTTGTTTTCCTGCAAAGGGTAGCCTTAAACATAAAAGAGCCCTCCCAGTCCATGGGGTTGCAAACAGCAGGATACGACTGAGCGACTGAACGACAACAACTCTGAATAGAGTTCATACCTCTTGACTCTCAAAGGAAATTAACATTTCTGTGACTTGAAGTACATCCTTGTGTGATGAACCCATCTGTCCTGGACCAGCCCATCTCATAGGGAGTGTGAATGATCACGCAGATTGTTTCACAAGCCTCATTGTCTGGCAGCTGAAATTCCAAAGACAAGATCATTGGCATCATTGACAGCTGCAGAGGGGTTAAGGAGGATTAGAAAGGGCATTTGTGGGACTTCCATGGTGGTCCAGTGGTTAAGAATCCACCTTGCAATGATGAGGACACAGGTTCAATCTCTGATCAGAGAACTAAGATTCCACGTGTGGTGGAGCAACTAAGCCTGAACATCACAACCACTGAAACCTGGGTGCTCTGGAGCCCGTGAGTCATAGCTAGAGAGTCCATGAGTCAAAATAGAAGATCCTACGCACCCCAACAAAAGCCCGACACAGACCAATAAATAAAATAATTAAAAATATAAAAGATATATCTTTTTTTAAAAGGTATTTGTTTATAGAGGAGGTATCTGTCCACATTGGTTGAATAACAGGGCACAGAAGCCAGAACGCAAGGACTTCAGGCTGGTTGGGATGCTGAGGAAGTGGAGGCAGAGGTACCCGCTTGCTTGATAGACACATTAGCAATGAAAGGAAGGAGAAGAATACAAGAAGGCCTCAAGGGAGGTAAGGTATTTATTTTCTTAGTTACTTCCAGCCAAAACATGTCCTTGTTTCAATGTAAAGGAGAAGGAGATAATGAGATCCACCAGCTGTAAGCTGTGCAACCTTGGACAAGTTACCTGACTTTTCTGAGCCTAAAATTCTGCTTCCATAAAGTAGGTATAATGATACTGCATATTGATACTATATGTTTCATTGGTAATGCGATAATTCATGAATACTTAGCTTTACATTGTATATGGCACCCTTTAAGCGATTGACAAATAAGGTGATGATTAACAAAGGGAAGGATCTGGAGAGGGAAGAAAAAGAGGCAGCCAGAGCAGAAACTGAGGGGGAGGAGGAGAAGGAGGTGGTACTGGAAAGGCTGGAAAGGATGCTCTACAACCAGATGGAAAAGGGATGGATGGCAGGTTACACAAAGAGGTGCTCTCCTACTAAAGAGGGGGGCAGGAGGGGAGCCTTCTGAGGGCCATTCTTCATTCCCTTAACAAAGGACACATGGTTTTCTTTGAAACAGTAGCAAGAAGGGTACAGTTAGAAGAGAGAAAAAGGTTCAGGATTGCCAACGTGAAGCGCATACTAAGACTCCACAAGAGGTGAACAAGTTTATAGAGTAGCCACGAGAGTCTATTCGAATCAGGGAGGAAGTCCGGGTCAGAAGTGCAGGTGAGGGCAGAGAAGTGCAAGGGAGAGAGGAGAACAGAGTGGAGGTGAGGACAGTCTGTCTTTCCTCTTTTTGTCTTTTCTTTTTCTTCTTCCCTCCTTCTCCCTCCCTCCATCTCCAACCCTCCATTCCTTCTTTCCTTCTACCTTAAGGGGTAATAGATCATAGAAAGAGTTCTTAATTGTTCCTTCTGTATTTTCTATCATCTTATAAATTTTAAAGGTTGGATTCCAATCTGTAGGTTCTTGTGGATATACTGAGCTCTTTGGAAGAAGGAGCTGTAAAAGGGGAAATAATAGCAAAATTAATGTCAAAAGTTTATAGTATTAACATTATAATATGCAGCCAGAAAATGGATCCTAGAGCCGGAGAAGCTTAGGTATCACAAAGAAAAATGTAAGCTTAATTGGAAATCTCTCCCAGACTCATATCTTCACACACTGTTTACTCTGTTCCAGGGTTTTCCTTGTGATTAGGTTATTAAAATGCAATAACTCTCACTTTTCAGACTACTGAGGCAATATTTTTCTTTCTCATGCAAAACATAGGGATAAAGTTAGAATTAAAAACATGACTTCACATATAATCTAAAATACCTTCAAATGAGTATACCAAATTATTGAGGAAATGCTTTCGTTGGAACTGGTTATATGCTGGGTATTGTGCATTTAATGGGGAGATAAGTCTCATGGTGCCTATGATCATGGGCATCCAACATCTTTAGAAGAAATTCCAGCTCTGGACAACACAGCAAATTAACAAAAGTAAAACCCTACTCTACCAGGGCTTCCCTGGTGGGTCCGCTGGTAAAGAATCCACCTGGAATGCAGGAGACCCCAGTTCGATTCCTGGGTTGGGAAGACCCACTAGAGAAGGGGTAGGTTACCCATTCCAGTATTCTTGGGCTTCCCTGGTGGGTCAGCTGGTAAAGAATCCACCTGGAATGCAGGAGACCCCAGTTCGATTCCTGGGTTGGGAAGATCTGCTAGAGAAGGGATAGGTTACCCATTCCAGTATCCTTGGGCTTCCCTGGTGGGTCAGCTGGTAAAGAATCCACCTGCAATGTGGGAGACCTAGGTTCAATCCCTGGGTTGGGAAGACCCCCTGGAGAAGGGAAAGGCTACCCACTCCTTTGTTTTGGCCTAGAGGATTCCATGGACTGTATAGTCCATGGGGTGGCAAAGAGTCAAACACGACTGAATGACTTTCACTTTCAAACCCTACTGTGGACACGTTAAGGAAAAAAGCAAAAGATATGTGGATGGGTCCTAGCACTTAGCATCAAAACCATGAAAACCTATGGGAACACAGAAGGTGGATAAGTCCTCGTGTGGAAGGCAAGTGACAGCCCAGATCGGGAGGAGCCCAGGGATGTAGGTAGGAGGTGTTTGGGAGGGCTGGCGGAGTGTGCATTTTCCTTCTCCCACTTTGACCTCAGTAGTCTACTGACACTTGTTCCTTTAGTGGCAAATCAGCTCCCCAGCTCAGCACTCATCAGAGGTCACTGAGTGTCACTGGGGTAGAGCCAGAGCCCCTCTGTGGTGATAACAAACATGGAGAGGCTGGCCATTCCCTGAATATTTCCTCCTCCAATACACCAATGTCAAAGCAAAAAGGGATAATCTTTGGGAATAACCAGTTCCCCAGGTTGTCTGAGGGTGGGAGTCCCTGGGAAGTATGAGGGTGGGGCGGGGTAGGAGGGGAGGGGAGACGCACACTGGGAGTAGTTGATTCCTATTTGCAGAATCCGTCAGAATCCATCCAGAAACACTCCCTACCTCACAGCCGTATCTGTGACTTTCCATCTGGTACACATTACATCAACTGTAATTCCCTAGGCAACATGCATAGCCAGAGAGAAATAACAACACTTCTGCAGAGCACACATACCCCGAAAGGCTATGTACTGAAAATCTCTACTGGAGAATTTTAAATAAGTCTGACAAATATCATCTTAAAAAAGAAAAGGGAGAAGAGATATTTGAAGCACAAAATAAGATGAAGTTGTGAATAAGAAGAGATGGGAGATCCAGAGCATGAAAAATGGAAGTGTAGAAATGAAAAGCCTAATAAATGAGTAAGAGAGCTGAACGGATACATCCAAAGAAGACAGACTGATTCAGGAGAGAGAGATGAGGTGTGGGAAGAATGGGTGAGGAAAGGAATTAACACATTTTATTTCTGTGTAGATTTGCAATGACTTCCTATGACTTCTCTCTTGCAAAATAAAAAGCATAGCCATGAGGACCAAAACAACGAGCTTAGATGAGACCAAGAAGACAGGATGAGGCAGAACGAGATGCATGGAAGTGTGTGAATGCTCTTCTAAGGGAAAGGACATCAATAATAATCATACAAATAGCAGATAAAATCTAATTAATAAATTATATAATAAAAACCATGCATTTTGGTAAGGGGAGGGGAGAAAGGATGAAGAGTGAAGTGGGAGGGACTGTGCCCTTATTAAACTTTGGGGTAAAAAATTCATTCTCAAGTACATATAAAACATGTAAATCATTCAGAATGTGTCCCTTTGGATCAAATAAACCTCCTCTTGGACCTAATTTCTGAAATCTGTGTTCAGTTTAAGGTCTTATTTCCAATGACTCCTTCTCAGAATCTGACCCTTCCATACTCAAGTCACACTTCAGGAATAGCTAAATGCAAATTATAAAGACATTCTTGGGATATTGTTTCCACTATTTTTTCCCCCAAATCCTTTCTTGGATCATTAGATTTGGGATTACAAACCTTGCTGGGGAAGTTTCCATGCCGTTGGTGTTTCTGAGCCTGGTTCATCGACCAAGAGGACGATTCATAACTAGAATGATACAAGCGCCACTCTGCAGGGTCACTTCCTCCCATCTCTCCAGTTACTGGCCCTTTTCTCCACAATGGCTTTTATCACAGCGTTTCATCTGAGTTCAGTTCATTGGTCTTCCTCGAACTAGCCGAAAGTGTCTCATTATCAGCCCATGCCTGGTCAATTATCGGATTACCTCCAGTATCAATCAACAAGACATCTCCTCTGATTTAATTTGTAGGCTCACAGCACCGAGACAGCACGGGGGTGCTTTGCTGTCAGAGATTTATTAGGGAGAGAGGATTTATTGCCCTGTCAGCAATATTTCCTTCATCCTTATCAGCTTCTCATTAGAGTTGGTTAAACTGCCATTGTGATGCACACTATAGGGTGGGCTTCCACTGGAAAGGTGTTTTGTACTCTGGGGGACTCAGTGATATCATCAGCGTGCAAGGAGTAACTTTAGGAATCACATGGGAGAACACTGACTATAACAGACTGGGGAAGGGTGATGGGACGCTTGGAATCTCCTTTATGCTTTGGGGTAACTGACCTTAATGATTGATGTTTAGAAAGATCAAATTAGACCTTGAATTAAAGTTTCCTCTACAAAAGTGATGTCAAATTTCTGGACTCATTTATTATTATTATTATTTTTATGGAGTCAGTAATTGGGTACGGTTGAATCTTTACAAGGACAAGGTTTTTAAACAAATTTTCCTTCTTTGTTTGGTTACATTTCTTTTCAACTCAAAGTTATGGATGTGAGAGTTGGACTGTGAAGAAAGCTGAGCACCAAAGAATTGATGCTTTTGAACTGTGGTGTTGGAAAAGACTCTTGAGAGTCCCTTGGATTGCAAGGAGATCCAACCAGTCCATTCAAAAGGAGATCAGCCCTGGGTGTTCTTTGGAAGGAATGATGCTAAAGCTCTGAAACTCCAGTACTTTGGCCACCTCATGTGAAGAGTTGACTCATTGGAAAAGACTCTGATGCTGGGAGGGATTGGGGGCAGGAGGAGAAGGGGACGACTGAGGATGAGATGGCTGGATGGCATCACAGACTCGATGGACGTGAGTCTGAGTGAACTCTGGGAGTTGGTGATGGACAGGGAGGCCTGGTGTGCTGTGATTCATGGGGTTGCAAAGAGTCGGACACGACTGAGTGACTGAACTGAACTGAACTGAACTATAAGAACTTCATGCGTTCAACATTTTACTGAGCACCTCTTATATTCAGGGTTTATGCTAGGTATTAGGGATATTGTCAGAGAAGGCGATGGCACCCCACTCCAGTACTCTTGCCTGGAAAATCCCATGGATGGAGGAGCCTGGTAGGCTGCAGTCCATGTGGTCGCTACAAGTCGGATATGACTGAGCGACTTCACTTTCACTTTTCACTTTCATGCATTGGAGAAGGAGATGGCAACACACTCCAGTGTTCTTGCCTGGAGAATCCCAGGGACAGGGGAGCCTGGCGGGCTGCCGTCTATGGGGTCGCACAGAGTCGGACACGACTGAAGTGACTTAGCAGCAGGGATACTGTTGCAGTGAAAAGGAAAAAGGAGAAATGAGTATTTGTTTTTCCCTTTCCTGAGAACAAAGAATATAAAGAGAACAGTGGGCAGGCCTGAAGCACAGTGAGCATACCTAGTGTTTTTACTTAATATGCTCCTAACTCTGCAGGTCTGTAACTAAGCTTGCTTTTCTGCCCTCTAACTCTGCAGGAGCTATACTTTGCACCTATTTCCCTTTGATTCTATGCTAAATACATCCTCTATCTGGTGTTTATCCTTACAACACCCTTCCCCTTATAGTTAAATATCAAAATGGAGGCTGCAGAACCACCAAAAGGCCAGACTCAATTAGTGGGTTCCTGTTGCCAGTTTATGACCGTCTTTGAAACAACGTAAGAGGACGAAATCAAGATCCTATTGAAGAAGGAATTCATAGGGCCTGGACTCTATCCTAGGCCTGTTCATGCTGATCATGCTAACCCACCTTTCCAATGGACTCTGAACTCTGTGTTTAGTGCCTATGAAAACAACAGAAGGATAAGACCCCTCCAGACAGGGGAACCTTGAAGATTGTATCTAGGTTACTCATCGCCTAAGAGAAAACATACACTAATCACCCCTTCCTCCAGACAGGCCATAAATTTTTCTGTATCAATCAGAGTGTAACCTCGAGTTTGTTGATTATTGGCTAATTGTTTGACTGTTTGAGCACGTAGCACGTGAATGATGGGGTTATTGGGATTGTATTTTCCTTGGTTGATGTAAGTCTCAAGGAATTTGGAGTGGTGGGTTCAGACACGTACACATGGGGTATAAAAGATTTTCACAAATGCTGGTTGGGGTCCTTGGCTAAGAGAAGACTCTGTCTTGGGCCCGCCGGTGAAATAAACTGCACTCCACTATCTGCATTGTCCTTCTGAGTGAGTTTGTTTCCCGGAACGTGTGGCTATAACACTATCACCTTTGCTCCTCATCACTGACTCCTGACTGCGAGCCCTGGTCTTATATAAGCCCCTAGACTCATGGAGCAGGAGTGGGGTAGGAGGTGGGACAGTTCTTGAAGCATGAGCCTACTGTTTTCCCCTCTCCACTGGCTTAGAATAAAAGCAACCTTTCTACTTCCCCCAAAATCTATCTCCGTATTTTTCCTTCAGCTTTGTTGGGCAGAGAAGGCCAAGATTTTGGCTAGCAACAATACTAGGCAAAGTATCTTGATTTGTTTATCTGAAAATAGGAGAGTAATAGAATTCTCTGAAGCCCTTCTGGGGCTTCCCGGGTGGCTCAGTGGTAAAGAATCAGCCTGCCAATGTAGGAGATGAAGGAGACAGGAGTTTGGTCCCTGGGTTGCATTCTTGCCTTGGCAGTCCCATGGACAGAGGAGTCTGGAGGGCTACGGTCTATGGGGTCGCAAAGAGTCAGTCATGACTGAACAACTCAGCATGCGTGCACACATGCACCGCAGAGCTCTTCTAACAGGTAAGATCTTTGATTCTGACTATGCTCTGAAAAAGAATCAAATAAAAGCTGTACCTTCTCTTAGAAAAACTTCCTGAACAGATATAGTGAATTTCTTAGGATATGCTCTTTGCTTATCTTCCCCCATCTCTACTAGGGAGTACCAGTGGGTGTTTAATTCAGACCCTGAATAGAATATATTATTTGAATTCTCTTTTTCTCAGCAGAGGTACAGGAAGCAAACCGACCAAACCCATGAAAGAAACTACAGTTGACCCTTGAACAACGTGCGGGTTAAGGGCGCTCATCCCCCATGCTGTAGAAAATCCGCTTATAACTTACATTGGTCTCTTCGTATTTGTGGTTCTGCCTTAGAAAATTCAACCAGCTTGGGATCATGTAGTGTTGTAGTATTTCTTATTGAAAAAAAAATCTGAGTATAAGTGGACTCATGTAGTTCAAGCCCGTGTTGTTCAAGGGTCAACTATATATTACTATTTCATGTAGTCACTTTTCTATTTTTTTTTGTTATGAACCTATCTCTATATTAACAATTTTAGATGGAAAAGCATCTATATAATAGCTGTTAAATTGCCTTTCTGTCTTTCCAAATTGGATAAGTGATACTTTGACTAAAAAATAATCTTCTGGGACTCCATGTTTCCAGTTCAGGGAGTCTGGGTTCAATCCCTGGTCAGCTAACCAGATCCCTCCTGCCGCTACCTGACACAGCCAAATAGATAAATTAAATAGATTAAAAAGCAATAATCCTCTGAGGCAGAGAGGAGGGAAGGGGAAGGGGGAGTTAAATTCTAATAGCAATATATGAAAGGTCACACTTACAGGCTTGAGGCAAATTCCAAGGACTAGCTCCCTGTTTGCAAGTAAAGCACATTATTGCAAGGTCCTGCAGTTAGAATTTTACATGTCTTTACATGTTGGTACATCTGCTTTAGAAAAGAGTTTGGCATTCCTTTTAGATTTGAGACTACACCTACTGAATTATCCAGAAAGTTATCACCAGGCAAATACCCTATAGAAATTTCTACGAAAGTATTCCAGTGTATAGGAGCAAGAATGAGTTTAGCAGCAAACTGTAAACAACCCAAATGTCCATCAGCTCATGGATAGTAGAACGGATACATCAAGTTGTGGTTACATAACGTCCTACTACAGTAATCAAAAGAATAGATTTCAAGTCTAACACCTGCGTAAATGAAGTTTAGAAGCATCGGGGCAGGTTTATAACAGTGGATTTACATAACAGTGAAGAAAAACAGTCATGAGGGCTTCTCTGGTGACTCAATGGTAAAGAATGTGCCTGTCAGTGCAGGAGACACAGATTTGATCCCTGGGTGGGGAAGAGCCGCTGGAGAAGGAAATGACAATCCACTCCAGGATCCTCGACAATTCCATGGACAGAGGAGCCTGGTGAGCTACAGTCCTTGAGGTCGCACAGAGTCAGACACAATTGAGCATTCACGCCTGCACACAGTCTCTGAGGAAGTGATGGGCTTTGCTTAAAGTCTCTGAACAGATAAGGGGTCAAAATGAAACCCAAACCACAGCAATCAAAACAACAGTTATGTAATGAGTGCCTTCTATGCCCAGGCATTGTATTAGGCATGTGAGATACATCAGGAAACAAAAGAGATAGTACATAATATTGGTGAAAAGAGAATTGTTTGTTTTAAAATATTGGAATTTATTACATATATATTTATATATACATATATATAAAGGGAATTTATAATATACATATATATTACATACATAATGCATTTGTTAAGAGATCATCTAGATACCATTATAGGTTAAGAATTAAATATATATCATGCATTTGATAAGAGATTTTCTAGATCTTATTTGTTTCTATTCAGACAGCAAACATAAAGAACTGTAGAGAAATTAAGCTGATAAGTAGCGTAGGGCAAGAGGAGTCAGGAGTCTGGAAGGTGGAGGCAGGGTTCGATTAGGGTGGTCAGCGTGGGTCTCATGGAGAAGGTGACAGTGGAGCAAAGTCTTTAACATCTAAAGAAAGAATGTTCCAGGCAGAGGACCACAGGTGCAAAGGGCCAAAGGCAGTACCAGTGCTGCCGTGTTCAATGGAGGGGCAAGACCAGCGGGCTGAAGCAAAGTGAGTGGCGGAGAGAGCAAGAGATGAAGTTGGAGAAGTCACAGAGAGGTGATGTTCACATAAGGGCTTATGTCTCAGGCCTCCGACTCCAAGTCCAGAGTGATTTTTGCCATTTACCCCAGAAGAAATGAGAAGGAGCGCTAGGCGTCGAGGAACAGTCATTACAGTTAACGATGAAGTCCACGTGAGAAAGTCTGGATGCCATTTAGATTCTAATTATTTCCATATTCCATCAGGTTAAAACAATTTACACAGGAGATGCGGGTTCGATCCCTGGGTCACGAAGATCCCCTGGAGAAGGGCATGGAAATTCACTCCAGTACTCTCGCCTGGAGAATCCCATGGACAGAGGAGCCTGGAGGACTACAGTCCATGGGGTCACAAAGGGTCAGACACGACTGAAGCGACCGAGCACATAAAACAACTTATTCGTTATGGGTAAAGCACCAGTCACTTCAGGGTAACATTTAATGAGCTTGACCTAGAGTCAGCCTGTATTTTCTCCTATAGAGAACACTCGGTTTAAATCTTAAGGGAAAAGTAGAAAATACTTAGAAGTTTCTCTGCCAGTCATTAAAATAGCTTATTGGGTCCCTCAGTTTGCTTCCCTGGGAGTTACTGGTTTGAACCAGTTCCTACGTTACAGAGGATAGAGAGGCATCCTTTGGCTGGAGCAAGAATTTGGGATGGCCATGACCTTCGCTTCAGTTTCATTTCCCCACGGAAAGAATTTGTAGACACAAAACTTGTATTATCATGCACAAATTGGCAGGAAGATTCTAGCTCTTAATGATAAGCTGGAATAGAACAACATGCATGTGTCCGTTGGAGAGGAAGGCTTTTATGCACAGGCCCCAAAGGGAAAGACAAATGTAAACTCTCTCAGAGCAATACCTGGGGAGAGTGGCTGCCTCCCAGCTGTAATAAGTTTTACTTTGCTGCAGGGCAGCCCCAGTCCAGCCACTGCACAGGAAGTCTTTAAATAAGCATTTGCAATAATAATAATAATAATAATAATAATAAGCATTTGCACAGAAGGTGCATGAAGCTATTGCCCTGAGTACTGACTTGGAGGTTTATGACAGTCTTAAAGTCCAGTCACAGCACACAAACTCCAAGTTACTCTATTGGAAAAGGAAATTTATAGAACAAGACACAAGCAGGATGGGGATAGTTTTATAAACCTTACTCTCAAGTATAAATACTTGATAAACTCCATTCTATGTAAAAGTATAATCTTTACTTCTGCAGGCATGGGCTTTGAGGTCAGACATGAGTTCAAATCCCAGTTTCATATTTATTGGTAAAAAGTCAGAGTAGTGGTGACCTCTTAGAGGTGAATGACCCTGAAGGACCACAGGCACCTTGCTGGGAGTGATGGGAAGTTTCTATCTGGGTCATTGTTGCAGGGATTCCCACATATGTTTAAAGTCATTGAGTTGTATGCTTGAGAATTGTGTAACTTACTTTACAGAAGTTATACCTCAATTAAAGGGGAAAATAGGAGAGGAGGAGGTGGAGGAAAGAAATGGAATGAGCTTCCCAGAGCTCAAAGTGTTCAGGCAGAATACAGAACACTATTAGGAATACTATAAAGGTCTCTTTACTTTAGGAATTAGGATTCAAAGATCCACCTTGGATTTCTCACCTTGGTGAACATACAGAGAACATTCAGACTAGAGCAGTGCTTCAGGAAGAATGGAGTAATGCTGGCTGTTTTGTAAGGCAGAACTCGAGATTGACTGAGCGGGAGGAGGTCTGTGCAATGGTCTAGAGACTTCTGTAAGAGTCTTGAACAGGGTTTCTTAGCCTCAGCTCTATTGCCATTTTGGACCAGAAAATTCTTTGTTGTGTGGGGCTGACTGTACATTGTGTGATATTTAACAGTCTCACTGACCTCCACTCACTAAATGACAATATCACCTCTGCAGTCAAAAGAGTAAAAAATGTCCCCAAACATTTCCAGTGGGGCAGTTGAGGAGAAGCACACCAGAATCCCCAGGAGGGTCTTTAAAACTAAAGCTGCTTTTTCTCCAAGCTGGATGCCAAGGTCAACCAACTTGATTCTCAGTCCCTTTCTCTATGATCTAACTTGAGCCAATTAGATGTAACTGGAAGTCTTTCTACAAAGTGCTTTCCTTTTTTCACTGAAACATAAACATGATGGCTGGAGCTTCAGCAGCCATCCTGCAACCATGAAATTGAAGTCAAGAGAATTCTAGATACTTTGGTTCTGACATGACCAGTACCAGGTAGCATCTACCTGTAGCCTTTTAAAAATGTAAAAAAGTAAGTAAATAAACCTGTTTTGATTTAATCACTCTGGTCAGGATTTTTGCTATGATTTTTATAGTCAAAAGCATTTGTGATCAATATAGCTCTCTCCAGTGTTTCCTATGTCCTTCTCTATTTTCACCATGAGGATCACTACACAGTTGCAGTTAAGAATGTGTTGTATGTCTCAGGAATGGCACAAAGCTTGGTCTGGTTTGGATTCTCCCAGCCCTAGCTGCAATTAGAATCTCCTTGCAAGTTAAACATAATACTAGTGGTGATGATGATGCCTGGGCCTCACCCCAGACAAGTTAACTCAGTCCATGTGGGTGAGATTCCATCTCCATTGTGTTTAGTGCATCATCTAGCTACATCCTTCTCTCCAGATGCATGGAGGGTCCAAGTGGGGTGAAGATACTGTCTTACGACAAGCTGAGGTACATTTCCTATGTCCTCAGCCCCAGTGGGCAATAAGATGCCCTGGGTGGTCCATGCTCTCCTTCTCAGCTGCTACATCCCCCATCTTCTTCCCCTTATCGCTCTGACTGCATTCTCCTCAGTGTCAGGGTCACATTCTCCCGTGTGTCTGCTCCAGGAGTGTGTCTTTACTTCATTCATCACCATTCCCTGGCACGCAGAACATAGCATCTCACTGAGAGTGATCAGGAGCCAGGTACCAAAGTTTGAATCTGTCTTTACAACCAATGCTTTTAACCCCCCAAAATGCTCAAAGGGGAGCCCCCTAGCACAAGTGATGTTCCCATGAACTCCCGCGACAGGGACCTTATTTCTGCATTGCAGCCATGAAGGTCTGATATCTCAGAAAAAGAGGAAGGAGAGAGAAGTGGTTATGGGCACGGCATGTTGGGATCCTGCTGTGAGCAGGAGATAGTAGTTAAGAGGCTGAGATTGGGCTGCTCTGGTTTCGAATCCTTCTTTTTTTTCCTGGAGCAAGTTACTCAACTCTTCAAAGCCTCACTTGCCAAATGGGAATGGATTACATAAATAAGGCATATTAGGGCCAGATATATAGTAAGTACCTAGGACGATATCACTCCCAAGGGATAAGGATGGGTTGTTGGAGGACAGAAATCTTACAGGTTACAATGATTTGTGGTTCTCCAAAAAGGACAGGGAGGACTTCCCCAGTGGCTCAGAAGGTAAATAATCTGCCTGCAATTCAGGAGACGCAAGAGACAGGGGTTCGATCCTTGGGTCAGGAAGATCCCCTGGAAGAGGGAATGGCAACCCACTCCAGTATTCTTGCCTGGAGAATCCCCATGGACAGAAGAGCCTGGTGGGCTATAGTCCATACGGTTGCAAAGAGTCAGACACGACTGAGCAACTTGTCACTTTCACTTTCAGAAAGGACAGGAAAGCCTGGCATGCTGCAGTCCATGGGGTCTCAAACAGTCAGACACAGCTGAGCAACTGAACAGCAACCAAGGGTCACAGTACATAAACAGGAGTTTAGCACATCCATGGGATTAACATTTCATGGGGAGGGACAGTTAGGAAAAATGCTGCCTTAAAAGGCTCCTTAACATGTGGGAGTCAATAATGGGGAAAAAAAAAAAAAAAGGCCCAACAACACTGGATCAGAGCCTGTTGATTAAGGTGTCTTTGGTTCTGAGCCATGGGTCCTGCTCTCCCCATCCCACCTTTCCCTCCCCCCTTTCCCTCCCCCCTCCCTCCCCCCAAGGCAGGCGGGTGCAGGCAGGTTTCAGGCTTTGATCAGCAGTGGTGAGAGCTGGCTATGTCGGGTACCAGGTTTCACATCTCTCTTTGTTTCTTGATTCACAAACCGATGAACCATGAACCAGCAGAAAAAGCACTTACTTCAAACCTGATGGATTGTAGCTTTTCTAGGATTTCTTTCCAGTCCTTCATCCACATCCTTCACTTTGTCTCATATTAAGTTCTTTAGCTTGTATTCTTTCCATGATTATTTTTTCTCCTGAAACTTCTTTTGATTGTTCTTAAAATGCCTTTAAAATGCCCGCAAGGATTTACTCCTCTCTAGGAGGAATGGTCCCCAGATCTTTGTGAAGTTAAGGAGATTCTTCATCTCTCACTTCTCCAGGATGCTACTGAGATCAGTAGGCGGAGGTCTGCTGATTTTAGAAGTACCAGCTCTTTCCAAAGCATGGACCCCCTGCTGACTCATGACTTGAATCAGAAAAGTAGAAATCAAATGATATCCCAAAGTCAAGAAGGATAGATATCAAAACTCCTGCCCTGTCTGGTAGGAATATGTGCATTTAATACAAAGATATGAACCCACTCATTCAACAGCTCTATTCAATGTTCATGCTAGTGTGTGGCTTTACTTCCCTATTGCTGCTTTTCCTAAACTTTTTTCTTCGTTACTTCATAAATCACATTTATCTAAACACCTTATGATCTCCCAGGCTCCCACTCACACACCTTGTTGGGATGATGTTAGCTATCTTTTCATGAGGATATTTTAAAATTCAGCATTAATTACAGTAATTCCTTCTTCCCATCCATTCAGGCACTTGCAGAAAGAAGCAAAAAGTTTGCTTTCTTCCCTCCATGAAGAGCCTAAAGAAGTTTTTTTAATTAACTGCCAAATTAGCCAAGATTGGATTTAATATTTCGATTTGGGAGATTGCCTCAGTGCAAGAATATCTGTCTGCAAGTTAAGGGAGTAAATAAGAGTAAATGTAGCATGTTTAAACATTCAGAATGACAGAGTTTTCCTTATTATTCAAGTCAAAAACCACCACCCCCCCAAAAAAAACTGCATGAGGAAACTGGTAGAACCATCCCCCATTAGCTCTGTCCTAGTCCCAGAGACCCAAGCGGCAGAGTAAATGTTAAATTTTGGACTGATGTAGTAGGTTCTTTTATTTAATAGGCCATTTATGGAATTCTCTGAGGGTCCTCATTCCCCCAAAATAGCTACTATCTGCTTAGAACCCTCAGTGTGCACCATCAGTGCTGAGCTCTCTGCCAAGCGCTTTGTATGAATGATCACACAGCCCTGAAGCCACACTGTGTATGGCAGAAATTCTGTTCTTGTCTCTGCCTCAAAGATGAGGAACTAAAAGTTAGAGAGGTTAAGCACCAACTTGAAGGCAGCTGAGGGATTGTTTCTCTTTTTCTTTTTTTTAGTTTTATTTACTTAGTTTTGGCTGCACGTGGGCCTTCTCTAGTTGCGGCAAGTGGGGTCTGCTCTCTAGTTGCAGGGCGAGGGCTTAAGGCAGTGGCTTCTCTTTTTGCTGAGCACGGGTTCTAGGCACATGGGTTTCAGTAGTTGTAGCACTCGGGCCCTAGAGCACAGATTCAGGAGCTGTGCGTGGGCTTTTTGTTGCTGCGTGGGGTGTGGGATCTTCCCAGACCAGGAATGGAACAGGTGTCTTCCGCACTGGCAGGAAGATTCTTTACCACTGAGCCACCGGGGAAACCCGAGGGATCAGTTCTTAATGACAAAACCTTCAGTTCAGTTCAGCAGCTCAGTTGTGTCTGACTCTTGCGACCCCATGGACTGCAGCACACCAGGCCTCCCTGTCCATCACCAACTCCCAGAGCTTGCTCAAACTCATGTCCATTGAATTGGGGATGCCATCCAATCATCTCATCCTCTGTCACCCCCTTCTCCTGCCTTCAATATTTCCCAGCATCAGGGTCTTTTCCAATGAGTCAGTTCGTTGCATCAGGTGGCCAAATTATTGGAGTTTCAGTTTGAGCATCAGTCCTTCCATTTTCTATTCAGGACTGATTTCCTTTAGGACGGACTAGTTTGATCTCCATGCAGTCTGAGGGACTCTCAAGAGTCTTCTCCAACATCACAGTTCAGAAGCATCAGTTCTTCGGCACTCAGCCTGGACTGAAGTTGATGGTTCATTCTCAAAGGCCAGGGCTGATGGG
The DNA here is from genome assembly GCF_023091745.1 of Budorcas taxicolor. Taxonomy (NCBI): domain Eukaryota; kingdom Metazoa; phylum Chordata; class Mammalia; order Artiodactyla; family Bovidae; genus Budorcas; species Budorcas taxicolor. The sequence continues at coordinate 40,071,176 of NC_068932.1, read as the reverse complement.
GATGTGGCCCCACTTACTTGGGCCTTCTGCAGACTTCACCCTCTCTCCCTACTTTGGCAGCCCACGTAAGCAGGGAGACCAGCACAGCCCCGACCAACAGACACGTCACTGCAGTGCTGTTCAGACCAAGCAGGACCCGCAGTACAAGTTGTCTGAGTTTTCGCTTCTCAGATCTCCCTTCCGACTCCTCCCCAACCTCCTGACTGCACACCACCCTCCTCTTCATTAAAGGTAATCAGGAAGGGACTCCCTCTACCTGCTGCCCCACACCTGCCCATGTATTCAGGCTGCTGCCACACTCAAGGCTCCAAGACACAACGGTGACGAGACTGCCCTTCACTCTGCTTCCAGGAGCCATGTACCACATCCCCAAAGTCACCTCATTCTGCAGATCCCATCTCAGAACTCCCCCTGTATCCGCACCTCTCTCTGTCGCATGTCTGTAATTCAAGCCCCCATCCACTCCAGGCTAGATGGCCATCTCACGCTGCTCACGGGAGTCCTCCCCTGGCCTGTCCTCACATGACACCGTTATCTTTCTGCAGCTCAGCTCTGATCCCAGCGTTTCACAGCTTACACCCCGGGGACTTCTCGACACCAAACCTCAAACCATCAGCAATGACAGCAATGTCTTTCTCAACCTGGCCGTGGCACTGACCTTGAACATCTCTCTGCAGCCCCAGGGGAGCACTCCGTGTCCAGGGTGCAGTGGGCTCCTGCGCTGCACCCACTTTCCAGCCTTTACCCACTCGTCCTTTTGCCTCGTTCTACTCTGTTCTCTGTTTGGTAAATTCTGATTCCTCCCTCGAGACCCAGTTTAAATGGGCTTCGGCAGATGGGGAGTGACTGTTAGGACTAAACTGATTTCCAGAAGGGAATGAAGAGGCAACAAACTTCACACGGTTCAGTGGATTTCAAAACAACTTTAAGCACACACCACCTGACTCTGAGAGAAAAAGGATTTAGGACGGTGGTGGTGAAATAATCCTCGTACCTAGAAAGACCACTTTGATCATCGGAAAAAAAAAATCTCTTCTCCATCCACTAGATGGCGCATCTAAATTTACAAGGCGAGCCTCAGAGAAAGCCCTTAACTCAAAGCATTTATCATCTACATTTTCTTGATAATGATTACAGAATTTGCCACACACCGCTCACTACAGTGTAAACACGAATCATGTGAATACTTATTCAGAATACAAATTCATATACAGGGCTGGGTGTCAAGGATCCTTAAGACCAATATTAAGATATGAGCCGGAACTAGACATCACTATTCCATCTATCACCACCCATTTCCTTTGGTCCTGGGAGATACATTTCTTAGCTCTTAGCCCGAAGACGCCCAAAATTCAGTCAAATTTCTAGTCACTTTTAAGCAAAAAATATTGAAACTAATAATGGGTCTGCTTGACCTAACCGTGGAATAAATGGGTATGATCTTGACATTCCTTGGTTCTCTTCTCTGATCCTGAACTTCCTCTCCCTTCATCCTAAAACCAAAAGCCTTTGTCTTCAGGGAGGCAATAAACTCTCAAGCTGGGGCAAGCACAACTGTTTTTATTGTATATTAAATGGTATTTATGGAACAATAATCATATGGTGATCCAAGCCAAAAATCTTTTAAAGTGATGACGAGACTATTTCTTTGTAGGCGGAGATGCATATTTGACTCACTCCACGAATTCTGGTCTGATTGTATGCTATTTCCTTCATTTTATTTTGGCTCTCACAAGAGCGTTATCTGAAGTCACTCTTAGCCTCAGCACAGAGCTGCGCTGAATAAACCTGAGTGCTTCTTTATGGTCACTTGAGGAGAGAAAGTTTCCCTATTCCCTCTTTAAAGGCAGACATGGTCCACTGTGGAAAGTTCACACATTAAATAAGCCAGGTTTGCAAGCATCTGCCCTAAGATACTGGCAACAGAGAAGCCTTGTGCAGTCAACAGATTATTGAAAGACATTCTCATCCAAGTCATCAGTTTTCTCCAGCCATCTCAGGGCTGGAGTTCACAAGTGAGGTCAGCCCATCAACCAAGTTTTGCCATCGGACCCTGGAGGGTCACAAAGCTTACTCGTAGTATTATAGGGAACTACTATAAGTTGTATTTAGTTGTAACTATTAGCTGGGCTTCCCCAGGGGCTCAGATGGTAAAGAATCTCCCTGCAATGAAGCTAGACCCAAGTTCAATCCATGGCTCAGGAAGATTTCCCTGGAGGAGGAAATGGCAACCCCTCCCAGTATTCTTGCCTGGAGAACTCAATGGACAGAGGAGCCTGGTGGGCTACATGGGGTCACAAAGAATTGGAGCTAAAATTAGTATTTGTTTTTCTTTAAAACTCAGCTTAGATGCCAATTCTTCCAGGAAGTCTTCTGTGAATTCCTTCCACAGATAAATGTTTTCTGAGTATGGTTTGATGATCTGCTATTACACTTAATGCAGTGGATTATAACTGTTTATGGGGTTGGTTGACCTCCTGAGGGCAAGGATCGTGCATTATCCATCCTGATATCCAGCAAAATGCCTTATACATAGAAGGAAGTACAATAAGCAAATGGATGAATTATTCAATCAATAATTTTTAAAAATTGAACATTTTCTTGGGGAGAGCATCTGAGTTCCCATTGTTGTGAACTGGGACATTTCCCAACCTTAGTTTCACAACTGATGTGTGTTTACAGATTAAAGAAACTACTGGATTCCATCTATGTGGCAAGAAATAATCAGGTGATTTAGTCAGTTTAATCAACAACTGAGCAAAAAAGTAAAAAGCATCCTGTAAGATCTCAAAAATTAACACATGAACCTTACATGATATCTTATAACATACAATTGTCCAATTGTATAATACAATATTATTTCTGTCTTTTTCTTTTTTGGCACATAGGGATATTAGTTCCCCCCACCAGGAATTGAACCTGTGTCCTCTGCAGTGGAACCACAAACTCAACCACTCGACCACCAGGGAAGTCCCACAAATACATTATTTCTTCCCATCTCAGGACAACTCTATTGAGTGGGTTAGATCAGGGGGCATTTACATATGAAGGAATTGAGACTCAGAGACATTAACTAACTTGAGTTGGTGAAGGGTTGAGTCAAGGTGACACCTTTGATTCCAAATCAATGTCCCACCTGGGATATTACTGGGCTCATCGGTCACACCCTGCCTTCCCATCACTGACCACTGGCTGTTTGACTACTCTGGCCAGTGGATTGGCTCATTGAATCCTTAGTGTGACCATCTTGGGCAAATAACTCTGTTTTTGGTTCAGCCCTAGGTAGTAAAGTCACCTTGAACAAGTCATCAAAATCTTTGTCTAAGCCTCCTGAAGCTGGGATAAAAGAGTAAAATCAAGGAAAATGTGTTATCTCACTCTCAGGTGGCCAGAGGGTTCAGTGTCATCCTTACCATCAGTACGATCACAAATGGAATGCCCTTTATTCCATTCTGGCTATGTACCCTCACTGTTCCAGCCCTTGACATATCGTAACTCACTTCACCTAGGAAATCCACCCTGAAAATAAATTGGAAGGACTGATGCTGAAGCTGAAGCTCCAATACTTTGGCCACCTAATGTGAAGGGCCAACTCATTGGAAAAGACTCTGATGCTGGGAAAGATTGAAGACAGGAGGAGAAGGGGATGACAGAGGATGGGATGGTTGGATGGTGTCATCGACTCACGGGAGGTGAGTTTGAGCAAATTCTGGGAGATAGTGAAGTAAAGGGAAGCCTGGCTTGCTGCTGTCCACGGGGTTGCAAAGAGTCAGACATGACTAAGTGACTGAAAAACAAGCCTATCATTCTCATTTTACAGATGTAGAAACCGAGGTATGAGTATGATAAGGTTAAGTAACTCAAGCACTTACATATCAAGTCAGTGGAGGAGGAAGGATTAAAGCTCACATGGTTTGGATTCAGAGTTTGTGTTCTACTGTATGGCAAGCACTTGGGCACATCTTACCAGTTTACTGGGCAGGGGCGGGGGTGTGCTATACCATTCTCATATTCAATGCAAAGAGGGCTTAGAGGTCATTTACCTGGAAAGATGAAAATTTGGGAAGTTCTCATGGAAGCTGAGTTTGCATCTAAGTATGCCCGAGCCTGAAGCTTAAGGGCAAAGTCAAGGCGATAATTCCTGCTAGTGCTGCAGAGCCATGCAAGCAATTAGTTCATATCAAGCTGTTATTAAGAAGTTATTTTTGTAACAAAAATACTGTCTTCCTTTAATTCCTATGCAAATGCAAGGAAGCCAACACAAGTATAGTTTATTTAAAGATGTTCTTGTAGGAATTTAATTTATCCTTTTGAAGAAGCTACAAACAGGAAAGGTACAGAGATGAACCAGACAACTTGGACGTGTCCTGAGCTGCTGATAAAGAAAGGGGAGCTTCTTTCTCCATTTAGATTCAGCACCAAACCCTCCCCTCACCTTGACCAAGGACAGAGTACGCAAGTCTATTGTGTCCAGTGACACTTAGAGATAATATTCCGGGCATCAGTCCACATGGTGCCGAGTTACCATAAAGTACATCCCAACACACAACCAGTCCCCTGAAAGATTAGTGCAGTGACTGCAAACGAGACTGCTACACAGTGTGTTTAGAGTGCCCTAAAGTGGGGCTTGTGAAACGCAGCGGGGGAAGAAACACTCAAGCAAAACGTTTGGAAAAGCATATTGTATAGAAGAAAGGGCACTGTACCTGGGTAGAGGGTGTGGAAAACAGGAATCTGAGCCCAGTCCCACACTGATAGACTGTGTCCCCTGGATGTGTCATCGGCTTCCTTGAGCCTCAGTCTCTCTCAGGAAACAGATACTATCTTAACTATTTCTTAGAGTTGCTATTTCTTTTGAAAAGCATACGACAAAAGTCATGAAAACTCTTGGCAAACTAGAAAATACTGCTTGAATTGTAAGACCTCTTTCATTCACTCTTCATATAAAAGGAATCACCTCTCTGAAGGGTCGGAACACCTGGAAGGAGCATTACGTGGGTGACTATATGAATCCAGCCATCCTTTATGTAGGTATCATCTAATTCTTGTTGTACTGATTGGGCCATGTACTTGAAATTACATTCAAGTTATGCCATACAAATGGTGGTCAGGGACCAAGAGTGGAACAGAAAACGGTGTGGTTTTGTACTTATTGTGTAACAGATCTAAACTGGCAGCAAATACTCGGAGGGGCTGCATTAAGCTATTAGAGCAATGAAAAATATTTCAATCCCATTGGAGCTCTGGAAGAAAAAGTTGAATTTCAAACATTCATTTCTTAATAGCTTTTGATTAAGGCCTGATCAGTGATGACTGATTTTGATGCAAATCATTGACTGCTTAAAGGTTAAGCTGTATTATGCTTCCACTTTTATAATAATTTGTCATATGGAGTGATATGCAGAATCAGGATCTCCTTGGATTCTCCTTTGAAAAGTCGAGGAGTCAGAATGTAACAAGAGCAGGTAGGCACTGGATATTAGTGATTCCCACTCACGCACCAACATGGTTTTGTGGAGGATCAGCTGTACCCTGGCTGAAATAAACATGGGCTATAGAAATAAACATGCATATGGGCAAACATGATCCACTGCAGATGAAAGATTTATCAGCTTTCCTCTCATGACCCATCTGGTAGCAAAATTCATGGCTGTTTCGAAGTTATAAATTTAGAAAAAGGCTGTGTAGGTAGGAACTCCTGTTTACCCAGGCTGTATGTTAAATGGCCTATGAAACTGCTGAACCATTGAGAAGCATCTTTCCAGACTTTAATTTGTACACAGCAGTCCTATTTACTTAGAAAGTCTCTTTATTTTCTGAGGAATAAATCCATTGTGATACTTTAATAAACAAACAAAAAAATACTACTTACACCCTGCAGAATGAACCATACCAGTGCCAATAACTGGGAAAAGTTTAGAGAATAGGGATTTACTCTTTGCGTAATGGAACTGCAAGAAAAGCCTGGTCCAACTTGTCTCTCCCCTTAAATGCACTGCAATGGCATTTTAAAAAGATCTTGTACACTTAGTAAGAATTTGGGGGACCATTGGGGAAAGTGATTTGGAATGGAACAGCTGATTGGCTCCCCTGCAATATGGCAAGTAACGACAGCAATTATTCTCAGATTCTTCCAGCTCTGATGTTTCATGATCTTATAATCCCATGAGACTTAAGTCTACCTGTCAGGTGTACAACCTTCTACACCTTGAGATTTTGGATACATTTCACAAACTCAAATGCCCTAATGGGTTAGGGAGCAACAGAAATGAATATCTGATCATATGGGAACTGTGGGGAACAGAAGGATGTGTGTTCCTTCTAAAGGGGGTGTATGGGTTAAATTGTGCTCCCCACAATTCATATGGTGAGGTCCTAACCCCCAAGTGCCTCAGGATGTGATCTTATTAGGAAATATGGCTGTTGCAGAGGTACACAGCTAAGATGAGGTCCTAACAGGGGTAGGGTGGACTCCTAGTTCAGCATGACTGGTTCCTTACAAAAAGTGGAAGTGTGAACACAGACACAGGGAGGACACTACGTGGACATAAAGGCAGAGACGAGAGTGATGGGTCTACAAGCCAAGGAATGCCAAAGATCTCTAGCAAGCCACCAGCAGTTAGGAGAAAGACGTGGAGATCTTCCCTACAGCCAACAGAAGGGACCTACCTGGCCAATATCCTGCTCTCAGACTTCTAGCCTACAGAACGGCAATAATGAATCTCTGTTTTTTAAGCTACCCAGTTGGAAATGTTTTTTATGGCCACCTCAGGAAGCTAATACGTGATGTCAACTATATTCCAACCAACTTTGTGTGTCAGAAGTGCTGGTGTCATTCTTTCAATTTTCTAAGAGAATTCAGAGATATGCATTCTGTTATATATATAAAATCTCTCAATTTAACAATGCGGGTCAGCAATACAGAGAATTAAAAATGCAACGAAAGGGCAAAATACATCTGGTCCACAAATTACCAGCTGGAAACCTCTGCTCAAGGGCTTGCTAAACCTGTCTCAAATTATAGTCTTTAAGATCACTTTTAGAATTATCTTGACATTCTCCTCCATCTCTACTTTGGAGTAAAGTCCAGGAAGGCTACCAATACCACACTCGTGAGTTAGGTCATGTGCTAACACACAGAACCCAAATCATTTTTTTCTCTTAAGCTTAAGTTAGTTGGTTAGATTCATTTACTGATTTTCACACTTCTGAGCATGGAAATCCTATTTTCAAAATTGACATTATGAAAGTAGAGTCTCTCTGGCATATATTATTTCATGTGTTTAAACTTATAACATTATTTATTATAAAGGTAATTGATAAGAATAAAAAGACCCTTTGATTAACAGGAATATCTGAAATTAGGATCTGTGTAATTCTGTCAAAATTTATCATCCAAATGTTTTCTGTACATTTTTTTAGTTTCGAAAAATCCTTGGTTCAGACAGATGAAGTGGTTGCAAAAGATAACAAAAGTATATAAATATGTCCTTTGAAATCTTTGGAATCTTTTCAATTTAACTTATTCAAGCTTGAAAGAAGAAAAATAGGAGATACTTACCACTCCTATAATATCTCATGTACAGAAATCAGGGAAGCACAAAACTTCTGCTTCCAGTAAATGAGTGCTACAGTATTTTAATAAAACTTTATTTATAAATAATGAAATTTGAATTTCAATGAGTTTATGTCATGAGATATTATTCTTAGTCACAGGCTGTACAAAAACAAGTAATGATCTGTAGGGTGCTGCTGCTCCATGGCATTCACTAAAATTGTTTAAAAGCATATAATTTGTAAAAAAATAAAAGGGGGGGAGATGAAGCAATAAAAAAATTCTCAACCAATCTGAAAGAAGATAATAAGGAAAAGGAAAAAGAATGTAGAACAGATGGGACAAATAGCAGCAAATAAGATGGTAGATTTAAACACATATTAGCAACTACATTAAATCTAATCTAAAAGATACACTATTCTTTTTTTTTTTTTTTCCACACCTTTTTAGGCAATCCACTCCAGTACTCTTGCCTAGAGAATCCCATGGAGGGAGAAGCCTGGTAGGTTACAGTCCATGGGGTTGCAAAGAGTCGGACACGACTGAGAGACTTCACTTTCTTTCTTTCTTTCTTTAGATACTATAAAAAGAAAACTGTATTCATATCAGATAAGCCATACATTAAGGCAAAACGTTTCATGGATGATAAAGGGAGACATGTCATAATATTCTGTTTCAAGTCATTGGGAAGATACAACTCTTCATAGTATGCGTGTACCCAATAGGATAGATTCATAACTATAAAACAAAACTTGACCGGGCCACAGAGCAAAAGACAAACTACAGTCACAGAGGAGAAATGAATATAGCTCTCTTGGTTGCCAACAGAACAGCAGACCAAACTTCAGAAAAGATTCAGAAGGCTTCAAAACCATCATTAAAAACAGGATTAAGGTATACGTATAGTACGTTGCACGGAAGAACTGCAGAATCCATATTCTTTTAAAGTACATACAAAACATCACAAAAATTAAAACAACAAGGAGCTGTACTGTAAGCAAGAATCTACCAATTTCAAATAACTATCACCATTGACTATGTTCTCTGATCATAATGCATGGAGCTGTAAGACTGTAAACCAATCATAAGACAGACAACTATGAACTCTGCACGCCTGAAACCTTAAAAATGGACCTCTAAGTAATCCATGGGTTATGAAGAGATCCCTGCCCCCAAAATTACAAAATATTTCTAACTTTACGATTATTTAAAATGCATGTAAAACTTGGAGGATACAGCTAATGGCATGCAGAGGGAATTTCATAGTCCTAAAGTCACATTGTTACAAAAATAAGAAAGTTTGAAAATTAAGACACTAAATATCTATCTCAATAAGTTATTTTTTAAAAATAAAAAAATTAAAATCAGGGAAGTATTATACATAGAGGTTTTTATAGATACATTTATACATGGGTTACATACACTCCTGTATTTCCTTGTTCCACAAGCTGAGAGACCCTAAAAGCAATGGCGCCCAATAGCAACAAGTTCAGTTCAGTTCAGTTCAGTTCAGTTCAGTCACTCAGTCATGTCCGACTCTTCGCGACCCCGTGAATTGCAGCATGCCAGGCCTCCCTGTCCATCACCAACTCCTGGAGTTCACTCAGACTCACGTCCATCGAGTCAGTGATGCCATCCAGCCATCTCATCCTCTGTCGTCCCCTTCTCCTCCTGCCCTCAATCCCTCCCAGCATCAGAGTCTTTTCCAATGAGTCAACTCTTCGCATGAGATGGCCAAAGTACTGGAGTTTCAGCTTTAGCATCATTCCCTCCAAAGAAATCCCAGGGCTGGTCTCCTTCAGAATGGACTGGTTGGATCTCCTTGCAGTCCAAGGGACTCTCAAGAGTCTTCTCCAACACCACAGTTCAAAAGCACCAATTCTTCGGCGCTCAGCTTTCTTCACAGTCCAACTCTCATATCCATACATGACTACTGGAAAACCATAGCCTTGACTAGACAGACCTTTGTTGGCAAAGTAATGTCTCTGCTTTTCAATAGGTCTCTGCTATCTAGGTTGGTCATAACTTTTCTTTCAAGGAGTAAGCTTCTTTTAATTTAATGGCTACAGTCACCATCTGTAGTGATTTTGGAGCCCAAAAGATAAAGTCTGACACTGTTTCCACTGTTTCCCCATCTATTTGCCGTAAAGTGATGGGACCGGATGCCATGATATTTGTTTTCTGAATGTTGAGCTTTAAGCCAACTTTTTCACTCTCCTCTTTCACTTTCATCAAGAGGCTTTTTAGTTCCTCTTCACTTTCTGCCATAAGGGTGGTGTCATCTGCATATCTGAGGTTATTGATATTTCTCCCGGCAATCTTGATTCCAGCTTGTGCTTCTTCCAGCCCAGCGTTTCTCATGATGTACTCTGCATAAAAGTTAAATAAGCAGGGTGACAATATACAGCCTTGATGTACTCCTTTTCCTGTTTGGAACCAGTCTGCTGTTCCGTGTCCAGTTCTAACTGTTGCTTCCTGACCTGCATATAGGTTTCTCAAGAGGCAGGTCAGGTGGTCTGGTATTCCCATCTCTCTCAGAATTTTCCACAGTTTCTTGTGATCCACACAGTCAAAGGCTTTGGCATAGTCAATAAAGCAGAAATAGATGTTTTTCTGGAACTCTCTTGCTTTTTCGATGATCCAGCGGATGTTGGCAATTTGATCTCTGGTTCCTCTGCCTTTTCTAAAACCAGCTTGAACATCTGGAAGTTCATGGTTCATGTATTGCTGAAGAGTGAGTACCAAAAAGATCTTGATTTTTTGGATACCATTCTCCAGTAAAAGGAACCAGGGCTCCCTTGAGAAATGCTGATTCTGGGACTGAGGCAGTAAATATATAAGATGAGCCTGGAACACTGTGTAGTGCCAAAACGTAAGGAAGAGCTTTAAAAATCCAACAAAACTCCCCATAATGGGGTATGTCAAAAGAGCTGCAGGAGCCTCTGAAAGAGCTCTCATGGCTAGAGCTAGAACGATTTGAGAAACAAAATAAAGTAGTATTAGATAATAGCCCAAACTATTAAATTAGTATCCACAAGTCCATGCTAAAAGAAATAAATGATAAAATAAATAAATGGGAGAGAATTTATTCTTTTTTTCCAAGGCACAGTATATGGAAAAGAGTGACGTAACAGTGGAGGAAATGATACACTTTTCCTTAGCCAGGCGATCAAGGTCAACAGTAAGGTGATAAGTCATGTTGATAGCGTGTGCCCTTGATATGATGTAATGAAAATGGCAATTTACCTTTGTGGTCTCCACCTACAGATGCTTCCACCTCCATGTAGAACCTCCAGAGTGCCCGTGAAAGGGGGGGGGGTCATCAAGATGTCCTTCCTGTTCAATGTCTCGGATTGGAAGTGACACCTGCTATTCCCTCTTAGGGCCCAATCTAGTCACATGGTCCCAACCTCCCTACACAGGAAGTGAGGAAGGCCAGGGAGACACTGGCAAATAGTACTGCGTCTGCATTTTTGGGTTTTGGAAGCAAAAGAAATGGATCTCGTATGTGACCATCTTATAAAACTGGCGCATTCAAGCCAAATACAATAAGTTTAAATAGTAATGGCTTCAAGTCTCTCTGGGGAACAACAGTAAATCAGCCTGATAGGTTTCTTTAATCCACCAGGCTGCAAACGTTTGCTTCCTTCACTTCATAACCTCCTGGCAGTGAGGTACGTCTTGCTACCAACTCACAGTTGCCTGCAGGGGTATATTGCTGCTGCTGCTGCTGCTGCTGCTGCTGCTGCTGCTGCTGCTAAGCCACTTCAGTCATATCTGACTCCTCTGTGCAACCCCGTAGATGGCAGCCCACCAGGCTCCCCCGTCCCTGGGATTTTCCAGGCAAGAACACTGGAGTGGGTTGCAATTTCCTTCTCTAACGCAGGAAAGTGAAAAGTGAAAGTGAAGTCACTCAGTCGTGTCCGACTCTTCGCGACCCCATGGACTGCAGCCTACAAGGCTCCTCTGCCCATGGGATTTTCCAGGCAAGAGTACTGGAGTGGGGTGCCATTGCCTTCTCCCACAGGGGTATATTACTAATGATGTAATTTGAGGCTTCAATTTTTATTCAAATTCTTACATATCTGTGTTGGTGTTCTTCAGAGAGATTCTGATAATTCTGAAGTAGGATTGATTTTCTTTGAAACAAAAATCCAGTTTTAAAATAGATTGAAGTCTGATCCTAAAGGAACATGCTTTGTCAATCAGCCAATAGCAAACATCACTCTCCTATTTCTGTAAGCTGCATTTACAGAATGCTTGAGAGCCTTGGATAGCTAAAATTTAGTGCTTTCAATACCTTTCAAAAAAATGATTTTCTTCCATGCCTCTCTTCTTTCCTCCCTTTCTCTCAGAATTGTTTGCTGTTGAGTTGCTAAGTCATGTCCGACTCTTTGCAAACCCCTGTAGCCCGCCAGGCGCCTCTGTGCACGGGATGTTCCAGGCAAGAATACTGGGGTGGGTTGCCATTTCCTCCTCCAGAGGATCTTCCCAACCCAGGGACTGAACAACTTCTCTAGCACTGGCAGGCAGATTCTTTTACCAACTGAGCCACCAGAGAATATTCCAGTCTAAAAGTCAGTGGGGTTGGGGACACACGTGAAGGTGCACCCAGAGCATACAGTGGCTTTCCAGAGAGGACCTGGGCCATGTGAGGAAGATGAGGTGAGCAAGGGTGGTGACGGCCTGGAGGTGGGAGGCGGCCCTCGCGCTGAGACCTGAGGCAAGAAAGCAGATATGCCTCAGACACCAAGCAGCGGGTTTCACTCTCCACACTAGGAAAACCATAGCTCGGTGCACTACAGATCCACACCGGTAATGTGCACTTCCACCCCACATGAGCAAACATCATTCACCACAAGGGAGAGGCGCCGAACGAGAGCAAAACGACTTGGCTGAAGCCATCGACAGGAAGAAAGCAAATCCAATGCGCTGTCCAGACTAGCATCAACAGTTTCAGCCTCCTAAGGATATCACACACATTCATATGCATGCACACACACACACCTATGTGCACACACACACATGTACACACCTATGCACACATACACATACACACACAGTCACAGAACTGTTAAAAAACAGCAGGGTTTACTGGTATGAGCCTAGGTGAATGATCAAGAATGCTATTAGAATTCAAAATGTTAGTAGTTGGAAGGTCTAGTCAATCACCAAGTTGCAGGAGTTAGACCTGAGATAAGAGACTCAAGATTTCCTTTAGGGTATTATTTTGCTGAGGTCCACGAAGCCGCAGGATGGATCCACAGCCACACGGTTCCTGATGGATGTGGGAATAGACACTGGGGTCCTGTCTTCCAGTCTGATGCTCTCTTGACTCATCCATCGCTACCCTAAGAAGGCTCGTGGAGAGAAGCCAAAGGACCATTTCAGAAACCCCGGGGGAGAGGGATGGTATGGACTTAACTAACTTAAGTCATAGGCGAACAATGACCCAGGCACAAATTTCTCTTTATCTCTCCTGCTGTCACACAAAAAACAAATCAAAACTTAAGTAAGGAGAGACTATGTTCCAAAGGATGATAGAAAAGAGAAGAGGGTAGAGCTGTAGAAAAAAGAAAAGGGAACTATTGCAATACAGGACATCTGACCAGATCTACAAGCATCTCGAAGGTCATACTGTAAAGAATTTTTTTTTAATGGGGAGGAATAAGCAAATCTAGAAAACTACAGGTGTGGGGCACTGGGATGAGCAGAGATGGTGTGACTAGTCAGCAGCTCACAGGATGTTTTACCGAAGGTCAGCCTATTTCTCAGGTCAGGCCGTTAAAGAGGGGTTGAATGCTGGTACAGGAGGATGGTGGGACCGAATTCAGGGGCTTAGAGCACCAGAGTGATCTTAGCCAAAGTTTGGTTAATAAGCATTTTGTTCAGATCACAGATAGTTCAGTTAATATGAAACAACGGATGGAAATTTGGAGGGCATCTATCTAGTCTTGTCCCAGGTAAACAAAGGAGGCATCTTATCTAAGCCCCGTGGGGAGGGAAGGTTCCTTGCAGCAAGTCAGCTCTGGAACACAAAGGACCGGGCCTTTCTCAAGCATCTCTGTTTTCCGGGACCACAGGGTACCCATAAAGGCAACATTGTCGCAGTAAAGTGGGGCATTCTCAGGTACATTTCCAGTCACTTGTCTTCATTTCCCTAATCCGCAGCCCGCTCTGTGAGAAGTCTTTTATTTTAAGAGGAATTTATTTCACAAGATTCTTCTTATGAACCAAACCTAAAGGTGGAGGCTGCAATGTCCTTTATGGTAACTGAGACAGGATATCGATTTCGAAATACTGAGACCCAAGTCACCCCATCCACCGCTTCTTTTAATTGACTGTTTTAAAAGATTTCATGCTGCCTTTTTCTCTTCTCTATGAATAAAAGACCCTCAGAACTTCCCTGGTGGTCTAGTGGTTGGGAATCTGCCTTTCAATGCAGGTTGGATCTCTTGAAGAAACAAGGGTCCCACATGCCGCACTGCAGGCAGAGAGAAGTCTCTTCAGTGCAATGAAGAGTCCACATGTGGCAGTGAGGACCTGATGCAGCCAAATAAATAAATGAGAAAAAGACTCTCTACTATGACAAAGCTGTGGCGATTCCTAAATCTTGTCCCACCTAAGACCGATTCTGTGGGACCTCAGTAGTCCTCACCTAGATATCAGCTGGGGCCTCCCTACCTCTCAGGTATCTTGTTTACTTGATTTAAACCCTCAGTTTTACAATTTATGTGAGTCCTGATACCTCCCCATCCCACTTTTTGCAAACTCTGAGAGCCTTCTGCCTTGTGGACATTTGTCCTTTTCCAGGCAAAACCTGGGCTCAGAGCTCTATGTTTTCAAAAGTCCTATAACAGCCTCGTGTCCATGATGCACTGTGCTCGTCCCAGTTTTAGCAAAAGCAGTAGGGGCACAACGCATCACACAGGCTTCCCCTGACTTGCTGTCCTTCAACTCTGAGAAAACAGTGTGTCCCATACCCAGACTTCTGGGCACTGGTCTTAATCTGTATATGATTAATTTGTAGATGGAATTTTTTTAAGCATTCACTTTTTCTAAGCTTCACTGTAAACTTCATATTAACAATCAGGCCTTGAAAAACCATAAAATCTTAGAGTCGTAAAGAATTCTTAACATCATCTTGTATTACTTCTGTTGGGAAAAGAGTCATACAGGGAAATATAAAAATTACTTCTCAACTTTTACTGTGTTAGACACTTGACAAAATTGGGTCTTTCTACTTCTTTCTCTGGGTTGAATTTACTTATTTTCTCAGGAAATAAGCAAAAAAGAAGGAAATTCCATGATACCAGGAGACCTGGAAAACCACCAAAGGATTATTCTGCTGCCCACTTCTTCTTAACAAAATAATATAATCCAATTTCTATACCACACAGATTTCAGCCTTCTGATAGTGAGTTAAATAGCCTCATATGTCCCAACAGAACTCGATTCACTCATTTTTGGGGGATGGACAGAGCATCAGGATGCTACTGGACAGCATGACATAAACAACAACCCTATTACTTCTTCTGAGACAGATAAAACGCAGGTCCTGCTCCATCTTTCCTGGCAAACAGCTGGCACAGCTTTGCAAGGATTTCTCGTAGGAACCTTATAAGCATCATGTGATCCATCTGGTGCGATAATGAGAAATTTATACTTCAGGGAAAGGTGGGCACAGGGCCTGATGGGACTTATTGAAAAATCATACAACAGTCACAATTTACTGCTTCAACATGTCTCTCATTAGCAAGGAAAACTCATCAATTTTATGATGTGTGTTAAGAGACCTATAAAGTGGATTGACCACCGTCTCCTGGATTCACTTTTCTTTGCACAGAAATGGGGAGTCCCAGCCTTGTTCATTGCTCTCTGATACTAGATGGTCACTCCCTTTGTCACTGGCTTTGGTTTTTGGGTTTGGGGTAGGGTTGGAAGAGAATATGGGCTTTGCAGTTCAGAGGCTCGAGCTGAAGTTATAAGATACTAAATTGCCTAGCAGTTTTCTGCCGTGGAATCACAAAGTTTTACTTCTCTGAGGGCTTTCAAGAGCTGGAACCTCCCAGATCATGTCAATTTGAGTCCCTTAAGTGCAGGGACAGGGTGTTGCTTGGCTACGCATCCTTCACAACCCCCTCACTGAAGGTTGATGCTCACAAGTTTTCTGAATCAGATTTGGTCCCATAATCCCACTTGATAAAAGAGGATATTAGGCTCAGAAGATCAAGAGACTCTTGAGCAAGCACTAGGAAAGTGCATTCAGTGTCCACCCTGCTAGGGATGATTTTTATTCCAAGATTCAGCTGAAGCTCCACAGCCTCTGAGAAAATCTGCAACTACCCCAGGTCTATAGCTCCTCCCATGAGAGGAGCTTTGCAGCTTCGCCTCAGAGGAATGTTTTGGGCCCTAAAATGCAACATTTGCTGAGTGACTTTACCATTTCTTTTCGTCTTTTGCAATAGTCTTTTCTCCCTCCTGCTAATTCAGCACATTCTCATTAAAAGCAACACTTTGCCCTCATTTCAGATTTTTGACCTCTCACCACTTTCTTTATTGTGCCACGTGCTAAGTAAGGATTACTCTCCCAGGGCAGGGAATCCTGTCTCTTCTCAAACAGAGGGTGGGCTGCCTTCTCACCCACAAGAAGCCTCTTCTTGTTCAGATTTGATTCTCCAGAGCTGGCATCTCTCTTGAGTAACCTCTGTGTCTCCCATGCCCTGCTGGCTGGCTTGTCACGCCAGTCAGCTCAAAGTGCTTATCAACCCTAGTGCTTGTTTTCCCACCTCATAGTTCTTTGCCCTTAACGCTGCCCCAGTGCTGGCTGCTCTCGGTGGGGGTGGGAGGGGGAAGGCTTGATGCTCTCCTGCTCTGCATCCTGTGAGCCCAGGGACTTGTCTGGGCAGAGAGCTTCATGTCTTAAGAAGGAATTTTCCACCTCAGCACAGCTGGCATGTGGAGTGGATCATTCTTCGCTGTGCAGAGCTGTCCTGCACACTGTAGGGTGTTGAAGTACATCCACGGTCTCTACATGGGCACCCCAGGTATCTCAGTGGTAAAGAACCTGCCTGCCAATGAAGGAGATGCAGGTTCAATCCCTGGATCGGGAAGATCTCCTGGAGGAGAAATGGCAACCACCCCAGTATTATTACCTGGAGAATCCCATGGACAGAGGAGCCCATCGGGCTACAGCTTATGGGGTCTGAAAGAGCTGAACACGACTGAGCTACTACACAAGCATGGTCCCTACACACCTGATGCCTGGAGCACCCACACACCAAAAAGGTCTCCACACATTGCCAGCCATCCCTGGGGACAAATTTACCCCTGTCTGAAAACCGCTGCTTGAATGGAACGGGCCAGCCGCTCATTAAACCCAAGGACAGAAGACAGGGCTCTGTGATTTCCTACCTGTGTGAAAAGGACTGGGAACCAACCACCAGAGTCATGTCAGAAGAATTAAGTTCTGTGTTCAAGAAACCCACACTCAAGTGTGAGCTCTCTGTGTGGAAACACCAGTGTATTTTCTTAAAAACCATAAAAATCTTTTGTTAGTTTCTTAGTATACACCAAAGCATGCTGAGGAAAAGGATCTGACTCTGGGGTATAATAATAAACTTTTGCTTATAAATAATATTTTAGAGTTTATTTTTATTATTTTTTTTTTAGTTTTTTATTTTTTAAATTTTAAAATCTTTAATTCTTACATGTGTTCCCAAACATGAACCCCCCCTCCCACCTCCCTTCCCATAACATCTCTGTGGGTCAACAGCCTTCTACATGTATCAGCTCATTTTGGTGTGTGTCTTCAAGGTACTAAAGGGAAATTTATGATGGTAATAACCCTGCTTTGTTAAAGCCATCCTCTGGAAACCAAATTCAGCCAGTTTTTAAAACTTCTAGGAATTCCCTGGAAGTCTGGTGTTTGGGACTCTGTGCTTCCACTGCAAGGCATGGGTTCCACCCCTGGTTAGAGAACTAAGATCTTGAAAGCTTCAGGGTGCAGCCAACAAACAACCCCACCACCCCCACCCCCCCCCCCCCCAAAAAAAAACAGTAAAAAAACAAAAACCTTCTCCACTGGATTTATTTCCTTGTTAGACAAATTAAGGGCAAATATATATTTTCTTTAAAGTATAGAAAATAAAAATAACTTCAGGAAATAATTGAAAACTTAAATGGCAACCCACTCCAGTATTCTTGCCTGGAAAATCCCATGGCTGGACGAACCTGGTAGACTACAGTCCATGAGGTCGCAAAGAGTCGGACACGACTGAGTGACTTCACTTTCTTTCTTTCTTTGAGGTTATATCCCGATTGTTTCTCACTCTCTCTCTTTCTTCCTACCCCAAATGGAAAAAAATAATTGAACTACCTTTTGTTGGTGGAAAAATGTCCCCTTAGCAGGGTAAGAGCAGGAAGTTGATTTTTGCAAATCCAGAAGTTGCTTGGTAAGTGTTTTGCATCCATGAGGCCTCTTGTTAATCACAGTACAGAACAGCAAGTGTCCCAGCAGCCTATCATTTCCAGGGTTCTCTTATTACATTCCTTGTTTTCTTGACCTTACAAGCTCATCACTGATGTCCAGTGGGATTTTAATGTGTTCTCTTCCCCACTGCTTCCTATTCCCTTAATAAGACCGTGATGAGCTTGGTTCGATGCTTCTCACTCAGGAGGGGCTGTTGATTACAACCATCTGTATTCTGAAATGGCCTTATCTTTGGCCCAATGGGCCTATTTGCTTCCTATAGCCCAGAGCACTGGTGAGATGATGGGCAGGCCCCCTCAGACAGCCAGGTGTCAAGTCCCCTTTGATTGTAGAGGTACGCCTATGGGGGAAATGGCTTGATCTGTACTATGAGTTGGCTGAGGTCACAGGCAGAGTTGTAATGGGACTCTAATGGACTCAAAGCTATGCTTAGAAAAAGCTGTTTTAATTGGCTGTGTAACTTTGATGGACATAAGCTGAGCACCTATAATTGGGAACTTGGAAGACCAAGTTGAGCTGGCTGGTACAGATACAAAGACACTCAAAAGAAGATGCTAAGGGTATGCTGGGTGGTTATGTGAAGGATGTGGGAACCTGGAATGTGACACAAATTTTTCCATGATGGGCTCCACCTTCTTGATACAGTGGGCACTGGATGCTTTACTTATAGTCAGAGGCAGTGGGGCTGCACTGAAAAAGCAGGCTGTCCACCCTCAGTTTATTCCCACAGATTCTAGCTGCCCCAGAGGGTCCTGTCGACAACTAGAAGGACAGAAAGACACATCCCAACTGCCTGACGGAACTAAGGACACCATGATCACCTAGAGTGAACTCTGGGTGGCATGCAAAATGAAATTCACGACATAAATATCAGAACTTGCTTTGGGAATCTGCAAAAACTTTCATACTTCAACATTCTGGAAATAATTTTTAAATTTCTTGGGTGACTGAGGAATCTATTATGAATCCATTTCTTTCTTTTCAACAAACTGAATTCCCTGAAACCAGCTGTCCTAACAGGGGGTTAATTTTCATTTCCTTTATTGCATTTTCAACCAAGTGATTGTGAGGAGACTGGGAATAACCAACAATCCAGGAAGTTCCTCCAGATGGTCTTAAAGGGACCCCCCGCCCCAGTCTTCAAGCCATTGCTGATATGCAGTGGACAATCATATCACACAATGAACAGACAGATATTTACTTGAAATTGACTGTTAGGGAAGCAACAGGGTTTATGGTGAAAGGAAATCAATTTTGAGAGATCACAAATTTGCCAAATTGCTAAAAAACAAAAAACAAAAAAACCCAAACTGTAAGTGAGCCGCTGCTTTCTTTGTACTTCAGTCCAAGCTGGAGGGAGGAGGGGTTCTGGTGCTTCTCAAAAAAATTACTTCTCATCAGAACTTTCCATTAATCATTCTGCCTGCAATCAGAAGCTGGGCTGCTGTGGAGGAATGCAAAGTCCGCCTGAAAGACAGAGAATCTTCCAACTCAGGGATGTGCCCTCAGAGCTCTGGATGCCAACCACAATCACCTCTCACATTTACAAAGCCTGGTTTGGTTTGCAGAGAGCATCCTGGAACACTCCATCATTTGAAATGTAATCTGGGGAGTAGGGTTTGATGGAGCTGCAGGTAAATGAATGGACATCCAAAGAGGGGGGACTGTATGACTCTGCTTCTCTGAGGGAGAGATGCAGACAGCTAAGGTGTCCGGAAGGTGAATGGATTAGATTCATTAGTGGCTTCTGCTCCAAGGCATAGCGTAACGAGCGAGTTGCCTGTTGTTCCCATCACTGTCTTCTGGATGCCACTTTAGTTTTTAGCTGAAAGAGAGTTTTCACAAAGCAGGAACTGGTGTTTCACCTCTTGGCTTTCTGAGGCCACCAGATGAAGCTGGGAGCAGCTGCAGGGCAGGCTTTCCTGATCTCAGTCTCAAGCAACCTCATTGCCCTAAAAGCAGAGTGTGCCCGCAGGCAGGTACTAATCACCCTTGGAGCCAAATGCTGGCTGCCCTGTGTGCATTTTTCCACCAATGCAGGAGCTGGTTCAGTGTGGGTCCTCACCACTGAGGGAGCACTGCCCATTTCCCCTTCACCCACCCAGCCTGCAGAGTGTGCGGTGGGGTGTGGATTCTTTCTTTCTAAAGCACAGAAGGGCATGTTAGACCTGGGTGGAAAGACAGGCCTGATGTGGCTGCCCAAGACTCAATGTGTCCTTTTCCTCACCAGCAGAGGTGCAGAGTCCCCAAAACACAGGACATTAATCCACTAGGAATGGTCACCATGCAGGACATTAGCCTTGCCTCTTAAAACTTCTCCTAAAAAGATGTATCGGGGGGGGGGGGGGGGGGGCACACAGAAAAAAAAAGAGCGGGTATCATAAAGCTGTATAGTATATACATTTCTTCTCTAGTATATACATTTCTCTGGTCTTATTTCTTCTGTTTTATCTTACAACTAAAGGAAGCTCATGGATAAGTTTAAAAAATACAGAAAAATCAAAATTAAAGAAGGCTGTGCTATACTGCTCCCTATAGAAAACACAGATGGATTTCCTTCCCGTCTTTTCTCTATACATTTATATACACTTCCCAGGTGGCTCAGTGGTAAAGAAATTGCCTGCCAATGCAGGAGCCACAGGAGACATGGGTTCAGTCCCTGGGTCAGGAAGATCCCCTGGAGAAGGAAATGCCAACCCACTTCAGTGTTCTTGTCAGGATAATTTCACGAACAGAGGAGCCTTTGGGGCTACAGTCCATGGGGTAGCAAAGAGCTGGACATGACTGAACAACTGACTATACATTTTATATTAACATTATATTTATATTCTCTCTTTTCTTCATCTGCATACATTTATATATTTCTGAATGCTCTCATGGGATACGTGTTCTTTTAACCTTACTCTTTACAGTTTATAAATCTTGAGTATCTCCCCACACCATTAACTTTAACATAATATACAAAGCTGGGTGATATTTTGAGAGATTAATTTCTGCTTCTCCTCCCTATATTTCCCCTTCCTTCCCTCCCTTACTCTGGCTCTACCCTTAAAGCAGAGAGTAAGCTCTGTGTGTTCCTACCCAGTAAGAGTTTACAGCCAGACAGAAAGAAGTTGCCATCAAAATGTCTCCTGTCCTGGAATTTGTTTCAAAAAGTCTGAGCCCACTGTGGGGGAATAGGGAGCTGAGTCAGGTGAAAGGAGAGTCTGGGAGAGAAAGATGGAGGGAGGAAGAGGTGGATATTAAGAGGTCTCTGGGATGTGTAAGAGTGAGCCTGAGGAGGTGGCCAGGGATGAGAGGAAATGGTCTGATGATGTGTCCAGAAAGACAGGATCTGGAGACAAGCTCCCAGCACCAGCAGAGACCTCATCCCAGGGGGGACCAAGGACAGTCAGGAGCCCCCCACTTGAGGGGACCTGTGTTCAGGGTAGAGGATGCTCATGGTCACTGATGTGAAAAGACAATTGTAATTACAGCCCCCACCCTTTCATTACCTCACCAGCCATAACACTGAAGATGATCCAAAGCTTCATCATGAGCAGGAGGTAAAATGGGTGGAGCCTTCGAAACAATGAGGGACTTGAATCCAACTTGTAGGTTGAGTCAATAAAGAAAATGGGCTTCCCTGGTAGCTCAGACGGCACAGTAAAGAGTCCATCCACATTGTGGGAGACCTGGGTTCTATCTCTGGGTTGGGAAGAACCCCTGGAGGAGGACATGGCAACCCACTCCAGTATTCTTGCCTGGAGAATCCCCATGGACAGAGGAGCCTGGCGGGCTACAGTCCATGGGGTTGCAAAGAGTCTGACGTGACTGAATGACTTTCACTTCTCTTCAGTAAAGAAAATGAGGCTTTTTGCAGAGCTGGGCTTCAAAAGTGGAGGATCATTCTGTGTACTTAACCCACCCTTCCCTCAGGGTTCAGCACAAATTATTTCTAATTTCCCCACCATTTGATCTCCTGAATCTTAACTGTTATTCTGTTATCAAATCAATGTCTTTGTAAAATTTCACTTATCATTATCCCCTTAATTTTCTGGTCTAATTTTATCTGTTTAATGCAACATTTTATATTTGTATAGAGCCTTTGTGTGCATGCGTGCTCAGTCATGTCTGACTTTTTGTGACTCTATGGACCATAGCCCACCAGGTTCCTCTGTCCATGGGATTCTCCAGGCAAGAATACTGGAGTGGGTTGCCATTTCTCCTCCAGGGAATCCTCCCAACTCAGGGATCAAACCTGTGTCTCCTGCACTGTGGGCAGATTCTTTACCCTTGAGCCACCAGGAAAGCCCATGGCAAGTGGGAAGTGTCCCCACCAGGCAGCCACAGGGAGGTTGATCTGTGGCCTGAGCAAACCAGCTAGGGCATCGTCCTCCCTGCAGGCTGAGCCTGCAGTGACCATCCCTACCTCCGGGAGCAGGTCACATCACGTTCTCTGCAGAGAGGAACAAAGAGGAGAGGCTGCCTGAATCACTTTCAAATCTAGACAGTCCAGGTGAAGCCCAGATCAGAGTTCTCCCTCGCAGTGAACAAGTCCTTCTCTCTTTGCAGGTTTCCCAGATGGTGCCAGTGGTAAAAAAAAAAAAAAATCCAGCTGCCAATAAGGAGACACAGGAGACCTGGGCTCGATCCCTGGGTTGGGAAGATCCACTGGAGGAGGGAATGGCAACCCACTCCAGTAGTCTTGCTTGGTAAATCCCATGGACAGAGGAGCCCAGCAGACTACAGTCCATCGGGTCACAAAGAGTCAGACATAACTGAGTACTCATGCACCAGCAATCTTCTTTCGGTTCACAGGAAACCTCAGCCAGAAGACAACAGCTCCTCCTATGCTACTAACTTGGCAACCACTGTACTTGGATTTCTGCTGATCCCTAGCAGTGGGGTGTCTGAGTCTTAGTCAGGAACACACTGTGCCCTGGGTGGGGAAAGGAGGGTTCACAAGAGTCAACTTTTATTGAGAGAGGATCTCTCTGAGTGGAGACTGCAGAAGCAGACTCCTCTTTGGGGAAGTTGAAGAGACAGATTGGGTGGCATTTGTGGCAGACATGGTTCAAAAGAGGATTTGTTTGGATCAAGAGAGTTGTATGCTTCTAGACTGAGGGGAATCAATGTAGGCAGAGAGAAAGGTTGAAGTGGTAGGATCAGAGGAGGTCTGAGCAGTGAGGCGCTGGCGAGAACGTAATAAAATGGGGTCAAGAAACTCATTTTTCAACGTCACCCCTGAATCTTATCTGAATGACTGTTGCCCACTTGGGTCACTTTCTAATATCTGCCATTTAAGAATATCATAATGAATAGAAAAAATAACATTTAAAAGTCAAAAGAGAGGGGCTTCCCTGGTAGTCCAGTGGTTAAGAATCTGCCTTGCAATGCCAGGGACACTGGTTTGATCCCTGGACCGGGAAGATCTCACATGCTACAGAGCAGCTAAGTCCACGTGCCACAACAACTGAGCCTGGGCTCTACAGCCCACGAGCTGCAACCACAGAAGCTGGCAGTAGAGCCTGTGCTCCGCAACAAGAGGAACCACCGCGACGAGAAGCCCACGCACCACAGTGAAGAGTAGCCCCCACTCCCACAACTAGAGAAAGCCCGCATGCAGCAAAAAAAAAAAAAGACCCACCACAGCCAAAACCCAAAAAATAAATAAATAAACCTTTTTAAAAAAGGGTCAAAAGAGAATAAAAATCTACCTCTCCTCTTGTTGTGAATTGTGGTTACACCGATTTATATGATAGTCAAAGCTCATTGAACTGAATATTTATAGTTGATGTATTTTATATATCCCAAGGTAAAAAAATAAACTTACCTCTCCTAGGAACTATAAAAATATTAATTAGGCATTCTATTGACCAACATGATTACAGTATTTAGGGACAGTCAGAATTATAAAATTTGAAAGCAAGAGTAATACAATGTTTTCATTTCCCAAGTATGATTCTAAAAACGCATATAGAAGCTGGAAAATCACCATTAATTCTGCCCTTATTGGTACAAAGCAGATGGGAATCTCTTCCCATAAGTGCTGAGCTGGATCAATATATGGTTTGCATTCTGTGATCAATAATACTGATAGCTAAGGTTATAATTATAACTAACATAATTTACCATTTCTATAAGCCAAGTGTTTCAAGAATGTTATCTCATTTTATGCTCATTATGAGCCTTTGAAGTAATGGCATTTTCCTATTGAGGAGCCTGAGGCTCAGAATGGCTGTATTATCTGCTTGAGGTAAATAACAGATCTAGGGTTCAAGTCGATCTCTGCCTATGTCCAGAGCTCAACTTTTGAATCACTTTGTGGCACTGAAATTTTTTTAAAAAATCATTTTATCATAAATGGATATTGAATTTTGTCAAAGGCCTTCTCTGCATCTATTGAGATAATCATATGGCTTTTATTTTTCAGTTTGTTAATGTGGTGAATTACATTGATTGATTTGTGGATATTGAAGAATCCTTGCATCCCTGGGATAAAGCCCACTTGGTCATGATGCATGATCTTTTTAATGTGTTGTTGGATTCTGATTGCTAGAATTTTATTGAGGATTTTTGCATCTATGTTCATCAGTGATATTGGCCTGTAGTTTTCTTTTTTTGTAGTATCTTTGTCAGGTTTTGGTATTAGGGTGATGGTGGCCTCATAGAATGAGTTTGGAAGTTTACCTTCCTCTGCAATTTTCTGGAAGAGTTTGAGTAGGATAGGTGTTAGCTCTTCTCGAAATTTTTGGTAGAATTCAGCTGTGAAGCCGTCTGGACCTGGGCTTTTGTTTGCTGGAAGATTTCTGATTACAGTTTCAATTTCCGTGCTTGTGATGGGTCTGTTAAGATTTTCTGTTTCTTCCTGGTTTAGTTTTGGAAAGTTGTACTTTTCTAAGAATTTGTCCATTTCTTCCACGTTGTCCATTTTATTGGCATATAATTGCTGATAGTAGTCTCTTATGATCTGTTGTATTTCTGTGTTGTCTGTTGTGATCTCTCCATTTTCATTTCTAATTTTATTGATTTGATTTTTCTCTTTTTGCTTCTTGATGAGTCTGGCTAATGGTTTGTCAATTTTATTTATCCTTTCAAAGAACCAGCTTTTGGCTTTGTTGATTTTTGCTATGGTCTCTTTTGTTTCTTTTGCATTTATTTCTGCCCTAATTTTTAAGATTTCTTTCCTTCTACTAACTCTGGGGTTCTCCAATTCTTCCTTTTCTAGTTGCTTTAGGTATACAGTTCAACTCTCCAGAAAGCAGGAATAGAAGGAACATACCTCAACATAATAAAAGCTATATATGACAAACCCACAGCAAACATTATCCTCAATGGTGAAAAATTGAAAGCATTTCCCCTAAAGTCAGGAACAAGACAAGGGTGCCCACTTTCACTGCTACTATTCAACATAGTTCTGGAAGTTTTGGCCACAGCAATCAGAGCAGAAAAAGAAATAAAAGGAATCCAAATTGGAAAAGAAGAAGTAAAACTCTCACTGTTTGCAGATGACATGATCCTCTACATAGAAAACCCTAAAGACTCCACCAGAAAATTACTAGAGCTAATCAATGAATATAGTAAAGTTACAGGATATAAAATCAATACACAGAAATCTCTTGCATTCCTATACACTAATAATGAGAAAGTAGAAAAAGAAATCAAGGAAACAATTCCGTTCACCATTGCAACGAAAAGAATAAAATACTTAGGAATATACCTACCTAAAGAAACTAAAGACCTATATATAGAAAACTATAAAACACTGATGAAAGAAATTAAAGAGGACACTAATAGATAGAGAAACATACCATGTTCATGGATTGGAAGAATCAATATAGTGAAAATGAGTATACTACCCAAAGCAACTTACAAATTCAGTGCAATCCCTATCAAGCTACCGGCGATATTTTTCACAGAACTAGAACAAATAATCTCAAGATTTGTATGGAAATACAAAAAACCTCAAATAGCCAAAGCAATCTTGAGAAAGAAGAATGGAACTGGAGGAATCAACCTGCCTGACTTCAGGCTCTACTACAAAGCCACAGTCATCAAGACAGTATGGTACTGGCACAAAGACAGAAATATAGATCAATGGAACAAAATAGAAAGCCCAGAGATAAATCCACACACATATGGACACCTTATCTTTGACAAAGGAGGCAAGAATATACAATGGAGTAAAGACAATCTCTTTAACAAGTGGTGCTGGGAAAACTGGTCAACCACTTGTAAAAGAATGAAACTAGATCACTTTCTAACACCGCACACGAAAATAAACTCAAAATGGATTAAAGATCTAAATGTAAGACCAGAAACTATAAAACTCCTAGAGGAGAACATAGGCAAAACACATTCCGACATAAATCACAGCAGGATCCTCTATGATCCACCTCCCAGAATTCTGGAAATAAAAGCAAAAATGAACAAATGGGATCTAATTAAAATTAAAAGCTTCTGCACAACAAAGGAAAATATAAGCAAGGTGAACAGACAGCCTTCGGAATGGGAGAAAATAATAGCAAATGAAACAACTGACAAACAACTAATCTCAAAAATATACAAGCAACTTATGCAACTCAATTCCAGAAAAATAAACGACCCAATCAAAAAATGGGCCAAAGAACTAAATAGACATTTCTCCAAAGAAGACATACAGATGGCTAACAAACACATGAAAAGATGCTCAACATCACTCATTATTAGAGAAATGCAAATCAAAACCACAATGAGGTACCACTTCACACCAGTCAGAATGGCTGCGATCCAAAAATCTGCAAGCAATAAATGCTGGAGAGGGTGTGGAGAAAAGGGAACCCTCCTACACTGTTGGTGGGAATGCAAACTAGTACAACCACTATGGAAAACAGTGTGGAGATTCCTTAAAAAATTGCAAATAGAACTGCCATATGGCCCAGCAATCCCACTGCTGGGCATACACACTGAGGAAACCAGAATTGAAAGAGACACATGTACCCCAATGTTCATCACAGCACTGTTTATAACAGCTAGGACATAGAAACAACCTAGATGTCCATCAGCAGATGAATGGATAAGAGAGCTGTGGTACATATACACAATGGAGTATTACTCAGCCATTAAAAAGAATACATTTGAATCAGTTCTGATGAGATGGATGAAACTGGAGCCGATTATACAGAGTGAAGTCAGCCAGAAAGAAAAATACCAATACAGTATACTAACACATATATATGGAATTTAGAAAGATGGCAATGATGACCCTGTATGCAAGACAGCAAAAAAGACAAAAAAGACAGACAAAAAAGTCCGTGTATAGCGGACTTTTGGACTCAGAGGGAGAGGGAGAGGGTGGGATGATATGGGAGAATGGCATTGAAACATGTATACTATAATGTAAGAATCAAATCACCAGTCTATGTCCGATGCAGGATACAGCATGCTTGGGGCTGGTGCATGGGGATGACTCAGAGGGATGTTGTGGGGAGGGAGGTGGGAGGGGGGTTCATGTTTGGGAACGCATGTACACCCGTGGTGGATTCATGTCAATATATGGCAAAACCAATACAGTATTATAAAGTAAAATAAAGTAAAAATAAAAAGTTAAAAAAATCATTTTATTTCTGATATTTTATTTTAAATATAATGGAGTTAGGAAGGGAGACCCGGTATTCAAAGAAACCAAGTGAGCAGTAGTTTGGGTGAAATGAAATACTTTGCAATGTGATGAATCAGGTCATCTGTTGCATAAGTTAATATCTTTGCATCTGTCCATTTCCTGGCAATGGGTATGCCATGTGACCAGAGCTAAGGGGAGGAAATGTCTCAGCCAGGAGTCTTTCTTTAATGAGGCAGAGACACGAATACTCAAGAGAGGAAGGCCGCTTCTTTCATAAACATTAGTAAAAAAAAAAATCTACCCTACAGCTTCTGCTCACACCTCCTTGGTTCGAACTGTGGCACATGGCAAGCAAAGTGGGGAAATAAATGTCACCTTTTGCAGTGTATACTTTCACTCCCAATTTAATCAGTTGTTTCTTAAGCAGAAGGATACTGAGAACCCACCTAGAAGCCCCCACCAGAGAGAAAGTGAAGCCAGGATTATGGGAAATCAGGGCCCAGACTCTAGAGCAGGCACAGTGGCAAGATGGGAGGCAGGAGTGTTTGGGGAGTTAGGGTGGGAAGAATTCCTAAGCCCTCCCCCCAGTGCCAGTGCTGGAAGGGAGGCCAGCTCTGCTTGTCCTGGCTTCGCTCAGCTCAAAGTATGGAGGCTGGAAGAGGAGTCCCAGGAGCAGGTGTAGATGAAGAAGTTGCTCCTGGCTTCGACACACAGCACCTGATGGACCCACCAAAGCAGGTCTACAGGACCTGCTGGGGAAAGCCTCCCTCTTCTGAAACACAGCCACGGCGCCGCTAGGAAGGAATAATGATGCCAAGAGGCGAGAAATCACAAACAGTCACACCCACTGTGCATGTCTTGCTGGTATATCAGAGTTGGGATGTGTGTGCGTGCAACTGCTATGTGGGTGAGTCTACTGGGGGAGGAAAAGTGGCCAGGACCCCTTCTCTTAGCAGGTCAACAGGGCTGTGAGGCTGCTCTCACGTGGGCTGAACTGAATGGACTAAAATTGAGGACTATCGGTTTCAAAAAGAAGCAAAGAAAATACACTGTAGTGTTTATCAAAGTGTGCATGGTGGACAAATTGCATCAGAATCACCTGGAAGTCTTGTTTAAAAACACTGATTCACTTATTCTTTCACTGAACAAACAGATATTGATTTCATGTGTGTGACAGGCCTAGTGCGAGGAGCTGAGAACAAAGCAGTAAACAGGGCAGACATCACCCCTGACCTCCTGGAACATTCAGTTTCATGATGAAAATTTGTTGTTGTTTAGTCACTAAGTTTGCGTCTGATTCTTTTGCGACCCCATGGACTGTAGCCCGCCAGGCTCCTCTATACATACAATTTTCCAGGCAAGAATACTGGAGTGGGGTGCCATTTCCTTCTCCAGGGGATCTTCCTGGCCCAGGGATCGAACCCATGTCTCTTGCTTGACAGATGGATTCTTTACCACTGAGCCACCTGGGAAGCCCAGTGAGGAAAAGAATGAAAAGTAGAAACTGTAGTAATAAGAAAGTAAAGAAAGCAATTGCACACGGTGATGTGTTTCTGTGAAAGAAGCAAATCCTGGTGGTGACCACAAATTTCAGAAGTCTACGGGCTGTCTTCTGTTTTTCAGATGCCAACTAAGTCCTTGAGCCCTCCCTTGTTAAGCCGTGGAGAAGGGTATGAGACCTTAACACAAGCCGAGATTACTTATCTCACCGCCTTGCATACCTTACAGTCAGTGTTAGTTTGATTTAGAAAACTAAAGCGACTTTTCAAAAAACGTGACATATGAACTTTCCATGTTTATCTCCCTCACCAAATCCACTAACACTGCAAGTATTAACGCACAAGTTCTGAGAGATTAGGAAGGAGAAAACAGCTATTGAAAGATTTCAGTGTGCTTTTGGAAGACAGAATGCAAATGAAATAATGACAGCAGATGGCAGGAAGTTACCACCCGTGTGTGTGTGTGTTTCAGGGGAGAGGTATAGAGACGGGAGGATGCTGATGATAGAGATTCAGTTCATCCTACAGAACCTCAAGAAGCTCAAGCTTGGCACCACAGACTGTGGGAAGCAGACAGAGGAGGTCGATTCAAAAGAGGGTGGTAGGTTGTCTTTGCAGTATGCAATTGCGCCCACCACCACCACCTACCACCACCAGCTCCTCTCTGCCACCCACACAGCCACAAACAAGCTCCATCCATCTTCCTTCAATAGAAAATGGACTGCATAGTATGTATCCAGAAACCTACAAGCTCAGGGACATCAGGAGGGAATTCCAGGAGGCACAGACATAAAAGAGTAAGACAAGTCAAGGTTTGCATTCTGAACCCTGGAATTTCCAGCCTACCTCCCAAATTCTGCTCCTAGGACCCTAAAGCAAGATATATACTCCCCTAAGCCAGAAATTAGCATGTTCATTTAAGAAAACTTACTGTGAAAGCACTGTAACATACCAAACATTCTGAGTTGCTCTGGGCATAGCAGGCTGTCTGATCATCCACACTGGAACTTATCAATTAATCAGCCCTCTGCTCTCAATCTGAGGCAGAGATCCATGTGAGTGTTTTTAGAGCTTATCATTTAATAAAGGTGGGAAAATAGCAATTTAAGGAAAATGCAAGATGAAAGAAAGTAATCTGAGGAAAATAAAGGTGGAAGGAAAATAGGGTGAAGCAGAAACAAGTGTTAACTGTTATAGTTGATTTACAAAGGGTTTTTTTTTTTTTAACACAGTTATTACCTTATGGTCCTCGGGGAGATGAAGAAGCCTTTTTACCCATAAAACAAGAACAAAATACTTTTAGAAAATAACAAATGGAAAATAATATGTAACTCTTAAAAATACAAATTTGTTCTTGTTTAGTGGCTAAGTCATGTCCTACTCTTTTGCAGCCTCATGTACTCCAGGCTGCCAAGCTCCTCTGTCCATAGGATTTCCCAGGCAAGACTGTTAGAGTGGGTTGCTGTTTCCTTCTCCAGGGGATCTACCTGACCCAGGGGTCAAAGATAGTTTTAAAGAGTAACCCAGAAATCACCCAGGAAAATGAAACCAACATATGAATAAGAGAAGAGAGGAGAAATGCAATGAGAGAATATATCTGTGAGTCCAACAACAGGAGTTTTTAAGTGTGAAGTCAGAGAGACAGATAGGAAGAAATTGTTAAGAAAATAATACAAGAGAATTTCCCAGAACTCAATTTGGGTCTCTTGACTGAAAAGGTTTGTTGGGTGTCCAGTCCTATGGACAGCAAACATCCATAACAAGCCTCATGATAATATTTCTGAATACTAGAATGAAAAGAAAACCACACACTTCCAGGGAGCAAAAATAACGGGCTACATGAAAAGTAGCAGGAATCAGAATGTTATCAGTCTTCCCAATAGCAACACTGGATGCTAAATAATGGTGAGGAATTCCTTTAAAAGATGATGAGGGAAGGTTATTTTCAACCTAGAATTCTACACTGCCAGAAGGGTGAGAGTAGAATAAAGATCTTTTTTGAAGTGTAAGGACTCAAAGATTTACCTAAAAGGCACATTTCTTTAGAAAGCAACTGAAGACTGTGCGTTCACAACATGAGAGCAAACCAAAGAAGACACTGGAGACAGAAATTCAACCCAGGAGATGATGAAAAGCAGTCTAAGATCCACTGGACAGAGTCCTAGAGAACAATCCATGCACACTAGGACCAGAACATAGAGGGTAGTGGGAAAAAGGTCCCCGGCTAAAATTGGGACTGGCAGATTTTTGTTACGGACTGAATGTTTGTGTCCCCTCCCCCAGATTTCATATGTTGAAGTCTGGACTCCAATGTGATGGGATTAGGAGGTGGGGGCCTTTGGGAGGTTTTTGGGTCATGAGGATGGAGCCCTCATGAATGGGATTAGTGCCCTTATAAAAGGGACCCCAGAGGAGTTTTCTTTCACCTTCTTTCTGCCATTTGAGGACATCATGGAAGTTGGCAGGCTATAACTTGAAAGAGGACCCTCACCAGAACTGGGTCATCCTGGAACCTGACTCAGACTTCCAGGCTCCAAAACTATGAGAAATAAATCTCTGTTGTTTATAAGTCACCATGTGAATGGGTATTTTCTTTAAATATGGTAAAAACCTTAGGTGAATTTAGGAGGGAACTGGCAATAGAACAATAGAAAATTATGCAAATTATCAACTGTAAGGAAGACAGAACTATATATGAGAGAAAATAGTCATCATGTAATTACTTGGTACAATAAGTAATATAGATAATAGCAATATAAGCATTTTAATATATATGATATTTACCAGGAACGACTGAGCGACTGAACTGAACTGAACTGTGATACAATTCTATTGGTTAACTGGTAGTGATGGTAAAAGAGTTAATGGTCAATTATACAACAGTAAAAAGTCAGTAAGCAGTAAGTATCATCTAACACAGGTAACTGAGAAAATAGTACTGTAAATACATTAGAAAAATAAAATTCCCAAACGTCATATCATCTAAATGCACTATAGCCTTAAGTACTTGATAAATGTCATCACCTGACAAACACAGCTGATATTAAGTTTATATTCAATATCTTTAAGCAGTAATTGCAAGATGTCAAATTGGACTATATAACCATCCCAACTTATAAGAGCGAGAAAATATTGACTACCATTGTTTTCCTGTGTTGAAGTGGTGAAATCTAATTTCATTAGCATTATGGAACAATTTACCAAGTGCATGATAACTGTGAAATGGAGATTTTATATTGTCCCCAAACCAATTTCATTTTTCCCTATTCATGCTTCTGGGTATAATTTAAAAGGTCTTAAAAACTGAATTACCCTGTACTATTTTCAGGCCCTATAATGTTAAGAAACACAAATATATACTTGACTTCTATTTTCCATTTGTTAATTTTTTTTGTCATGAGAAAGTCATACAAACAGAATGAGGACAGATTGAACATTAAGATTCAATAGACTCATTTTAATGAGAAAGGTTATAATAGGAAGAGGAAATAGAATAAAATTCACCCAGAGACAGCAAATGATCCGATGCTAACGCCTTCTTCTGGCTGCTTTACTCTTGCAGTCATCATTCTAGATGCCTTGGCCTGAAGGATCTTTTATGTAATTTAAACATATCCTCTGTTCTCAGAACTGAGATAACCAATTTCATATTTTCCATTTTGCTAGTAAAGTGTAAGAGGCTCCAGGTGGAAATGAGAGGAATGCTTCGTCTAGGCAAATATGTAATTGTTCTGTTAGAAACACCTTCATCCAGAAAGATAAATTAACTCATTTTGGTGGCATCTTCTTGAGCCAAATACACTTCAAAGTGGGGACAGGATAGGACATAAGCTCTGAAATTAAAATGTGGAGATATATTTATATCAAAATCATTTTCTCTCCATCCCTGTAAAACAGGAAGATAATACTGCCCAGAACGACCAGACGTGCTTACCCACAGAGGTGATACAAACAGAAAAATTCAACACTTCACAGTGGTGTTCTGATGCCAACCCTCACAAGAGGAGAAAAGTCCACACTATATCCTAAACCTACCTCTACCAGGACGGCTCCAGGTTATTATTACATCTTTGGAGCCTTAATTATCATTTGCAACTTTATCCCCCAGTGGGGAAAGGACTCAGTTAACTAAATGTTCTAATGAACTAAATGAAAAATCTTCGTGAAACTAAAATAAAACAATTTTTACTTAAGACTACTTTATTTAATGAAAATAAAATAAACCGAAACTAAAAGTTTTAATGAAAATAATCACTGAAAAACATTTGAGGTTGGGGGGATTATTTCTCAAAGGCAGGTAAGACCCATGGATGAAGAAAATACTTTTGGCCAAGTTTGAATGCCCTCATTTGAACTCAGTGAAAATGAAAATAGTAATTGTTTTACTGTAATTATTGGATTTTTGATTGAGGAAAAATGAACTGTAGAATTTGTGTTTGTGTAATTCAAGAGATGGCTGCCAGCTGTCAAGTAGTAAGTCCACAGGTAGAAATCTCAGTTTTGCTAAATTTTGTTTTATATTCGCTACTGAAAATACTGATTTAAATGTCCTCAGTTGCTCATTCATGTCCAACTCTATGCAGTCTCAAGGACTGTAGCCTGCCAGGTTCCTCTGTCCATGGAATTTTCCAGGTAGGAATACCGGAGTGGGTTGCCATTTCCTTCTCCAGGGGATCGTCCCAACTCAGGGATCAAACCCAGGTCTCTTGCATCTCATGCATTGGCAAGTAAGTGCTTTACCACTAGTGCCACCTGGGAAGACCAGCTTTAAAATATACTACATCAAAGGTGAACAAAAACATTCATCAGTATTTCAGACACACATGTTATTGACTGGTTTCCTTCTGGAAAGACCTTGCCCTGAAACCCCAGGAGAAACACTGCCTCCTGTGATAAAACATGGGAATACTTGACGACACCACATTGCTCCTCTGTGTCCCAAAGAGCCAGGTGCCCAAAGACAAAATGCCATGTGGTTGTCTGCCTTGACTTAAGATGGGGAAAGGCATGGACCACACGCAGGACACCCAGGCCCTGGAGTGCTAGGATAAGGAGCCAATTTCTGGAGCGGCCCGAGAGGCAGGCTGAGGACGAGGATCCCAGCATATGCCTGGTGATGGGACCTCTCCTCCTTGTCCACTGCACCCCCAGTGGTGAACTCTAACTTGGCTGAAGGAAGGACATCCCCTCCCCACCCAGCCCCATGGCATTGCCTTTTCACCTGCTCTCTCCACAGCCTTTGGTTGAGAGCTTTGTACTCAGGGGCCTGGACTCCACTCTGGTCGTGCCAACTGTAGCTGCTATGCTCCAAGCAGGGGACTTCAGCTCTCTTTCCCCATCTTTTCTCATCTAACAAGGAAGATGATTTCAATACCTACTGCCTGGGGTTAACAGGCGCATCGAGGCGATGAAGTGTTTAGCACAGAGCCTGGCGTAGGTGTGTGAGGAGTAGCAGTTACTCATTGTGTGTTGATCTACTGATGCTTTTAATATCTGTTGGCCCCCCGACAAGGGATTCCCAAGTGGTGCTAGTGGTAAAGAATCCGCCTGCCAACGCAGGAGATGCAAGAGACATGGCTTCAATCCCTGGATTGGGAAGATCCCCTGCCTTGAGAATCCCATGGACAGAGGAGCCTGGTGGGCTACCATCCCTGTGGCCACAAAGTGTTGGACATGACTGAGTGGCTGAATACACACTGGCCCCTACTAAGTGGTCCTGCCCAGGGACACAGAGATGAATCAGACACAGTCATCCCCCAGAGAGACTATCATTCCCATGAGGCTCCCTGCCTAATACAAGCCCTCTGACTGGGGCAGAGACTTCAGACTCTGTTTCAGGGCACATATGTGATCCTCTACCCCAGGCCTCCACCCACCCCGTGTGTCCCACCCAAGAGGTCACAGTTGCATGTCCCTCTCTACAATTGCTATTTGCTTTCCTTGCTTCAGAAAATTTTTTACCCAAGGGCTTTCTGCCTTCTCAGAGTCCTGTGCTAATTATGATAAACAGGTTTTGGAATTCATAAAGTGGGAGAGGTACAGTTTCACAAAGAGAAGGGATGAGAGAGAGACAAAATAGCAGGGATCCACTTTCCTAAGTGCTTGGCCAGAGCTCGTTGATTGGATTTAACAAACAGCTCACAGAGAGGAAGTTTTGTTCCTGACTAATGGCATTCATCCCATGCCCCAAATAACCAGGAACCATGGATACAGTCAACAATCAAAGAGCAAGCAGGTAGCCAGTCCCCACCTACCCCGTTGTGCTAAAGGCATAAAAGGCCACTAGCTGAGCATGCCTTTGGCTGAATGGAAGTGGACAGCAACCACACCACTCGGGAATTTTGCTGCCTGGTGACAAACCTTCTGAATCGATTCCAGCTTTTAGGGCTACAAGTCCTCAGGGTCCTCATTATTTTATGCTGCAAAAGCATAAGTGCCCACAGAATAGGCAGAATGGGAATGAGGAAGATGTGTGCTTGGAAGAGAATGCACAAGTAGTCAATATCACTTAACTCATGGGAGCCAAATACATTTGGAAGCTGGATCTCTTTTCAGGATGCAGGGAGCAGATGGGCACGCTGAATCCACAGAAGCATCCTTTAGCCTTTGAGAGGCACTCGGGTCCAGAAGATAAGACTGGTTTTCCCTATGGATCTTCATCCTCAGTGGCCCCACCAAGAGTCATCTCACGGGAGGGGGTCATTGAGGGCTTTCAACAAGCTTGCAGGAAGTCGGCTCTCCCCTCCCCACTTGGCATGCTGATATTTGCCTGATTACAATTTCCTTCCTCTCTTTTTAAAGAACTGTGTCCAATATATTAACATCACAGAGAGAAAATGCTCCTATTATAGGCTTAAAATTTATAAAGATGTCTTCTAACTTTATTTAGTACAGTGTTTTTCAAACTTATTTGAACATTTGAATATAGACTTGTGTGTATGTGAAACTCTCACTAATACCCCAACTCTAGAGCCCTATGATAGCCTGCCTAGGGGCAACAGCCAGGAGAGAGGGCTGTCCATGGCCTCACCCCAAGGATCTGTGCTCACTGTCGGTCACTGTTACATCCACCTCTCTGATCAACCCATTGCATGCTCCCAAAGTACCATCTTGAGAATCACTAACAATAGCCTGCTGAGCAGAGAATCCCATATAGTGTACAATTCTAGCCCTGAAGTGATCCTTTGAATTTATCTGGTACAAACCAGTAAACATTCAGATGAGAAAACACCTAGAAAGGGGAAGCAAGTTGATAGCTAAGGTAGAAATCGAATTTGATTCTCCAGCTCTCTCCAGGGTTACTTTAATCATTCTGTTCTTTCCCCCACCAGTTACCCCCCTCTGGTTCTCCTTGTCTAGGAGACTAGCAGTCCTGGTTACACACCCCAGATCATCTGACAACACTCCCCATTTCAATCCTGAACTTTACTTCCCATTGAACATGACCACCGTTCTTGTAATTACTTGCATTTGGGACACAAGAGCCATCTGGGATCCCTCTTATTCCTAAAGATAATCAAAGACACAAACTTACATAAAAGTAGAAACATGAGGAGGTTTGCACGTTAGGATGACCACTCAGGCTGCAGGAAGAAAATGGATGGGCCTGAGGCTGGTCTCTCTGCCAGGAAAGCCCTTCCCCCAGGTACCCACATAATTGACTCCCATCTCTGCTTAAATATCAACCTGTCATCTTCTCAGGGAGGCCTTCAGATAGCTACCTTAGACAAAATAGCCATCTTTCCCCGTTCCTTTTAACTTTGTTTTTCTAAATGTCATTTATTAGCCCCTCCCATTACATACTGTTTTTGTTCATTTATCTTTTCTCTACTTGTGTGCACCTTATATGTACAAGGCTTTGCTTAAAAAAATACATTGCCATGTATCAAATACCTAGAACATAGTAGCTGCTCATTAAATTTTTTGAACACTGTTCTACAAAACATTTTTGTACTTAAGCTCTTTTTTAGGAACATAAGGGTTTTTCTCAGGTACAAATCTAGAAATGGAATTGCTGGGTCAAAGAGCTCGTGCAAATCCAGCTTCTTTTATGATTTCCAAATTGTTTTTCAATGTGGTTGTATTAAGTTACATGCCTACAGGCTGTTTCCAAGTTTCTGCATCTTTACCAACCACTGATATTCTGTCTTTCTAAATTTCAGCAATAAGGGTAATGATTTTTAGTCATATAGGAAGAATGATTCCCAAGTATAGAAAATATATAGTGTGTAATACTGGAAGGAAATGTATCAAAATATCAATGAAATAGTAATTGCTGGGTAATGGCTAGCGGGGCAGAGTTACATCTTGTTGTATAAATTTCCCTGTTTCTATGTGTCTTCTACATCTCTCTTATCCCTTTGGACCATAAGGGCCATTTTTCCTTATGTTAAGCCATACTGAAAAGGAGCAAAGCCTCAAAATAGCCTCTTAATAAAATATGGAAATAACGCCAATGTCCATCAACAAATGAATGGATAAAGACATGTAATACATATGTACAATGAAATATTATTCAGCCTCAGTAAAGAAAGAAATGCTGTGATTTTTGACAACATGAATGTATCTTGAGGACATCATACTAAGTGAAATAAACCAGATAGAGAAAGGGAAAAACCCTGCATGATCTCCCTTATATATGGAATCTAAAACTGTCAAACTCATAGAAGCAAAGAGTAGATTGGTGGTACCCTGGGGCTGAGGGAAGCTGAAACGGAGAGTTACTGTTCAACTGGTATAAAGCTTAAAGGAGAAGGGGGTGGCAGAGGATGAGATGGTTAGATAGTATCGCTGACTCAATGGACATAAATCTGAGCAAACTCCTGGAGAGAGTTAAGGACAGGGTAGCCTGGCATGCTGCAGTCCACGGGGTTGCAAACAGTCAGGCATGACTTAGTGACTGAACAATAACAACATGCAAGACGGGTTAGTTCTAGAGATCTGGGGTACAACATTATGTCAAGTCAACAAAACTATACTGTGACTTAAAAAGAGGATGGATCTCATATTAAGTGTTCTTACTACAGAAAACAAAAAACTAAAAAAGCCCCAAAGAAACACAAAGGAAATTTCTGGGCGTGATGGGTGTATCTTTTGCTTTGATTGTGGTGATGGTTTCACAAGTGTGTGCGTGCATCCAAACTCCTCAAATTGCTCACATTAAATACGTGCAGCGTGTTGCATATAGATTATAACTCAGTAAAGCTGTTTCAAAGATAAATGGAGCATGGGACAAAGATGCAGTGCCGACTGGCAGAGCCAGTTTCTCTCCCTCAAAGATGAGGCAAGGCTGAGGCAGAGGGAGAAGAGATGAGCATGGAGAGCGAGGAGTAGGGAGAACAGAGTCTGAGAAGGGGAGCAGCCTCCTGCCCTGAAATCTAGGAGCCGAGTAGGAGAAGGTGGGAGTCTAGCTGTCATAGCATATGGGCAGGTGATCTCCTCACCCAAACCCCATGACCGAGTCACAAGCTACCAGTCCTCGTGTGGTGGTGGTTGCACACAGGGATGTGCAAATAACACACCTGCCTTTCTTTCGAGTTTTCTAACACCCCCCTGGATCCACCCCTCTCTCCAGGAGGGACCTTTCTCCTACATTCTGCTTGAACTGGCACATGCCACCACTAAGCAGTGATCACACTGTGTTGTTCTTGTTTTAGTGACTGTCTCCTCACTGGACTGCAAGATCCCTGAGGCCAGGGGTCATCTCTGTCCACTGCGGTATCCAGAGACCCTTGTGCAAGCTTACACTTCAGGCTCTTGAGAAGTTTGTGTGCATGCTCAGTCGTATCCGACTCTTTCTGACTCCATGGACTGTAGCCTGCCAGGCTCCTCTGTCCATGGGATTCTCCAGGTGAGAATACTGGAGTGGACTGTCATGCCCTCCTCCAGGAGATCTCTCTGGCCCAGGGATCGAATTTGCGTCTCCTACATTGCACATGGATCTTCATCACTGAGCCACAGGGGAAGCCCTTGATAAGTACATGTTGATGTGATTATCACCCCTGACCTGATCTCAGGAACCAGCGAACAGTGGTGCAGATAGTGTTGAAGAAAGTCACCTTTTCTCCCAGATTTCTTTTACTATCCTTTCTGGAAGAGACATCCCAGAGTCTGTAGGTACTGCGAAGGAGTCACTGGCACCAGCTAGATGGGAACCAGGCAGCTCTGGATCAGACGCAGGTTGTGGGAGGACAGCTGTGACTCAGGAGTTGTGGACTCTGGAAGGATCAAGGCAAATCTCTCCCCACCCTGGAGAAATAGCACAAAGCCTGTGCCTTCAGGGACTGCCCCACAGGCTCAGCAGTAAAGAATCCACCTGCCAATGCAGGAGATGTGAGTTCGATCCCTGGGTCAGGAAGACCCCCTGGAGAAGGAAATGGCAACCCACTCCAGTATCCTTGCCGGGGAAATGCCATGGACAGAGGAGCCTGACAGCCTAGAGTCCATGGGGTCACAAAATCAGACAGAACTTAAGCAACTAAGCAACAACAACTGCGCCTTCCTAGGGAGTGGTCCACAGGGCACACCCAACCCTCACTAGTGAATTAATCCAGAGAGCCAAGGCAATCTGAAGAGGAATAATTATACTTTTTCTGACGTCACTTTTAAAATATCTCCCTCTGCAAATAATCAAATGGAATGAAGCTGCACCGTTTGAAAGCCAGATTTTGCAAAAGATACTTTTGAGAGAAAAACAGCAATTTTCAGACTTTTTCACTTACATATTGCTCAGATGAAGATTGTATAAAACCTGCCCCAGTAAGTAAGAAATAATTTTTGTGGCCAAGATCTAAGCCTCTGGGGCCTAAGCTTCCACTGTGCTTACCTCCTAATGGGCTTAGAGGGGACTGTGTTCTGATGACTCAAATAAGCACAGATTCACAGTCTGTGGTTGTCATCGTTTGAAAGTGAAAGTGAAAGTGAAGTCGCTCAGTCATGTCCGACTCTTTGCAACCCCATTAGGTCCTCTGTCCATGGGATTCTCCAGGCAAGAATACTGGAGTGGGTTGCCATATCCTTCTCCAGGGGATCTTCCCCACCAAGGGATCAAACCCAGGTCTCCTGCATTGCAGGCAGACGCTTTACATCTGAGCCACCAGGGAAGATCGCCTGTCATCGTTTAGTTGTTCTAAAAGGATAATTTCTGCATGTTAAATATGCATATGGATTTCAGCAATGTTACTATTAAGATTTATGTAGCTTTAGTTATGGAACCTGGAGAAGGCAATGGCAACCCACTCCAGTACTCTTGCCTGGAAAATCCCATGGACGGAGGAGCCTGGTGGGCTGCAGTCCATGGGGTCACTAAGAGTCAGACACGACTGAGTGACTTCCCTTTCACTTTTCACTTTCATGCATTGGAGGAGGAAATGGCAACTCACTCCAGTGTTGCTGCTTGGAGAATCCCAGGGACGGTGGGCCTGGTGGGCTGTCGTCTATGGGGTCGCACAGAGTTGGACACGATTGAAGCAACTTAGCAACAGCTGCAGCAGTTATGGAATCAGCTTAGAACAGAACATATGTCTGCTGTAAAGCAATAGTCATCATCTCCATATAGCACATTATCAGGGCAGAGAGGACCTACCAGATTGCCATAACTCAAAAAAGCCTAAACATGTATTTGCATTCCCTCTGGGACTTGAAGTGGGAAGGCACATTAGAGGGCTTCCCTGCAGGGATGAATTCACTCTATTATGGCCACACAAGCATATTCCAGAGCCTTTGGCCTCTTCACTCCAGCATAGGTACAGGTCTTTGACAAGTCAGAGGAAACTCTGATTGCTTTCAAACATTATCATTCTGACTGTCCCTAAATACCATAATCATGTTTGTCAATAGAACCCCTAATTAATATTTTTTATAACTCCTAGGAGAGGTAGGTTTATATTTTGTAATGTTGGGATATACAAAATAAAATGCACCAACTATAAGCATTTAGTTCAATGAGCTTTAAAAATCATATAAATCTGTAAAACTACAATTCAAAGCAAGAGGAAAGGTCAGTTTTAATTCTGCTTTCAAACTAGAGCTTGCCTTAGAATGACCAAAGAGACTTGTTACAAGAATATTGTTATACCCATCACCAGGGTCTCTCATTTTGTGGGTAAAGTAAGGTCTTGAGAATTGGCATTTCTAGTAGGTTCTCAGATGAGGGCAATGTGTTTCTTGCAACTCCCCAGGCAATCTTAAAGCTGCGGGTCCAATACTTGGAGAACCGTGATGCCTGATACTGCTCAGCCCTGACTATGCATTAGTACACCCTGGGAAGTCTTTAAGACCTGGCAACCCTCTTCGCCTTCCCGTGTGTCTGATCTGGTTGGGGCTAAAGGAGATGGGGGCTTCCCAAGAGGTACTAGTGGTGAAGAACTTGCCTGCCAGTGCAGGAGACATAAGAGATGAAGGTTTGATCTCTGGGTCAGAAAGATCCCCTGGAGCAGGGAATGGCAACCCACTCCAGTATTCTTGCCTGGAAAATCCCACAGACAGAGGAGCATGGTGGGCTACAGTCCATGGGGTCACATAGAGTCGGACACAACTAAGCGGCTACATAGCAGCAGCAGCAAAAGAGACAGAGTAACCTGCCCTGCTTCTCTGGAATAGATGCCAGCACCACCTTTAAAAAATAAAAGCAGAGAAGCGCACACAACAAATGTATAGCTCAGTGGAGTATTAAGTGGTGAGTATCCTCGTAACCACCAGACAGGTCAAGAAATTGAACTTGATCAGCCACTCAGAGCTGTCCCTTCTCAATCACAGCCCCCTCCATTCTGACTTTTACAGCAATTTCTTCTTTGGTTTCTTTTCAGTTTTTTTCACACTACACACTAGTTTCATCTTGCCATTAAAAACGTTGACACATCTTTTAAATTTCTTTTAATTTTCAGAGTTACCTCCAGCCCTTTCTTTTCCTTATGTGTACATGTTGAAAAACCCAAGCAATTTAACCTGTGGCTTCCAACAGTGTGGATTTTGTTGGTTGTGTACTTGTCTTGCTGTTAATATGTCCCTCCTTCTTACATGTTTCTTGAAAATTACAGCCAGAGCCAAAGGCTTGAATAGACTCCAGTTTGATTGCATTGGCAAGACTATAAACATGCTATATTCTCTCTTTTTGTGAAGTTAGCCGTTATTATTTCATAATGCCTAGGTCTGTTTATTCCCTGGGGATTTCAAAATGGTCGTATTCTAATTCCATATTTCTTTTTATGCTTTTAATTGGAATGATTTTATAACAGAGAATGTTGTCCCTGATATACTATTTGGAGACCCAGTAGGACAGTTTATTTAGGAAAAAAAGGAAGAAATGCATCCTTCTTTCTCAGTTTTTAAGAAAATGAAACCCCACAAAGTTAGCCAGTTAGTTTGGGTTAAAACTATTATTGATAATTCATGGACCCAAAACATATATGATGGATTTTAATTCCTTTCAGTTATCCTTATTGTAGGAAAATTGGGTCTTATATGTCAATTGGGAGCCTATTCAGGTTGGTCAGTGAATCTTTTTGATATGACCTTAGTGGTCTTCGATAACTTTCTTGCTGTATTCTAGGGTTATTGGCTTTTTTTTTTTTTCCCTGTCTCAGACTTGGGATCAACCATAATTTCTTTTAATAGGAAATGAAATCTGAAGATCACTTGTGGGTGGGTCATTGTTTCTGGGTTTTAAGTGGAAAGGATACATATATATATATATGTATATATATATATAGTCTGTATATATATATATATATAGTCCATGGAGTTTTCCAGGCCAGAATACTGGAGTGGATAGCCTTTAAGAAGGAGAGCATACAGAAGAAGGGGTAGCCTTTCCCTTCTCCAAGGGATCTCTCCAATCCAGGGATCGAACCCAGGTCTCCCACACTGCAGGCAGATTCTTTACCGGCTGAGCCACAAGGAAAGCCCAAGAATACTGGAGTGGGAAGCCTATCCCTTCACCAGCAGATCTTCCCAACCCAGGAATCGAACCAGGATCTCCTGCATTGCAGGTGGATTCTTTACCAAGTGAGCTTTCAGGGAATTCCATATATATATTCTTATTTATATGTATGTGCTGAAAAGATAAAATACTTCATGAGATGATATAGCTATGTCTAACTTAAATGAAGGACTGTAGGTCCCTTTTACATGTTAGACCTGTATCTCCATTGTTCCACCCTAAGAATCCTGATGAAATCCTCAGAGCCAGAGGAGTATTTATTTGCTCCATTTCACAATACACATTCACCAGCTTCAGAATACCAATATCAATACAACAAATACCAATATGATTATAAAAAATAATTAAAGAATTTCTTATTTATGTTCTTCTTACTCCTTCCCTTTTTGAAATGGTTGTACCATATCTACATTGTCACAGCAGATACATACCTGATAATACTTTCTCTTTTTAACCTTCATTTAGAATTCATTCTACAAATAGCTGTGCATGCAATGTTCACCGCCAGGCTTTATGTAAATATCTCTCTAGTTCCTTTGAGGATCTGAAGCTCATTCTCCGGTATATTTTCTGGGAAGGAGCCTGTAAACAATATTCAGAGATCTTGTTGATAATACATTATACCCTTTATACTTATTTTATTCCTAAATCTTTCCTGAGTTGGTGTTTCCTTTTGAGTTTTTCCAATTTTAATGGATATTGTTATTTCATGTCATGTATCATTTTCCAAATGTAATTTTGCTCATTTTGAAATAGTGGATTATAGTTTTCTGGGCTTGCATTTCTGGCATGCATTCATCATCTTTAAAGATATTATCCTACTCATTATTCTCAGTTTTTTCTACTATTAACTTTGAATGAACATGACTTTGAATTATACTTGCTGCTCATTTTTGTATGAATTTATTTTCTCCTGAACTTTTAGTAGGAGGCAAGGTTCAGAACAGCATTTCTCATTTCCCAGAGTTCCTGCTTCTGTTGTTTTTGTTTAAGAGGTGTGCAAAACTCGGATAGCTGACTTCCTGAATTTTCTTGGTGTTTCCCCTCTCCTACTTCTTTTTTTTAATTTTATTTATTTATATTTAGTTTTGGCTGTGTTGAGTCTTTGTTGCTGCAAGAACCTTTCTCTTGTTGTGGTGAGCAGAGGCTACTCTCTAGTTGTGATGCCCAGGTTTCTCATTGCTGTGGCTTCTCTTGTTTCGGAGTATGGACCCTCGGGCATGTGGGCCCCGTAGTTGCAGCTCCTGGGCTCTAGAGCATAGGCTCAATAGCTGTGGAGCATGGGCTCTGCAGTATGTGAGATCTTCTTGGTTCAGGAATCGAACACGTGTCTC
The DNA here is from genome assembly GCF_023091745.1 of Budorcas taxicolor. NCBI lineage: Eukaryota > Metazoa > Chordata > Mammalia > Artiodactyla > Bovidae > Budorcas > Budorcas taxicolor. The sequence goes on along the minus strand of NC_068932.1, from coordinate 40,026,774 downwards.
TTGCACTGGCAGGCGGATTCTTTACCACTGAGCCACCAGGGAAGCCTTCCCCTCTTCTCCTTCTCTCTGGACTTTCTCTTTCCTTTTTCTCTATTGTCCATATCCTGCTCAATTTTGTTTCCACTCCCAGATGTTTCTCTTCCATATGACTTTCTGTCCTGGAAAGCAGTTCTGATAAGTCAATTTCAAGTTCATTCAAACTGCCTGATTACCTTTCAAAACTTGCCAAGGAAAGCCTCCATTTAGTCACTAACAGTTTTATCCACGGTTCACAAATCGATCGAATTTCGTTTTCCAGTGAATACCCACTGGGTATTTGGAGTTCTCCTCCTTCACAATCTTCAGATCCCCCATTGCCGCCTTCCACTTCCTTCCACAGAAAATGCTTTTAGACAACCTCCTTAGAACGTAGGCATACTTTTCTTTCCTCTGCTGTTTCACTCGAGAAAATTCACCATGACAGTGTGAATTTTATAATCTATCCCTCCCTTGAAAAATATTCTAAAATATGATTAAGAAGGTGGTTACACTATAGGATTACAGCAACACTGTGGGACAGTCATAGAATCTACCTGAATCTCCACCAAAAAACTACATGAAAGAAATCAGACACTAAATGAAAAACTCATGGACAATATATATTTACGAAATCATTAAGTGATAAGATATACCCCCTGCCCTGCACCCTGTAATAAAAGGAGAGGGGTACAAACCTGAATTGGTCAATACATGCCCCTTGTTTTTCCAAGAGAAACTTGTTTGTGTTTCACATTTTAGAAGAAATGAAACATTTCAAGAAGCTTCCTTTTAGCTGTGGCCAAAGAAAATTACATTCCACACCCAAATATACACAGCTGGGTATGGGAGTGGGGGGGAGTAAGAGCTTTCATGGAGTTATTAAGGCTGCAGCATAAGAAATAAAATTCTCAATGGAAATTCTTTTAAGCTCATGAAATTTGAGAGAAACAAAAAATTTAAGACCCAGTTTATTATTTGATTTCACAAAAATGCCTGGTGTCAAAGCAATTACCCATTTTAAATGCTTCAGCAGAGAAAACATACACTTCCTCAGCTGAGATTTGGGGGGAAGAAGGCAGGCAGTAGCTAGTAGCATCATAAATCTCTGAAGGATCTGAACAAGCATCTTCTGAACATTTTAAGAGTTTAACGAGTGCTAAACTTCAGCCCTGAAGAAACAAGCCAGAGAGCAGTTTCATCTTTTGTAAATCTCAGCTTCCATCTGGAGTCTTTCTTGCAGGGGAGAAGTAAACATCATCCTTTTTAAGAAGAGATAAGATCTTAATTGCCTGTTTGACCCTCACACAGCTTTTTCCCATGAGCAAAATTTAATGTAGCCTGTTTGGATATTGATAGCTTACTCATGAATATTCCTTGTGATATAAAATCAAGACAGATCTGTGAACACTTCCGAAAAACTGCAGTCTATCTTTGGAGAAAGGGAGAAAGGTGCACTATCATCAGATACAAGCTATGTTCCCAAATGACACTAGAATTTTTAAAGTTATATTAATAAAGATGATGGCAAATAATCATACAAATCCAGTTACAACACAAATCAAGATAGTAAAAGAATCTCTGGCACTGATATTTTTTTAAAAAGATTACAGCCTAGGAAGGACAGTATAATCTAATTTTCTGAGTTGGCTGCACTACAGAATTGCTTGAAATGGGATCCACTTAGAATTCACATTTCCTGCCACAGATTATTGTCAGGGTGTTGAAGAGTGATTTCCAGTATGTTCTTTCATGTTTGTTTCCTTGAAACCTTGGACAAGGACTATCACATGATTAACAAAATCTTTCTAGAAGCAGGATGATGGCCCAGGGACAAACTATGCTTAAGACAGAGGAACAAGAGCTAGAGAAGTCAGTAAAAGCCACACGTGATAAATTTGCAAATGATTGTCACTGCCAGATGGAAAACGACAGTTGGCTTATTAGGATTCGACAGATACATAGAGGAATCATCAGAAAATTATGAGGTGCCTCAGCATGATGCTTCAAAGGCTGTGCTTTAGATAAATGCACTTGGGCAGAATTTTTGTCTACCCGTTGTGTGATCCTGGGCAAGTAACTTAACCTGATCCATCATATTGGGATAATGATAGTATCAATCTTGTAGTGTGTGTGAGAATGGAAAGACAGGATGCTCATAGATGCTTAGCACTGGGATAATTTCATAAAATTTTTACACATCACTCAAACATTGAGGAGGGATAAGGCTGACAGGACAAGCTGACATCCTAGGCTAGCACTGGATGCAATTTGGTAGGTGGGCTAGTCTTATTTGGAAAGTAGAGACCACCCCAAAGGCGAAAAACATTGAAGCTGAAGAACTGAAAAGGAAATTAGGAGAATAAACTGTCTTATGTATAAAAAAGCTGATTTTCAGACAAGAGTAAAAGAGAGTGGGGAGTTTGTCTCATTAACTTCCTAAGAATCTGGGGTCTATTTGACTTTCCCTGGGTGAAGTAGACATGTCTGGGGCATCCACTACTTCTTCCTTGCCTTTCTTCAAGGACACACAAAGGTGAGCCCTTGTGGTCATGTTCGTGTCACATCGACCTGCTCCTCCCTGGAGCAGTCATTGAGACCAGCAAGGGACCCAACCAAGCCCAGACGGGGCCAACCTGATCCTCTTTCCAGGAGAAACTTGTCTCATGTCTGGATACCACGTTATGTCAAGCCATTTTGCAAAATTCATCAACAGTTTCCAAATAAAATTAATTTAGATTTATAACTTTAACAATACATACTTGTAGTGTGTGTGTGTGTGTGTGTGTGTGTGTGTGTGTGTGTATGTGTGTGTGTACACGTGGCTTAGTTGCTCAGTCGTGTCCAACTCTGTGACCCTTTGGACAGTAGCCACCGGATCCTCCATCCATGAGATTTTTCAGGCAAGAATACTGAAGTGGGTTGCCATTTCCTCCTCCAGGGGATCTTCTTGACCCAGGGATAGAACCTGTGTCCCTTGCATTGCAGGCAGGTTCTTTACCTGCTGAGCCACTGGGGAAACCCGCTTGTAGTAGAACAGTCTTTGGAATAAGAAAGAAATTGTAACATTAGATCAGAGATGAGGAGTCTTAAATCAAGAAAGCCAATAAACTCAGTGCTGTCAGAGGCATTCTGTGGGTACAAGAAGTAAAAGTCTGGCTGGGAAGAGCAGAGAAGATACAAAGTGATGCAATGCCAAGAGTTAACTTGACTGGTACAAAGAAGAGGTGAGAGATGGAAGCTCTACCTACAAGCGTTTGAATCCTTCTGGTTCCAAAGCCCTTTGCTTATTGAGATGAGTAACTGGAAATGGCTACTGGGAACACCCAATGTCTTCTACTGCTGCAGTAATCTCCAAAGGACGTTTACTTATTTTTGTTCTTGGTTCTCTATTTTTTAAAATCTTCCATCAGCACAGTAGAGAAATATTTTTAAAATTTGAAGAACTGAGAAATGGAATTTTCACTTTGACCAAGGAATAAAAAACTATAAATGAAAACTCTAATAAACACCATTGAAAGCCAGTCTACTCCTTTACTGCCTTTTATATTTTCCTTTTCTTCTTCCTAGACAGCTACAGGAAACTCACTTCAGGAACCAGGGAAGACCATGCCTGCTAAGCAATCTGGCTCCTTCATCTCTCAGACTGACAGAACCAACCCATTGTATCCTATCCCCTCTTACAAAGCTGGCGAGGTCCTTCACCATGGGTGAGCAGAGCCATTTTGCAATGCAGCAGTGCAGCCTGAAGGCACCTGGCAGGATAAGCTATCTCTTCCTTTCTTTCCTTGGCTGAGTTATGACTCATGCTTTCTATTCCTTGCTCCCCTTGAGCTATTGCTTTGGGCCACCGATCTTCTTATGATATTAACATTATGACACAATGTCAAGGTTTCACCATGGCCCTTGGGTTCACTTAAGAAGAAAGCTCTGAGCATATGTTCTCTGGGAAAGTTTGTCACAGTAGAATATGAGGAGCAGGAATGAGGACAGGAAAGCTTAGTTATTTACTAAACATCCATAAACTCACTGAGCTGGATGGCCCAGTTCAGAGAATTTTTCAGGTTTATTCATATCCAGATGGAGATCACTAGGCTGTACAAAGCAGCTTCCCTTGTAGTTCAGTTGGTAAAGAATCTGCCTGCAAGGCAGGAGACCTCGGTTCAGTTCCTGAGTTGGGAAGATCCCCTGGAGAAGGCAATGGCAACCCACTCCAGTATTCCTGCCTGGAGAATTCCATGGACAGAGGAACCTGGAGGGCCATAGTCTATGGGGTCACAAGAGTTGGACACGACTTAGCGACTAAACCACCACCACCAGGCTGTATAAAAGAGGCTGAGAGTGGTCAAATATCAAATTATTCCTGGTGGTCAGATTCATGCAAAGACTATATCTATTGAAAAGATATGTGGGGCTTTGGGAATTATTTGATAATTAGTATTGGAGAGAAAGAGCATTTAAATAGCTAAGGTTTGTTCCTCACTTACACAATTTCATAAAATGTGCAGTTTTCCCCTCAATTAAATAGTGATTTTTGTCCACAGTGAGGCATTACGACACACTGATTAGAATGGCTAATGATTTTAAAAACTGGTCCTACCTCTTGTTGACAAGGATGAGGAGAACCTGAAACTCATATATTCCTAGCGTGTGTGTGCTCAGTCATGTCTGACTCTCTTCGACCACATGGACTGTAGCCTGCTGGGCTCCTCTGTCCATGGGATTCTCCAGGCAAGAATCCTGGAGTGGGTTGCCATTTCCCACTCCAGGAGATCCTCCTGACCTAGGGATCGAACCCACGTCTCTTGTACTTCCTGCATTTCCTGCATTGGCAGGCAGTTTCTTGACCACTGTGCACTTCCTGGTAGCGGTGTCAAAAGAATATAACTAGTTTGACAAACAGACAATCTCTTGAAAAGTTAACCATACAGCTGCCATGTGATTCAGCCACTCTTCTTCTAGGTATTTACCTAAGAGAAATGAAAGCACACTTCTGTGTAAAGATTTGTGCATGAATGTTCACAGCCGCTTTAGTTGGAATAGCCAAAAACTGGAAACAATCCAAATGTCTATCAAAGGAGGAAGAATCAATAAGTTGTATTTTGTCCATACAATGGAGTACTACTCAGCAATAAAGAGGAATGAGTTATTGAAAAATTCATCAACATTGAAGAAGCTCAAAATAATGATCCTGAATAAAAGAAGTCAGAAAGAATAGAGCATATGCCATCTGATTCCGTTTACATAAAGTCCTAGGAAATGTAAATTAATCTGTCATGACAAAAAATGCTTCAGTGGTTCTTAGGGATGTGAAGAAGAAAAGGGGCAGGTAGAAGGGATTACCAAGGGACAAGGAGAAACCATTGGAGGTGATAATACTTTCAATGCCTTGACTGTGGTGATGGTGTCACAAGTATATGGTGTCATAAGTAAAACTTTATCCAACTGAACACTTTAAATATGTGCAATATATTGCCTGTCAATTGTATCTCAGTTATCCAATTTTTTAATTAAAAAATCACATGATTAGGTTTAACATCTGTCTCTCCTAGAGACATAAGCTCTTTGTGGATCAAGCCTGGGATGATCTGGCTCACTGCTGTATCTGCAGCAACTTAAACAGTGCCTGCCACACAGTAAGCATATAATAATTATTTATTAAATGAATTAATGGCTGAACTAATCCCTACTTAAGCAAGAATTCGATATTATTATGTCTTCCATTGTCTAGTTGAAATTTACATTCCTAATGATTTTTTAAAGAACCCAATTGGCTATTCTTAGTCTGGCATTGAAACATGTGCAATCTTATAGGTTATGACAAATATACCTTTGAAATCAGGGATCCTGACTTTATTTTTATTTTTTATTTTTTTCAGTGTGTATGTCTGTGTTTTTTTTTTTTTAACCTTATTTTACTTTACAATACTGTATTGGTTTTGCCATACATTGACATGAATCCGCCACGGGTGTACATGAGTTCCCAATCCTGAATCCCCCTCCCACCTCCCACCCCATATCATCTCTCTGGATCCTGACTTTAAAATAATTCTTGCTACTACTTATAACATGCTTATCATAGAAAATTTGGGAATATAGAATAACATGGAAACTTTTTTTAAAGGCTGTGTCCTTGTTTCTTATCCCGAAATGTGACTAATTGTGAAAATATCATGTTTTAAAGAATGAATATTATGAACTTGAATAAACTTTTTAAAAAATGGTTCTCCAGATTCTGTATGATTTCAATACCTGTAGACCATGAAATTTTTGTACCTTGCTTTATGTCCCTGGATATGCTCCAATGTGTCCTGGTTTGTAGTCTATGGGAACCCAATATAATTTGTATCCTCCTGTGTGTGAAAATTGTATAAATCTTAATTATGTTGAATTGGTTCATAGTGCTTTTCAGCCTTACTTTTCTGTCTATTCATTCTACTAATTTTTGAGAGCTTGATATTGAAATTCCAACTAAAAATCTTAATTTATCTGCTTTAAAATAATTATACTGGATTATACTTTAAAATAATTATACTGTTCCCAAATCAGGATTGGGAACACATGTACACCCTTGGCGGATTCATGTTGATGTATGGCAAAATTAATACAGTATTGTAAAGTAAAATAAAGTAAAATTAAAAAAAATAAAATAACATAATTATATTATATAGTAGAACTATATGTAACTTTGTTCTGTATTTAAGTTTCTGTAAATGTGTTATCATACTTTCATATTTTAAAAAATAAAGAAGAATGAAAAATAATGGTTCTCATCTCTAAGTTATATTACCAAAACCTGAGTGGAGTGAGCAAAACATACCTAATTTTCCTTTTTATACCAGATCAAATCAGAAGGTTGACATGACTTCACTATTGACTTTGATAATCAGATATTACAGTTTATTCCTTAAAATACTTGAAAACAGGATGTAGGAGTTTCATTCATATTGGAAAATAAAGTCAAACAAATCACAATAAATATGAGACAGAAGACAAGACCAATGAAATAGCAAAGATACAAATAGAACCTCCCCCATCCAAGAACATTCTACAAAGAAAAGAGAAAAAGATTAAAGAATTAAGACCAAACATACAGAAATTACTTAAGTAATTCTAAACAGTTTAACTTCGGCTGTTAAAAAAAAATATGGAACCTAAAATAAACAAACCAAACAACCAAGCTCAGAGTTACAGAGAACAGACTGGTGGTTGCTTGGAAATGGGGTTTGGGGAGTGGAAGAAACAATGATTTTTCTTTTGTTTTGTTTAAATAAATTGATTTATTTTTTAGAAAATGAATTACTTAAAAATAACTGGACACGAGACTCAAACAGAGTTGGGCTCTAAGGAAAGAAGGAGAATGTGTAAGCAGGCTCACACACAGGTTTTTTTTTCCTTTTTTTGTTTTTCATCACACCCTGAAGCATGTGGGGCCTTAGTTCCCCAACCAGGTATCTAACCCGTGACCCCTACATTGGAAGCACAGAGTCTTCACCACTGGACTGCCAGGAAAGTCCCACATACACATTTCTACCCTCAGTTTATCTTTCTTCTGTATTTTAAAATTTGACTCTCTTCTACGTGAGCCACATTCCAGAAAACTTCTACAAAAACAAGTTAAGGTCTAGGAACCTAAATTAGAGCTTTTCAGTCAAAGCTGTATCACCTACAACTGCAGGAAGAGGATTCCAAGCTCATTTGGAATGAGGTGGCTTTCTCTACGAGGTGGGTTTCTCTATCCTCTGAGCTTTAGGTGACCTTTGGATTCAATGACTGGTGGTTAAACCAATTTTTTTTTTTCCTTTTTTCTTCCTGCTGAAATTCTACAAGGAGGGGAAAAAAATATAGGGAAAAGGGACAACCATTTAAAACCTGGTCCTGGACTCAGCACATTATACAAACTCTTGCATTGACAAGACTAGTCTCATGATCACAGCTCCACAAAAGGAGGGCTTGCCAAAGCAGACTGGGGTGGGCATTTACCTCCCAGAAGTAACATCATCCTGGGGTGTGTTTGGTGGGAGTGCTTTTTGAATGGACAGCCAGTTGTCCAGCCACAGTGCAAGCCACCTAGCTTGGGGCCTGGCACACATTAGGAGTTCAACAACTGAGCAAAAAGTCTCCCCATTAGCAGGCTTGATCATCGTAGACAAATTATTTAAAGTGAGGTTTCAAGCTGTGTCCTGGTAAGAACTGCATATTCAAGTATAAAGGGTTTGATTACAAGTGCTTTTTAATGATTTAAGTATTTAAGCTTTGTATTAGTTGTAAAATCTCATATTTTGTAAAAAGGAAAAGTAAAAAATAACTGGCTTCTGAAAGCATGATGGGGAATGTTTCATATTTTTGAGTTGGGTCGGGAGGGATGTTTGAGTCACCATCTGGGGTCTGACTCCAGATAGACGACATCCCTGTGGTGTAAATGACCCCAGCTGGACTGGTGGTCAGTAGTGTGTTCTTTATAGACTCAAAACCTTTGGCGTTTCACCATGTGTTAATTTCCTATGCCGTGTAATGAAGCAGAGGTAGAGAGTCAAACAGAAGTAGTCCCTGTGGAAGAATGCATAGTAACCAGGGTCCAAGTTTGATTTCAGGCACTCAGAATCTGTAAATTATCCCCAGGGAGCTTGGCCAAGAGGGCAGAATAGGAATGAGACCTTGCCTGGGTGGTGAATTCCTCCTGTAGTGAAAATGTTGAGCCCCAGCAGGACTCTGGCCAAGTGCAAAGCCCGACGGTACTTGAGCACAGGAAGGAGGACTTGGTTTTGCTTTATTCCTCTTCTCTCCCTCCCAAAAGGAGTTCCCATGGAGCTGGGGCTCTCAGGCAGGGCTGGGTGGAGACAAGCCAGCATCACCTCCTCTTTGAACCAGGACAGATCCTGGCTGGAGCCATCCTTCCATGCTGCCTGATGAGCCCACATACCAGCCCAGAGGAAAAAGACTACATCTCTGCTAGGATGGCCAGGAACCCAGCATATACCAAGGAACTCTCAGCCCCGTGCTTTGCGATATAGTCTTAACCCAGGTGCCTAAAAGCATCTGGCTGGGATACAAAAGCAGGTAGAAAATGCTTGGCAGAGAGTTTGAAAAGCTGTGGCTAAAGTCATCGTCATCCCACGCTGCTTTTTTGGGGAGGGCATTATAAACCCAGCCTTCAAATCTAGGGTTTTCAGCTAACACATCATAATTTATAACTCGCATCTCATTTTATAACTCAGTCCTCTGTCCCATGCTTTCCCTCCACTGTTCCACTCTTTGCCGTCTCTGGCGTTTTGTCATTGTTTGTTCATAAAATGAAACCTGGGATAATAAAAAAGCATTCTTGCAGTCTCTCAGGCAGACCCGGTGAGGTGTAAAGGGCTCTGGATGGGTGTCAGTTCAGTTCAGTCGTTCAGTCATGTCCAACTCTTTGTGACCCCATGGACTGCAGCACACCAGGCTTCCCTGTCCGTTACCAACTCCCCGAGCTTCCTCAAACTCAGGTCCATCTAGTCAGTGATGCCATCCAACCATCTCATCCTCTATTGTCCCCTTCTTTTCCTGCCTTCAGTCTTTCCCAGCATCAGGGTCTTTTCCAACGAGCCAGTTCCTCACATCAGGTGGCCAAAATATTGGAGCTTCAGCCTCAGCATGTCCTTCCAATGAGTATTCAGGGTTGATTTCCTTTAGGATTGACTGGTTGGATCTCCTTGCAGTCCAAGGGACTCTCAAGAGTCTTCTCCAACACCACAGTTCAAAAGCATCAATTCTTCGGTGCTCAGCTTTCTTTATGGTCCAACTCACATCCAAACATGACTACCGGAAAAATCATAGCTTTGACCAGACAGACCTTTGTCATAAAGTAATGTCTCTGCTTTTTAATATGCCGTCTAAGTTGGTCATAGCTTTTCCTCCAAGGAGCAAGCATCTTTTGATTTCATGGCTGCAGTCACCATCTGCAGTGAATTTGGAGCCCCCAAAATAAAGTCTGTCACCGTTTCCATAGTTTCTCCATCTATTTACCATGAAGTGATGGGACCGGATGCCATGATTTTAGTTTTTTGAATGTTGAGTTTTAGGCCAGCTTCTTCACTCTCCTCTTTCACTTTCATCAAGAGGCTCTTTAGTTCCTCTTCACTTTATGCCATAAGGGTGGTGTTATCTGCATACCTGAGGTTATTGATATTTCTCCCAGCAATCTTGATCTAGCTTATGCTACATCCAGTCCAGCATTTTGCATGATGTATTCTGCATATAAGTTAAATAAGCAGAGTGACAATATATAGCCTTGATGTGCTCCTTTTTCAATTTGGAACCAGTCTGTTGTTCCATGTCTCGTTCTAACTGTTGCTTCCTGACCCGCATACAGATTTCTTCGGAGGCAGGCGAGGTGGTCTGGTGTTCCCATCTCTCTAAGAATTTTTCACAGTTTGTTGTGATGGGTGTCAGGAAACACGAACTCTGAGCCCAGTGACCTTCAACAATGCACTTAACCTCTTGGGAATTCAATTAACATTAACAAAGTCCTGCCAATGCAGGAAACACAGGTTCAATCTCTGGGTCAGGAAGATTCCCTGGAGAAGGAAATGGCCACCCACTCCAGTATTCTTGCCTGGGAAATCCCATGGACAGAGGAGCCTGCAGGGTACAGTCCATGGGGCTGCAAAAGAGTTGAACACAACTTAGTGACTAAACAACAACAAATTTCTGAGGTCCTTTGTAGCCTTCAAATATATAACCCTATGTAGGGGAATAGGAAAGGTCTGCAAAGAATAATGGCAGGGAAAACTGAGAATCCATTCCTGTGGAAGAATTCAATGGATTTGGGTATTGAAATCCATTCAAGGGTTGTGTGTGCATGCTTGCTAAGTTGCTTCAGTTGTGTCAGACTCTTTGGGACCCCATGAGCTATAGCCTGCCGGATTCCTCTGTCCAAGGGATTCTCCAGGCAAGAATACTGGAGTGGGTTGCCATGCCCTCCTCTGGGATCTTCTTGATCCAGGAATGGAACCCACATCTCTTATGTCTCCTGCCTTGGCTGGCGGTTTCTTTACCACTAGCAGCATCTGGGAAGCCCATCCAGGGTTGCTAAGGAAGAAATATTTGCCCACCAAGGCATTCCATGAGCTGTATGAATTACACACTCTGGTCTCCAAGGGCAAGTTTGTACTACCGTTCACCACCAGTACAATTAACTCAAATCAGTAATGCACAAAGCTGCAAGGGTAAACTTAATTCTGATAGAGAGCAGGAAATTAATGCTTTGCCCTTCCTCTCTAGAAAAAGAAACAGATCCTGTTGTGAATGAACCTCTTACTACTTTTTATGAGAGGGAAGCTGAAAAGTCTTGCTCCGGAGCTTTTACAGGGTGAGGGTGTGCGCGGAAAACTAATTAGTTCAGACTGGTTTCCCCAGGACTGTGTCATGCTTGCCTTCTTCCTGCCTCAGTTACATTTCTATGAGATTGTGATGAGGCTGTTGTGTCTGCAGGTTTATAGTGAAGGATGACACTAACCCACATGTTCACAGACCGTGAGAACAGCAAGACACTGGCTCTTCTTATCGATAAATGATGAGTTGTAGAGGTTTAAATGAAGTTGATGCGGGTGACTAAGTGTTGTACCTGAAGGACCAAATGTCCTGATAGATGTCAAAGAACTTTTCCTCCTGAAAAGAGGATTGAGAGGATAGTCATTATTTGGGGCTGTTCTATTCAAACCCCTTCTTATAGATGAAGAAAACAAAGTCCAGAGAGGGGACTGCCAGCCAGAAGTCAGCAGCAGGAGAATGGCAGAGCCGTGCCTGGAAAGGGGGCTTTCCAGAGAGCCCAGAGACCCAGACCAAGCTCTATCCCTGTGTAAACCACATAATAATATTGAGGACAGATTTTTTTCCGCAGCTTAAAAGTTTTGACTTCAAAGAATCTTAAATGCTTTCTTTGTGATCCCGTGTGTGTTTTGCATTTAAATTCTAGGAATTGAAACAATTTAGGAAAGCAAAGCCCTGGTTTGCCAGAAATCCTATGGAATGGGGAGTTTAGTCTACTTGAAATGTACAGCACTTTTATTTCACAATTAAAAGCTACTGTTTTGGAGTACCTCTTTCATGTCACTGACTTGTGTGCAGGATGCACAGCCCTCATTTACCCAGCATCCTCTGCGCACTGCTAAGCCCATTCACTTCCCTGACTTCATGCCTTTTGCCCAGCAGCACTTAAGAAGCTGAGTTCTCCCAGGATTAGACGGCATTTGCAATTTTTCTGCACAAGTGCATACTCTCTCACCTATTCCTCCAAGTGGGCTGGAAGGTAACTCTTGAATCTGAAGAGATGGGCTGGTTCCTTATGCTCCAAGATGCCTTTGGTGGATTTGACTGCTCAGTGGTAACTGTAGCTGCTCCACGCACCTCCCCTCCCCTCCCCTCCCCTGTTTCAGATGTATCCAGAGCACCCATCCTGAAAGCCAGATACTGAACTAAGTACTGAGGATGCCAGAGTTGATAAAACACAGACCCTGACTTCAAGAACTCCAAAGCCAGCGGATATTCCTCCTGGTCCAGTGGTTAAGACTTTGTTTTCCAGTGCAAGGGGGTGCAGGTTCAATCCCTAGTCAGGGAACTGTGATCTTACATGCTTCAAGCCGAAAAGCCCAAACAAAAAACAGAAGCAATATTGTAACAAATTCAATAAAGACTTAAAAAAAAAAACCTCCAAGACCAGGAGGCAAGTAAGGATTCATTTTACAACTGTGGGCCATGTGTGTTGGGGATTCTGACACGCGGGCTGCAAAAGGGCCAAGGGGATTCTGGAATTCTGGAGAAATTTTCCTCTTCTGCCTTCCGACCTTACGTGTGACCCACCCAATTGCTGAGGGCCAGTTGTGCTAAGGAGAGAGCTGCCACCCATCACTGATTTCTGTCACTATTACCGGTTCATGCAAAATTCAGGCGAGGATCTCAGCTCTCTGCCGTGATGATTGATCAGTGGATGCATATGAAACAGTCACGTCAACATGCCTTGCTCTCCCTCTGAGAGGAACCACGGATGAGAGGCCTCGTTTAGCTGATGGGACCATAAGCCCAGCTTTCATCAGGAAGCATCCCGGGCTGCTCTGAAGGACGCATTGGACCTCATGAGGGGTTGATGTTTGCAACATCATTAAGTGATTCATTTTCCAACTGCTTCATCATGAGTTCCTTTTAAACATATGAGGCTAAAAAGGAGTGATTGCTGTTTGGTGATTTTTCTCCTGGTCCCTTTAGGCAGCCTACGTGAAGACACTGGTTATGTAGCTTCCTTGCTTAAATCATGGCCTAAGGTAGGAACAGACTCTGGAGAGAGGTGGGCTGGCGCTGCCTCTGTGACCGCCAGGCCTGTGTCTGAAAACACATACATGCGGGACACTCAGGCAGGACTCCAGAGAGGCCCTGGGCAGAGGAGAGGACAGAGTCCCCACTTTCTCTGACTCCCCTTCTCTGTGTGAAAGTTCAGAATAAACCTAGTTTCCACAACGTTCCTGCTTTCTTTTTCCATCCCCCAAAAATGGAATGCTTTCTGCTTGCTCTGTCTCTCTCACTCACCTTCCTTCCCCCAGTTCTTTTGTTTAAAATCAGCTTCCTACAATCAAAAACGCATTCCAAAATTATCTCCTTTGCCCTCTGCTGTATCCCAGCAGGTCCAAAAGTGCCCAAAACCTAATAGATAAGACCAAATAGTTGTTGAATTAATGAGTGACTCTTCTTTACTCTTTAATTTCAGCACTCACCTCTGTGGGGACAACGCCAGCCTCAAATTTTCTCCTAAACAAAGCCCCACATCTCCAGCTGTTTGTCTGCATTTCTTTCTGCTGCCTGTTCACATTCAACATGCTTGCAACAGAAACCTTTTTCTTTCTCTCCAAACCAGCACCCCCATTTGACCTTCCTCTTTCTGCCAGCAACACCATCATTCACTCAACAACTCCAGCACCAAATTTCCGTGTGGGGCTGCCTCCCCTCCTCCTTCTGTGAACCACAGCTTGTCCTAAAGCCTGCTTACCTGTCCACTGCCTGGTTTCCAGCCACCTTCCCTTTTTTTTTTTTTTCCCTTTCCCTTTGCTACCAATCTTAGTCCCAAGGTCTAACTCGGAATCTCATCCCCTTAGATTTACCCTCTTACAACAGCCTCTTAACTGGTTTCATTGTTTTCTTCATTCATTGGAAAATTTTCTCCAGTCTGTGTCCTCCAAGTTCTTTGTTCATCTCTCACTTCTCTAATCTAGCCAAAATTCACCAGCCACTCTCTTATGCCTACTGCTTTGAATTTGGCATTCAAAATTCTCCATGGTCACCCTTTAAATATTGCCCAATCACACCTCCAGTGATTCCCAAGATAGAACCTTCCTTTGATTGAGTATTATTTCTGAACATGTTTTACATCTTCCCCCACCTGGATTCAAGGCCTCTCCTGTCCCTCCCCCAGGAGTCTCTCTCCTCAACTCTTTCCAGTGAACTCTGACCCAGCCTTCAAGACCAGCTCGGATCACACCTCCTCCAGGAAGCCTTCCCTAACCAGCTGAGCCCACAGTTGTGTCCACGTCCTCTGAGCTCCTATAGATCATGTCCTCTGTATCCTCACTTGATCTTAGCATCAGAGCTATGTGGATATAGTGAGTCATTAGTAACTTTGTCATGCGTATTAGTCTTATCTTCCCAGCCAGCTTGCAAACTCCTTTTGAAAAAAGCTCATGGGCTCATGTTCTCTTATATTCCTACAGCAGTTAATCTCCTTGTTTTCCAAATCAAGACCTTGCACCGAGTAGGAACTCGGCTGATACTAGTTGATTTTTAAGTAAGATTAAGACTGAAATAAATGAACATCAGGATAGGAATCAAACTATGCACATTTAGGAAACGGCTTTCCTGAGGGTATTTTTTCCCTCAATAAAACTGAGTATTCTAAACAATATCAACATCACATATTAGATGTGAAATACACTAGCTTATGTTAAAATTTATTTCATTTTTATTCATTTACAGAAGAAAGAAAAGTAGAGAATGTTTTAAATTCCAGTAACAAAAGTAGGTCATCTGGAAATGGATCTTAATTTTCCATATTTAAATCACCTCATTTCACCAATAACATGGTAGATTTAGTAATGATGAAGGGCTCACAAAGTAACTCTTTCGTAGTGTTTGTGTTTTAAATCAACACAAAAGTGTTATTCATACTGTTCTGATTCAAATTGGTTAAACTACATCACCTCTGGATTTTAGGGAAAGTCTCCAATCTGGTTCTTGACTCTAAAGCCCAGATTTGGCTCTTTGCCTTTTCCTCCCTGTGGTGTTGAAGAAGACTCTTGAGAGTCCCTTGGACTGCAAGGAGATCAAAAAGTCAATCCTAAACAAAATCAGTCCTGAGTATTCATTGGAAGGATTGCTGCTGAAGCTGAAACTCCAATACTTTGGCCACCTGATGAAAAGAACTGACTCATTGGAAAAGACCCTGATGCTGGGAAAGATTGAAGCCAGGAAGAGAAGGGGATGACAGAGGATAAGATGGTGGGGTGGCATCACCAACTCGATGGACATGAGTTTGAGCAAGTTCCAGGTGTTGGTGCTGGACAGGGAAGCCTGGCGTGCTGCAGTCCATGGGGTCGCAAAGAGTTGGACATGACTGACTGCCTGCACTGACTGACTGACTCTTTCTTCCTCTTCAGGGATGAATGTCTGTGTCTCTCCCACAAAATCATATGTTAAAGCCTAATCCCCAAATTGATGAAATCAGGAAGTGAGGCATTTGGGTGGTGATTAGGTCATGAGGGTGGAACCCCTATAAATAGGATTAGTGCCCTTACAAGAAGGGACAGGAGAGAGCTTCCCCTGCCCACTCTGATCTCCACCACCTGTGGATACAGGACCAATGTGTGCAAACCAGGAAGCAGGTCCTCACCAGAGACAGGATCTAGCAGCACCTTGCTACCTTCATCTTAGGCTTCCCAGGCTCCCACACTGACAAATAAGTGCTTTTTGCTTAAACCAACCAGTCTGTGGTATATTTGTTGTACCAGCCTGAAGAGTCAGCTTTTCTACAAGGAAAGCCTGACCCCCAAAACCTGACCAAATGCTGCTCTCTCCTGTGCTTTCTATGTCAGGGACATTAAAGCCTGAAATCACACCCTCCGTTTTCTGGTTAATCTCCCGGGTTAAAATCTGACCTGCTTGATCCCAGAGGTGACAACTATTTATCTGTGTATCCACAGCTCCTATACATTGCCTGGTGCACAACTAGAGCTCCCCTGATGCCCTTTGAATGCCCTCCCAAGAACAATGATGACCTCCCAAAGGGGTGCACAAGGGCAGCGGTGACACAGAGGAACAATGGCTCTGAGCTGCTAGAGGGTGTTCCAAAAGACTTCACAAAGGAAGTAATGTTTCCCTGGCTGGCTCTTCCCCTGCCCCCAAGCCTATCCCCAGTCATGCCATCTGGGCATTTTCTGACAACTACAGTTTCCTGGTTCCAATCACAGTCAGTTCAGTTGCTCAGTTGTGTCCGACTCTTTGCGACCCCATGAATCACAGCACGCCAGGCCTCCCTGTCCATCACCATCTCCCGGAGTTCACTCAGACTCACGTCCATCGAGTCAGTGATACCATCCAGCCATCTCATCCTCTGTCGTCCCCTTCTCCTCCTACCCCCAATCTCTCCCAGCATCAGACTCTTTTCCAATGAGTCAACACTTTGCATGAGGTGGCCAAAGTACTGGAGCTTCAGCTTTAGCATCATTCCTTCCAAAGAAATCCCAGGGCTGATCTCCTTCAGAATGGACTGGTTGGATCTCCTTGAAGTCCAAGGGACTCTCAAGAGTCTTCTCCAACACCACAGTTCAAATGCATCAATTCTTCGGCGCTCAGCCTTCTTCACAGTCCAACTCTCACATCCATACATGACCGCTGGAAAAACCATAGCTTTGACTAGATGGACCTTAGTTGGCAAAGTAATACCTCTGCTTTTGAATATGCTATCTAGGTTGATCATAACTTTTCTTCCAAGGAGTAAGCGTCTTCTAATTTCATGGCTGCAGTCACCATCTGCAGTGATTTTGGAGCCCAAAAAATAAAGTCTGACACTGTTTTCACTGTTTCCCCATCTATTTCCCATGAAGTGATGGGACCGGATGCCAAGATCTTCATTTTCTAAATGTTGAGCTTTAAGCCAACTTTTCACTCTCCTCTTTCACTTTCACCAAGAGGCTCTTTAGCTCCTCTTCACTTTCTGCCATAAGGGTGGTGTCATCTGCATATCTGAGGTGATTGATATTTCTCCAGGCAATCTTGATTCCAGCTTGTGTTTCTTCCAGTCCAGCGTTTCTCATGATGTACTCTGCATAAAAGTTAAACAAGCAGGGTGACAATATACAGCCTTGATGTACTCCTTTTCCTTTTTGGAACCAGTCTGTTGTTCCATGTCCAGTTCTAACTGTTGCTTCCTGACCTGCATACAGATTTCTCAAGAGGCAGGTCAGGTGGTCTGGTATTCCCATCTCCTCAGAATACTCTCTTGGGTGGGGCTAGGGACACACATGCCAAAATGCTCCACTGGTGATTCTGATGAAAAATCAGCTTTGGGACTCCCTGATCTTCAGGCATGGGGGTTTCCCTGTTGGCTTAATGCCAGACAATCTGCCTGCAATGCAGGAGATATGGGTTCAATCCCTGGGTCAGGAAAATCCCCTAAAAGAGGGCAGGCAATCTGCTCTAGTATTCTTGCCAGGAAAACTTCATGGACAGCGGAACCTAGTGGGCTCCATTCCATTGATCACAAAGAGTCAGACACGACTGAAGTGACTAAACTCAGCATAGTACAGACTGATTGAACACAACACAGTACAGATCTTCAAGCATGAAAAATCTAAGTGGCTTCTACGAGCAAGAAGTGGCCTACGGGACTGCGCTAACCTCTGACCACCAGGAAAGCCTCATTTTGAACCACTTTACTCTCTCTAACAGTGTTTGTGCACAACACACACCTACCTGTCTACTCGTACCTCTGCGCCTCTGCTCAGCTCCCGCTTATCTGGGTTACCCTTTCCTACCTTACCTATTCACCCAGTCCCTCCAGAGGAAATATTACTTCCTTTGTAAGGACTTTTGGAAAGCCCTCTAGAGCAGCTCAGAGCCCTTGCTCCTCTGTGTCACCGCTGCCCGTGTGCACCCCTTTGGGAGGTCATCATTTGTTCTTGTATGCATTCAAAGAGCATCCGTGGAGCTCCAGTTGTGCACCAGGCACTCCATGTGGATACACAGCTAAATAGGTGTCATTTCTGGGATCAAGCAGGTCAGAGTTTAATCCAGGAGATTACCCAGAAAACTCAGGATGAGATTTTCAGGCTTTAATGTCCCTGACATAGAAAGGACAGGAGAGAGCAGCATTTCGTCAGATTTTGGGGTCAGAATTTTCTTGTTGAAAAGCTGGCTCTTCAACTGAGGTTTTCTACAGTATTAGGTGGCCCTAGTGGTAAAGAACCCTCCTGCCAACAATAAACCATGTTATCGTCATTAATTTAAGATCAAACTCATAAACAATTGTTTAAATATCCTCGCTAGAAGTCCAGATGCATTCAGTGCTTTTTCAAGCCCATCTTCCTAAGGAAACTCTCTACCAGGGCCTTCAGTTGGGCTCCAGGCTGGCTGGTGGCCCGATGCACCCAGCACTCAATGGCGGTCCTAGATCTCCTTGTATCAGCATCCTCAGGACTCCCTCCCCTCTGTCCTGTGCACCAGGGTGGTAACCAGACTGCTTTCTGCATCCCATGTCTTCCTCTTCTTTGGTTTATGGCCCTGTTTTGGAAAAGCACATTCTCTGATATCTTCCTAATACGTTTTCTGAGGCTTTGCATGTCTGAAAAAAACATGACACTTGGTTAATTGCTTAGCAGTTGGGTCTCCAGCTCTACTTTAAACAGCTCTACTCACGCCAGTTATCACAGTTTAAATGCTTCAATTCTTGGGGAAATGTGTGTAGGAAGTAATTCATAGTATAGTGATAACCACAAAATCTTGGGATAACCCAAATGCCTTTTTAACATGCAACTGTTAAAAACAATGAAAGATTCATTAATTAATCCACTTAGCCATTTCCCCGGCGAACACTTATTGAGCATCTGCCATATGTCGGGCCAGGTTCTAAGTGCTGAACACATAACAGAAGTTCCTGTCATCAGGTGCTTTATACTACCTGCCTTTTTCTCACACTTAGGTGTATCTTTCCACATCCTAAGTGGAACTGATTCTTGAATCTCTTTCAACTCAAGTCCAACTGGGAAAACACAAGAGTCAACCCTATTTTTTCACAAGTGAAAGATCTACTTAATCCACATTTCTGTTTATGTAAACATATTAAGAGCCAGATATGACTAAGCGGTTGAGCACACACACAGAACATAATCTCAGTAGCTCAGTTCGGTTCAGTTACCGACTCAGTCGTGTCTGACTCTTCGAGACCCCATGGACTGCAGCTAGCTAGGCTTCCCTGTCCATCACCAACTCCTGGAAATTACTCAACCTCATGTCCATTGAGTTGGTGATGCCATCCAACCATCTCATCCTCTGTCATCCCCTTCTCCTCCCACCTTCAATCTTTCGCAGCATCAGGGTCTTTTCCAATGAGCCAGTTCTTTTCATTAGGTGGCCAAAATATTGGAGTTTCAGCTTTACCATCAGTCCTTCCAATGAATATTCAGGACTGATTTCCTTTAGGATTGACTGGTTGGATCTCCTTGCAGTCCAAGGGACTCTCGAGAGTCTTCTCCAACACCACAGTTCAAAAGCATCAATTCTTCGGTGCTCGGCTTTCTTTACAGTCCAACTCTCACATCCATACATGACCACTGGGAAAACCACAGCCTTAACTAGACGGGCCTTTGTTGGCAAAGTAATGTCAGTAATAAAATACCTAATAGTGCCATTCTTTGGTGTCTTTTCAAGGTCAATAACCCTTCAATTACTGTTGAAGTTAAAGACTTAATAAAGATTTAAGACAATTTACCTAGTGCTTTTGTGTAGAGTAACTTTTCAAATCATAGACTCAAATTGCATGTTAATTTATAGCTGAATTCGCTGCATAAAATCTAAGTATCAATTTTAAAATTTTCTTTGTAATTTTAACCTGAAATTTACTGAGGGGTTATTATAAGTTTGGAAAGCCACAAGAAAGAAAGAACTGAAGGAGTATCCTTAAAGGCCACAGGTTTCAAGCTTTTCTTTGGGATATCTGGAGACAATTTTGGCTTATCACAGTAGAATAATAGGGTGAGAGAGTGGTGGGGTGCTACTGGCATCTAGTGTGTAGAGGCTGGGCTTCTAAACACCTTGAAATGCAAAGGACAGCCCCAGAGCAAAGAACTTTCCAGTCCCAAATATCAGTGGTGCTAAGCCTGAGAAACCCTGCTTCAAAATATTAGCCATAATAATAATAATCAGGCATTGCATAAACAAAATAAGTATTTATTCAGGAAGTGGTAGCAAAAGTTTAAATCACGAGTAATTTCAGCAGATATGTTTGAACATTAGGTTTGAATCCCTGACTCTTTCTGTGCCTCTTTGAATTGTGTGCAGGACTTTCACCTTTGGCCAGGAGACTACATTTTCATTTTTTCTAACCCTAACCCTAACCCTGGAATATTTGGAATATTCCAAATGCCCTCTGAGGAGGAGGACAAGCGGATTGAGTAACACTGTCCTAAACAAAGACTTTGATTGTCATATACTTGTTCTCTGCAGTTGCATGCCTTGTTGGTACTTAGAAAATAAGCCTGCCATGTGCAGTTGGCCAGGTTACTCACTGTGTAAGGGCAGCTGGCCAAAGATGTAAGGAAAAGCCAAAATCCAGCCTTTGCTCTGCTTGCCACATCATGGTCCCTGTAATGGGTCTCTGTCCTGGACAGAAAGACTTCTTTAGAACTCAGTATTAGGTGCCTTGTGGGCTATCTTCTTGCAGCAACATTAAAAAGTAATAGGAAGACTAGAATGTCAGATGCAAAACTCACCTAGCCCAACTCCTTCAGTCTTAAAGATAGGGAAACTGAGGCCCAGGAAATTATGGAAGGATAACTTTGAGAAATGTATTCAACCTCTAGTTGAAAACTTGGGAACAAAAGGGAGAAGCTGATTATACTTTAGGGAGCTTGAGTATCAAATGGGAAAATCTAACGTATATCTTGAAGAAGGGCCCTTGCATGGGTATTGGGGAGGAAGCACAATCCAGTTTACAGGCAGACACAAGACAAAGAGATAATCTTTCATATGAAAGGCAGTGTAGACAGGGGCCACACAGAAAAGTGTAATGGGCCACACAGAAAAATGTCCCTGGAGAAGAACGTGCTGATGGTCACTGATGCCCTGGGATCAGCTCCAAACCAAGACCAGAGTCTGATTCATCTTTGGGGCCTTTGGGTTCATTCCTGGCCCATATTGGCACAGAACAGAGGCAGCAAAGCACTTGCCTGGGTAAAACACTGTTGACTGTGGAGACCATGGAGGCAGAAACAGGAAGCTCTCCTGGTGGAAAGCACGGGCTGTCCAGGAGGAAAATGTTCCGAGAAGCCACTGTGTCAGTCTCCCTGACCCTCAGAGAGTTCTCCTCTCTAAGAAAGCATGGCTAAATATGACACCCTCCCTTCTCCAGATGGTCCACTCACTGAAGGTGATACAGCAAGTTGTATTTTACCCCTGTCTGCCCTGGTGATGTCTGCCCAGCTGCACCTACATACCCTGGGCGCACCAGTTGAACCCACCCTCCCCAGGACAAGCTGGGCTTTGGGGCTCTGAGCCCACTGACCTCTCTGGAACTTCAGCGTATGGGCATCTGGCCCATGCTGTTCCCCTTGCTCTTGTAGGTCAGCTTAACCTTGGCCAAGGGCTCCGCCCCTCTCACAGTCCCAGCAAGAAATCTGACAAATCCATGATAGAGTTAACAGAAGCTGCAGCAAACAGCACACATGCTCAGAAGCCACTAAGAACACATGTCTCCTCCCTGGGCTTCTGGCTGCAACCCCGTGGTGGGTCTCCTCCTTTCCTCCAGTCCAGGGAACTCACAGCTTCACTGGCTCCTGCCTTTCCTGTTCCTCAGGGGCAGGAGTTGAACATTAAGGAAGCAACTATAAAGCACCAACTAGGAGCTTCCCCAGTGGCTCAGTGGGTAAAGAATCTGCCTGCAATGCAGGAGACGAAGGAAACGTGAATCTGATTCCTAGGTCAGGAAGATCCCCTGGAGGAGGAAATGTCAACCCACTGAGTATTCTTGCCTGGAAAATCCCATGAACAGAGGAGCCTGGCAGAATGGAGTCAATGGTGTCATAAAGAGTCGGACACAACTGAAGTGACCGAGCACACACTTATGCGTAATGCACCAGCTAACCAGGAGAGACGCCCAGAGGGCCATGCCAGGTCAGGTGTTAATTCACTAGTGACTGGATCACATGGAGGTGCGGGGTGCTGGGGACCATCTCCACCAGCACAGGAGTATTTCAAGGTTTTACCCCTGGTGGGGCCTTCCCTGTGGCTATCAGACCCAATTATCTCTCTCCTTCTTGGAAGTACAGTTTGACTCTGCTGGGCTCTCGCAAACACAGAGAAGGATCCGTACTTTTTAACAGGTCCCCCAAGGGCAGGTCAAACTCCAGTAATCCACACTCCTTCGGAGGTGATGGGGTCCGGCAATAACCCCACCACGATCTCCCCTTGCAGATCTCCTTTCCACCGAGCACCTGCTGTGGCCCTTTTTCAGGAGGAGCCTAATAATACAGTCCAGGCCACTAACTCCTCTATTCTGCTGCCAAACTTTACAGCTGTTTCTGCAGGGTCTGACTCTGTAACAATCCATAAAGCACCAACTACAGCTATAATTAAATTGTAAAAATCAATCCAGCCACAGCATGCAGCTGGGGAGGAATTCATCTCCTGCGATGTCCCCAGTGGGCCATAACCCTCCTCTGGCTGCCATGGCAGGTGGCAGAGGGCACTAAGTCAGCAGCACGGGAGCCCAGAGTGCACCTCTGGCTCTTGTTTCCACGGCAGGGTTTTGGGAACCATCAGAGACTCATCACAGCTGCAGTGACAATGACATGGAAAAATAGTCCATAGGATATGTGTTGTCAGGTTGAGAGACACTCCAATTGGAGGTCATAGAACTCAGAAGCGAGGGTGTAAGATCTGGTGCCTGGAAGGGACGAGCCAGGGTTGGATGTGCAGCTGGGCAGAGAGGGTGGGAGACCTGGAACCAGGAGAATGAAGGAAGAATGTGATCCAGGCTAAAGCAGGGGCAGAGCCCCTAGCACTTCAGACAAGGGTTGTCATTGGTAGAGATTGCCAGCCAGACTAATTAATTAAAGTTGTATGGTATTTAAAATTTGCTATGTGTCTGCTTCAGTTGTGTGTGTGTGTGTGTGTGTGTGTGCATGTGTGGCTTATTCTACAATGTAAATTTTATTTTCAGTGAGTCCATCTGTTATCTTTATGAAATGCTGGAATTAAAAGGAATCTCTTTGGATATTGTTAAGATGAAGTACTAAACTGAATTTGCATTTGGAACAATCTTGGCAGCCTGGACTGGAAACAGCTGGTGACCACTTGCCTCACGTCCACTTTGCCTTTTTTGTGGGTTGAATGCTGCCCCATCTCCCAATCCCCCCTTTCAGGATATGTCCATCCTATTCACGAAAAGTCTTTCAGAAGTAATTAAGGATCTCAACTAAGGATTAGGATGGATCCTAAATTCAATGACAAGTATCTAGAAGAAATAAGAAGGGAGGAACTTCCCTGGCAGTCTAGGGCTTAAGCCTTCACCTTTCACTGCAGGGGGTGCGAGTTCAATCCCTGGTTGAGCTAAGACTCCCACGTGCCTCACAGTCAAAAAACCAGAACATAAACAGAAGCAACGTTGTAACAAATTCAATGAAGACTTTTAAAATGGTCCATAAAAAAAATCTTTAAAAAAAGGAAGGAAAAGGAGAAACTACAAGTCTACAGAGGCTTCCCAGGCGGTGCAGTGGTAAAGAATCCACCTGCCAGTGCAGGAAACGCAGGTTTGATCCCTGGGTCAGGAAGATCCCCCGGAGGAGGAAGTGGCAACCCACTCCAGTATTCTTGCCTGGGAAATCCCATAGACAGAGGAGCCTGGTGGGCTATTAGTTCACGGGGTCCCAAAGAGTGGGACGTGACTGAGCATGTGCTCATTCATATATGCACACATCAGTCTACAAGCCAAGGAACCCCATCAATTACCAGCAGCCACCAGAAGCTAGAGGAGAAGCATGGGACGAATTCTCCCCCAGAGCCAACTCTGCCAGTACCTTGATTTCAGACATCTGGCTTGCAGACTGAGAGAGAATAAATACGCTGTTCTAAGCCACCCAGTTTATGGAAGTTTGATACGGCAGCCACAGGAAACTACCGTAATATACACAGCAGCTCACACGCTGACACGGGGAGGAGCATCTAATGCTAGTTTTGGGGTCACGATGACCTGAATTTGGATTTTATCTGTGTCTCTGCCACTTTCTACTTACACGATTTTAGACAGATGATTTCTCAATGTTCCCCTCTGTGCAGTGGGATGGTAATATTTATTTTTCAAAGTTGGAAAAATGAAATGAGAGGCAGCCACATAGCATCTGGCACATAATAACAACTGGATAAATGTTAGGTCATTATCATGCCTTTATTATTAAAAGTTGGTTGGACATCCAAGTTAATGACTAGTTAAGGGGAAGACAGGAAGTTACTTTCTTTTTTTAGAAAGTTGCTTTTGAAATAGGCATTCCAGAAAGAGGTGATGGCTCCTCTTCTGTGAAGAAGTAGGGAGAGAGGACATTTGGGAGAAAAACTAAGGAGGAGAGTCCATTGTCTGTATTTAAAAATAAGAGAGAAAAGAGAAGACAGAGGAATAACTGGGAAAGACATTGGGGGAGGACTGGTTTTAAAATAAAACAAATATCGCTATTATGGAAGATGAAGGGAGGGTGTTGCTTTATGTTTAGGAGGAGGACGGAAATAGAGAAATTACTCTTTTAGAGGACAGAAGGAGAGAGGCTGTAATTATAAAGGGAGTATATGTATCTCTCATGCTGAGTGGTTAAATAAACAGGCCTTTATGGAGGCTTCTCTCTGTATGGAGAAGCCCAAGGAAGAGTGAACTTCCTTTTCAGGATGCCACCAGGTATCCGAAGGGGTACCTGCCCATCTCCTGAGCTGGCGGTGATGACAGGACACAGAGACATTTCCAGGCAACTGCCCAGTGTAGGGGAAGTGCACTGCCTAGGAACTCAGAAATTTAGACCCGCTCCCCTTTCCCCTATACCACCAAAAGGATGCAGAATATGTTCATCAGTTCTCATCAAGGTTGAGCTAGTTCTGTGACCCCATGGGCTGTAGCCCGCCAGGCTCCTCTGAATCCATCAGGAATTCTCCAGGCAAGAATACTGGAGTGGGTTGCCATGCCCTTCTGCAGGGGATCTTCCCGACGCAGGGATTGAACCCAGGTCTCCTGCATCACAGGAATATTCTTTACCATCAGAGCCACCAGGGAGCCCTGAGCTAGTCCTGAAGGGGTATTTTTGACAGCTGAGAGGGTGGAGTATGTTCTGGGAGGAAAAAACAGGTTGAACAAAGACAGCAAGTGAATAAAAAATGAAGGCGGTACAGGAGGAGGGCACAAGCCTGGAGGATATATACAGGGGAGGAGTGGGAGAGAAAGAGACGAGACACTGGGGCACCCATCGCCCCAAGCAAGGGGGCACCGTGCGCCATGCTCGGGAAGGCCAAATAGGGAGCTCCATATAGAAATGGGAGGGGAAGGAGTGCTCAGAGTGTTTCATTAATAAATTTAAATAAGCCAACATTTAAGAATCGAGAGTTTTTCCTTAAAAAGCCAGATTACTGGAATCAAGAGAAAACAGGTCTGGCTGTTCTGGCTCCTTATTGGGATGTAGTCGAAGGGAGGCTGAGGCATGGGGCTGCGGCTGGAAGGCTCAAGCTCTCTTTGCCATGGCCCCACCTTACCCAGCACTTCACACATTCACGTGGCCTGCCCAGGCCCTGGTGGCCAGAGGGAGCAAATGTAGATGACTCCAAGGGACAAAGTAAGACGTTCCCACCCTCTCTCCCTAGTGCTGAAATGCATCTCTGATGGTGGCAGTTGATTGACAGCATTAATCAAACTTTCTTTATCCTTAACTGTTTTTGATTTTGTCTACTGGTTCTATGAATTCTTGAGAAAGCAGTGTGTGTGTGTGTGTGTGCGTGTGCGTGTGCGTGTGTGTGTGTGTGTGTGTGTGTGTGTGTGTGTGTATGCATTTTAACCAGCTTCTTAGGAAGGAAAAACTAGTCAGAAATTAGAGCTCTCACCCATAACCTGGCACATAAGTAGTCTATTGACCCGCATCTAGTTCTTCTTCCCGAGTGCAGGTTCAGACATTCTCCTGGCAACTTCATGATGTCTTTAGCCAGGTATGTAGATACAGTGTCCGGATGGATCCTCTTAGGCTTAGTAAATCAATACTCTGAAAGTCAGAGTTGCTTAAACCGGGCTAACAGCTACAAATACTGCCTAATAAGGCGTCTTCTTTTTTTTTTCCTGAGTAGAATACAGGATGCGAAGAAAAAGTATGGCTCTTTTCTGTTTTTTTTTTTTTTCCTGTGGTTTCAAACTCAGGGCAGGTATATCTACAGGCCACATTAACTGGATACCAGACTTTGTGTCAATACAGGTATCACCCCCAGGGTGATTTTTCCCAGGGAATTTCTTT